>NW_022060757.1:0-502097 GCF_003285725.1 Scaptodrosophila lebanonensis
TGTTTGATTTGAATTTAAACTGAATTAACGAATGTATAATTGAATTTTGTCTGGCAACGCCAGTTATCTTAATTGTTTATTCATCTCTTTCGCTGTAGGCTTTGTCATGCCTGCACTAGTTCTTTATCATTAGTCTAGTAGCGACTCGCTTCTGTAATGGTCGAGCCCAGTCTCGACTCGATAAAGCAATTGGATTAAATGCAGTGGAGTTTATTATAACGTTTTACAAAACCCAATAAGTGTATTTATTTGGGCACGTTGTACATGGCAAATGTGGAGCGTGGGGAGCTACTTGGGAGTGCAAGGCGAATAACTAATTTTGCTGGATTCTGCAGCTACATTTTGGCGACCGTGACAGGACCCTTCACCACCGACAATCTCTCCACACACTGCATCGCATGATCGACAACCCGCAAGAAGTACCGCAATAGTTTAAATCGCAAGTATACCTACACGTATTAATACATACGTATATACATAGAATTGCGAAATATACTACATACATAGTGCGACATATGTACATAGGCACACGCATTGCTTAGCGTTACTGTACTTATCACTCGTTGCCTTAATTTCATTTGGCTGCCTTTTAGCAGCGTGCATTCAATTTTCGCTTCACTCACGTTGAGTGAAACCTGAGTATTTTTGTTGATTCTGCACAACTCATCATTCCACTCATATTCACAATGAACAGTGGAAAGGCTGAAGGCGAATGTGCGAAAGCTGAGGCAAAGTTGGTAAACTTAAGGAATCAACGCACATCATATCTACGGCATATTGAAAACCTTCACAATAAGGTAATCGAATCTGGAGAAGGTGAAGATCTTCATGTGCTTGAGTGCAGACTGCAACTGTTGGAATCACATTATCGTCAGCTGTGCAACGTGCAATCTCAAATCGAGTCGCTGTATTGCACTGATGATGCACGCGCCGAACTAGAGGAAACATACATTGCTGCAAAGGCTAAAATTAGGACTCTTTTGCATGAAAGGGGTCACGGCAACAAGTCAATCATTACAGAAGCCAGCTTCATGAACGCCACTGTGGGCAATGGAGTTACACATCACAATAGATTGCCTAAGCTTAAACTTCCGAGCTTCGATGGCAAATATGCGACCTTCAGACGGTTTAAAAGTTCATTCAAGAATCTCATCCACGAGGATCCGCATATCGTAACGATAGACAAATTTAATTATCTATTAAATTGTCTAACAGGGCCAGCACTTGAAGTGGTGCAGTCCTTCCAAATAACTGAAGAGAATTACCCCAAAGCTTGGGCAAGATTGGAAGCAAGGTATGACAATAATGTTCTCATTTTTCAAGATTGTATATCTAGCTTATTTGAGCTACCTACGATGGTACAACCTGAGGCGACAGCTCTTCAAAGGCTCGTCGATAATGCATCTGCAATACGCGGATCACTTTTGTCTCTCGGATCTGCTCAGGAAATTATGGATAGCGTCCTATGCCATATTGTTCTTACGAAGGTGGATGCCGAAAGCAAAACCAACTACAACGAAAAACAAAATCTAGAGAAACTGCCGTCGTGGGATGAATGTTGCAACATTCTAAGTCGGCGGTGCCAGTTTCTCGAAAGTCAACGAGGAAGTATTCGCCAATCGGAACGGCGTAATATTAAACATGAAACGAAACAATCTTCTACAACAAGGGCCTTTGTAGGTACACAATGCCAATGTGTGTACTGCAAGGCAACTGCACACTACATTAGCTCATGCAAGGATTTTGCTGATTTGTCACTGGAACAGCGCAGAGATGCAGTAAGGAAGGCTGGCATATGTTTCAACTGTCTGCGTAAAGGCCACAGGGTGAAAGATTGCTCATCCACGTCCAGATGTAAAATTTGTCAAGTTAGTTCACTTCCAGATAACGCAGGTCCAGTTAACATTAAAGTTGAAAACTCAACTCTACATTCGTCGAATGCTGCTGCAAGGATTACTCCAATCAAAAGAGGCATTCTTCCGACAGCCGTTGTATACATAAGCGACAAATGTGGTCAGCTACATTTGGTCCGAGCGCTTCTAGATTCTGGGTCAGAAGTTTCGTTTATAACAGATGAAACTACAAAAAGGCTGCGACTTGACAAACATCGCATTCATCAGGAGGTCAGCGGTATTTCGGCTGTTAGGCAAAAAATCAAGTTTAGTGTCTCTGCTAAACTGAAGGCTCGCTGTACTGAGTTCAGTTGGGCTTCCACATTTTCTGTCGTCAAGCAGATTTGTGTAAATCAGCCACCGCAAACTTTAAAGACGTCAAACTGGAGTATACCTCCGAACATTGTTCTAGCAGATCCAAAGTTCTTTGTATCAACCAAAATTGACATTTTGATCAACACTGAAGGTTTCTTTGAAGCCCTCAGAGAAGGCAAGCATAGTATGGGCAACGGAATGCCGTGCCTTATCAACACAGCTTATGGATGGGTAGTTGGCGGTGTCCTCGATCACAACGCTGATGGACAACTGCAACACTGCAACTTTTCTCAACAATCAGTTTCAATTGAGAGGCTAGTTCAGAAATTTTGGGAAATAGATAATTGTACTACAAAACCATCCGAATTTACAGAAGAAGAGCAACGCTGCGAGCAGCATTTTCGCCATACAGTTTCTCTTCTCGAGGACGGCCGGATACAAGTCCGACTGCCGTTTAAAAGATCACCATCCGAGCTTGGTGAATCTTACAAAATCGCACTACATAGGTTCAAACTGCTCGAACGCAGACTTGAAAGCAACCCGATTCTGAAGAAGGAATATGCTGGATTTATAGATGAGTATATAAATCTCGGGCATATGTCCCTTGCGTCCAACGTGGACCACACACAACCACACTTCTACATACCGCACCATTGCGTGTTGCGCCCTCAGAGCCTTACGACAAGGCTGCGAGTCGTCTTTGACGCATCAGCCAAAACGACTTCTGGCCTCTCATTAAACGATCTGCAAATGATTGGCCCAACGATTCAGCAAGACCTCATTACAACGCTTCTTTCATTTCGTTTACATAGATTTGCCCTCACCGGAGACATTACGAAAATGTATAGGCAATTTGTTATCGACGAAAGAGACAGGTGCTTTCAATTAATACTATGGAGACCTGATCTACGCGACGATGTGAAAGCATATCAGCTACACACTGTTACATATGGGATGTCAGCTGCGCCATTTCTTGCTGTTCGAGGACTTCATCACATAGCCGAACTGTACGAATCGGAATTTGCTGTAGGAGCCGCCGTGCTGCGGAATGACCTGTATGTAGACGACCTACTCACAGGAGCAGACACCATAAAAGAGCTTCAACACAAAAAGGATGATGTTGTAGCGCTACTTTTCAAAGCAGGCTTGCAGTTAACCAAGTTCAGCAGCAACTCTAATGACATTGCTGCAACCTCATCCAATGAAGTTTCAATCAAACTCGAGGATAATGAATTTATGAAAGCGCTGGGGCTCGCATGGCAGCCCAATATAGACAAGTTTGCATTTCGCAATGAATTTGAACCACCTGACCAGGTAACAAGACGATCCGTTTTGTCAGTGGTAGCGCGCATATTTGACTTGCTGGGACTTATCAGACCAATACTTATCCGCTGTAAAATCTTTATACAGGATCTGGCCTTAAAGGGTCTAGATTGGGACACGCCAGTCGACGACGTCTCTCGAAACAAATGGATAGAGATGCTGGAAGATCTTCGAACCATAACCACACTTCAGTTTCCACGCTTCGTTTTCACATCGCCAACCGAGCGCTGCGAAATTCACGGTTTCGCGGACGCATCAGAGCGGGCTTATGGATGCTGCATCTATGTTCGTGCTCAGCTGCCAGATGAGATAAAGACAAATTTACTCATTGCAAAATCGAAGGTTGCACCGATACGAGTACAATCACTGCCAAGATTGGAACTATGTGCCGCCCTTCTTCTGTGCCGCACGTGGCGCAAATTTGAGTCCAAACTGCGTTCATATACGAGCAACGTAACGTTTTGGACTGACTCAAGGATCGTTCTACAATGGATGAGAATGCACGCTTCGCAACTGCATTGTTTCGTTGGAAACAGGATTTCGGAATTGCAAGAAAACAGTGGTAATGTTACCTGGAGGCATGTACCGTCAGCGTCGAACCCTGCGGACATAGTATCTCGAGGATGCCGGCCAGAAGAACTTGGAGAATCTATATGGCTGACTGGGCCAAGCTTTTTATATTCTTCCGCTGAGAAGTGGCCGCAACTAACTGAAATTTTACCTACGACACTCGAAGTACGCGCCAAAGCTGTACTTATCTGTAACAACAGTAACGTGAACTCAGCAGTGGAAGAAGTCATACGGAAATGTTCTTCCTACACGCGAGTAATGCGAATCTTATCGTACGTCTACAGATGTTTTAATCGCATAAAGCCAAATTGCGAGTTGAAGCCACCAGATGTGGTACATATCCCTGCATCTGAAATGAACGCAACATTTTGGAAGGTAATCGCGCACATTCAACAATCGTCATATGCAAACCGGTTACCGGCGTCGACTTCTGTGGACCGTTCTACACTTCATACCGGATAAGAAGCAAAACTCCGTACAAAACATACGCAGCAATCTTCGTTTGTTTTGCTTCAAAGGCAGTTCACATCGAACTTGTGACTGAGCTGTCTACAAACGTATTTTTACTATGCATCCGCCGATTTGTTGCGCGCCGTGGCATTCCTGCAAGGCTCTACTGCGACAACGCAACAAATTTTGTTGGCGCTGCATCCAAACTTTCCGACTTCGCAAGTCAAATGTTAAATCAACAGTCTATCGATTTAATACAATCTTTCAGCTCAACTAAAGGTTTTGATATGTGTTTTATTCCCCCCAGAGCTCCGCACTTTGGTGGCCTCTGGGAGGCCGCCGTCAAATCGGCCAAGACGCTGGTCCTGAAGAACATCGCAAACGCACATTTAACACTGGAAGAGCTTCAGACCGTTTTCATTGAAGTAGAAGCAATCTTAAACTCAAGGCCGATTGCTCCCATAACAGATGACCCGAACGATGCCACAGCTATCACACCCGGACATCTCTTGATTGGCAATGCGCTAACATCGCCACCTGATCAGCCTCTGTTTTCCACATCGGATGATGCTGAGAAGAAAATGCGGTACCTTGACAGATGGCAAAGAGTGTCATACATTAAACAACAGTTCTGGAGCATGTGGCAAAGAGATTATGTCCACACTCTTCAGCAGCGAGCAAGGTTGACAAGGGATCAACCGAACCTGAAGGTGGGACAAGTTGTAATCGTACATGAGGACAACCTGCCGCCACAACAATGGTCATTGGCCAGGGTGACTGCAGTCATTCCAGGAAAAGACGGCAAGGTTAGAGTAGCTGATATTGCCACAAGAAGAGGTACACTAAGGCGTCCGGTCCACAAACTTGCGCCTCTCCCTCTGGATGAATTTTGAAAGTCGAGCCTTTCAACGTGGGGAGGATGTTTGAGGAGATATTATTTACTGCCATATATTTATAAGTTGAATTTGAATTTAAACTGAATTAACGAAATGTATAATTGAATTTTGTCTGGCAACGCCAGTTATCTTAATTGTTTATGCATCTCTTTCGCTGTAGGCTTTGTCATGCCTGCACTAGTTCTTTATCATTAGTCTAGTAGCGACTCGCTTCTGTAATGGTCGAGCCCAGTCTCGACTCGATAAAGCAATTGGATTAAATGCAGTGGAGTTTATTATAACGTTTTACAAAACCCAATAAAGTGTATTTATTTGGGCACGTTGTACATGGCAAATGTGGAGCGTGGGGAGCTACTTGGGAGTGCAAGGCGAATAACTAATTTTTCTGGATTCTGCAGCTACAAAATATTTAATTTATCAATTAAATTAACAATATTTTCTTTAATTTCAATTATTTTAATAATAATAATAATTTCATGAATTATTGATAAAACAAATATATTTATAAATAACGAAATATTATAAATTATTAATATTAAATCTTATTTTTCAGAAAACTCTTTATCGTTAAATAAATTATATAATTTCCCAACAAATTTAATTACAATTTTATTAATAAATTACCTACTAATTACATTAATTATTGCAGTAAAAGTTACAAAAATATTTAAAGGACCTTTACGAATAATAAATTAATGAATAAACCTTTACGAACTTCTCACCCTTTATTTAAAATTGCTAATAATGCATTAGTAGATTTACCAGCTCCTATTAATATTTCAAGATGATGAAATTTTGGTTCACTTTTAGGACTATGTTTAATTATTCAAATTTTAACAGGGCTATTTTTAGCCATACACTATACAGCGGATGTAAACTTATCTTTCTATAGAGTAAATCATATTTGTCGAGATGTAAATTATGGTTGATTACTTCGAACCCTTCACGCTAACGGAGCATCATTTTTATAGCCTGTACCCAAAGGGTGAAAGGCTATACTAGTTTTGTGCGCATGTATGTAACACACAGAAGGAGGCGTGGCAGACCCCACAAAGTATATATATTCTTGATCAGGATGAGAAGACGAGTCGATATAGCCATGTCCGTCTGTCCGTCTGTCCGTCTGACCGTCTGTCCGTCTGTCCGTCTGTCTGTATGAGCGCAAGGATCTCAGTAAGTACAAGAGCTAGGATAACCAAAATTGGTATCAAGGTTCCTATAAGCCCTAGGCAGAACGAGTTTGTTTATTTTTTCTGATACACCCCCCCCACTCCCCCGCAATTCGTATTTTTTCTTATAACTTCCGTAATTCTCGGAATTTAAAAATCAATTTTGGTAGGTACATCCAGTTAGTACTAATGTGTCCGTGTGCCAAATTTTATCATGATAGGTCAATTCTGAAGAAAGTTATAGCCATAAGTAAAATCGCTGCTCATGCGCTGCCTGCAGCTCTGTCGGCAGCGCTGCCCGCAGCTGTTGTTGTTGTTGCTGCTTTTGTTCAACTTTGTGCTGCATACATACACGCATATGAACACGCATAGGTACGTGATGTAAATGTATGCTGTTTAAACTGAACATAAACATGTATTCTAATTTAATTAAATTAATTATTTTAATTAATTAATTCATTCATTTTTTTTTAATAATTTTTTTTTTTTAATTTTTTTTTTTTTTTTTAATTTTTCCTTTTTGTGGAGAGTACAGGCTATTTTACTGTCGGGCTTGCTCGACTGTAGCGTTCTATCTTGTTTTTATTTGCATTTACTTACACGTAGGACGAAGGATTTACTACGGCTCTTACTTATTTACACCAACTTGAATAATCGGAGTAATTATTCTATTTTTAGTGATAGCAACTGCATTTATAGGATATGTATTACCTTTAGGACAAATGTCATTTTGAGGAGCAACAGTAATTACTAATTTATTATCCGCAGTCCCATATTTAGGAATTGATCTTGTTCAATGAGTATGAGGAGGATTCGCGGTGGATAATGCAACTTTAACACTATTTTTTATACCCTGTACCCGTAGGGTAAACAGGGTATATTAGGTTTGTGCAAAGTATGTAACATACAGAAGGAAGCATCTCCGACCCCATAAAGTATATATATTCTTGATCAGCATGACAAGAGAAATCGATCTAGACATGTCCGTCCGTCTGTCCGTCCGTCTGGATGAACGCGAGGATCTCAGAAACTATAAAAGCTAGAATAACCAAAGTTGGCATCCAGATTCTCCTAGGTCCGAGTAAGGACGAGTTTATTTTTTTTTTTTAATTTTCCCCCCCTTCCCCCGCTACAGAATTTCGTCAATAGCGTCCACATTTCAAAAGCTACCTAAACCAAACTCTGCACACATGATTTATATATAATTGTCTACTGTTGTTCAAATTACTTAAATTATAAAATGGAAGAATTATTAAAATTGCAATTGATAAAATTAGAGGAATTACTCCTCCTAGTTTATTTGGGATTGATCTTAAAATAGCGTATGCAAATAAAAACAAGAGAGAACGCTACAGTCGAGCAAGCCCGACAGTGTAATACCCTGTACCCAGGTAAACTTCCGTCACTGAGTTATATGCGCCCAAAGCAGCAGCAAAAAGAGGAAGAAGAAGAGCGAACTTGCTGCAGTTTGTGGGGGTTGTACTGGCAAGAATTTGTTTCGCTAATAACTTTTCTTAGGATTGACCGAATTGAATGAACAACAGTAGATAATTATTTATGAATTATGTGTGCAAAGTTTGGTTTAGGTAGCATTTGAAATGTGGACGCCTTTGACGAAATTCTGCAGCGTGGGAAGGGGGGGAAAATTAAAAAAAAAAAATAAACTCGTCCTTACTCGGACCTAGGAGAATCTGGATGCCAACTTTGGTTATTCTAGCTTTTATAGTTTCTGAGATCCTCGCGTTCATCCAGACGGACAGACGGACGGACATGTCTAGATCGATTTCTCTCGTCATGCTGATCAAGAATATATATACTTTATGGGGTATAAAAAGCAACACTTACTAACACACAAATAATTAATAATAAACTTCCAATTAATGATATTAACAACTCTATATAAAACAAGTACTATTTGTAATAAAACTTACATAAATAAATTCTAAATTTATTGCACTATTCTGCCAAAATAGTTAATTATAATTATTACTATTCTTTTCGTAAAATATAAAATATTATAAATTGTTAAAGATAGAAACCAACCTGGCTTACGCCGGTCTGAACTCAGATCATGTAAGAATTTAAAAGTCGAACAGACTTAAAATTTGAACGGCTACACCCAAAATTATATCTTAATCCAACATCGAGGTCGCAATCTTTTTTATCGACATGAACTCTCCAAAAAAATTACGCTGTTATCCCTAAAGTAAATTAAATTTTTAATCATTATTAATGTATCAATAATTCATAAATTAATGATTTAATAAATTAAAAGTTTGTTAAATTTTAATATCACCCCAATAAAATATTTTAAAAAATTATAACAAAATTAATCTTAAAAAATTAAAAATTTTAAAATATAAAGATTTATAGGGTCTTTTCGTCTTTTAAATAAATTTTAGCTTTTTGACTAAAAAATAAAATTCTATAAATAATTTTTATGAAACAGTTAATATTTCGTCCAACCATTCATTCCAGCCTTCAATTAAAAGACTAATGATTATGCTACCTTTGCACAGTAAATATACTGCGGCCATTTAAAATTTCTCAGTGGGCAGGTTAGACTTTAAATAAAATTCAAAAAGACATGTTTTTGTTAAACAGGCGAACATTATTTTTGCCGAATTCTTTATAAAAACTTATCATTTAAATTTATATCTACAATATAATATACTAATTTTATCATTATTACTAAATTTTTTACATTAAAATTTATATTTTAATAAATAATTAAAGTTAAATAAATAATTTCTTTATAAAATAAATTATAACATATTTATTAATAATTGGTAATTCTAAACATATATTTATTAAATTTATTTATAACTTTTAAAAATTTATTTTATAGCTTATCCCATAAAATATTAAAATTATAAATAATTAATTTTATTAATTAAATTAATTAATTTATAATTTCTAAATTGAATTTATTTCTTAAAAAACTAGATACCTTTAAAGACACTGATACACAAGGTACAATGAATAAAATTTTCTAAAAATTTTTCAAATTATTTCAACTTTCTTTCACAATACTATTAAACTATTATTAAAATTATTTTTCTTTAAACAATACTAAAACATTAAATTATATAATTATTTGTAATATATTAATAAATAACAAAAAAAAATTAATAAATAAAATTTAATCAATTTATATTGATTTGCATAAAAATCTTTTCAATGTAAATGAAATACTTTACTAAATAAGCTTTAAATTGTCATTCTAGGTACACTTTCCAGTACACCTACTATGTTACGACTTATCTTACCTTAATAATAAGAGCGACGGGCGATGTGTACATATTAAAATCAAATTATTTATCTTTATAATTTTACTACCAAATCCACTTTCAAAAATCTTTTCATAATTTTATCCGTATAAATAAATTTATTGTCACCCATTATTACTTAAATATAAACTACACCTTGATCTGATATAAATTCTATTAAAAATTATTGAATATTATTATTCTTATAAATATTCTGATAACGACGGTATATAAATTGAATACCAAATTTAAGTAATGTCCATCGTGGATTATCGATTACAAAACAGGTTCCTCTGGATAGACTAAAATAGTTTCAAGAACATAACTATTACTACTCCAGATACTAATTTTACATTTTTAATAAGAGGGTATCTAATCTTAGTTTTTACAAAAAATTTTTTAGTTTATATATATGTATTTATATTTATATTAGGAGGATTAAACCAAACTTCTTTACGAAAACTTATGGCATTTTCTTCTATTTAGGTTGAATATTAAGAGCTTCATATGTAAATGAAATAAATAGATTAATTTATTTCTTATTTTATTCTTTTTTATCATTTATTTTAACCTTTAAATTTAATATTTTTAAATTATTTCATTTAAATCAATTATTTTCAAGATTTTTTAACAGTAAATCATTAAAATTTATGTTATTTACAAATTTACTTTCTTTAGGAGGATTACCTCCCTTTTTAGGATTTTTACCTAAATGAATTGTTATTCAACAATTAACTTTATGTAATCAATACAGTTTATTAATCATTTTAATAATAATTACATTAATTACACTATATTTTTATTTACGAATTTGTTATTCAGCATTTATATTAAATTATCAAGAAAATAGCTGAATTTATAAAATTAATTTTAATAATTTTAATATAAATTTATATATAATTTTTTCTTCTATATCGTTATTTGGATTATAGTAGACAATTATATATAAATTATGTGTGCAGAGTTTGGTTTAGGTAGCATTTGAAATGTGGACGCTATTGACGAAATTCTGTAGCGGGGGAAGGGGGGGGGGGAATTCCAAAAAATAAAATAAACTCGTCCTTACTCGGACCTAGGAGAATCTGGATGCCAACTTTGGTTATTATAGCTTTTATAGTTTCTGAGATCCTCGCGTTCATCCAGACGGACAGACGGACGGACATGTCTAGATCGATTTCTCTCGTCATGCTGATCAAGAATATATATACTTTATGGGGTCGGATATGCTTCCTTCTGTATGTTACATACTTTGCACAAACCCAATATACCCTTTATACCCTACGGGTACAGGGTATAAAAATAAAAGATAATAAAATTAAAGCTAATCTAACTTCATAAGAAATAGTCTGAGCAACAGCTCGTAATCCCCCTAATAAAGCATAATTTGAATTAGTAGATCAACCCGCAACTATAACAGTGTAAACTCCTAAACTTGTATAACACAAAAAAAAATATGCCACCTAAATTAAAAGAATACAATTTAATAAAAACAAGAGAGAACGCTACAGTCGAGCAAGCCCGACAGTGTAGTACCCTGTACCCAGGTAAACTTCCGTCACTGAGTTATATGCGCCCAAAGCAGCAGCAAAAAGAGGAAGAAGAAGAGCGAACTTGTTGCTGCAGTTTGTGGGGGTTGTACTGGCGAGAATTTGTTTCGCTAATAACTTTTCTTAGGATTGACCGAATTGAATAAAATTTTGAACAACAGTAGATAATTATTTATGAATTATGTGTGCAAAGTTTGGTTTAGGTAGCATTTGAAATGTGGACGCCTTTGACGAAATTCTGCAGCGTGGGAAGGGGGGGAAAATTAAAAAAAAAAAATAATAAACTCGTCCTTACTCGGATCTAGGAGAATCTGGGTGCCAATTTGGTTATTCTAGCTTTTATAGTTTCTGAGATCCTCGCGTTCATCCAGACGGACGGACAGACGGACGGACATGTCTAGATCGATTTCTCTCGTCATGCTGATCAAGAATATATATACTTTATGGGGTATAAAAAGCAACACTTACTAACACACAAATAATTAATAATAAACTTCCAATTAATGATATTAACAACTCTATATAAAACAAGTACTATTTGTAATAAAACTTACATAAATAAATTCTAAATTTATTGCACTATTCTGCCAAAATAGTTAATTATAATTATTACTATTCTTTTCGTAAAATATAAAATATTATAAATTGTTAAAGATAGAAACCAACCTGGCTTACGCCGGTCTGAACTCAGATCATGTAAGAATTTAAAAGTCGAACAGACTTAAAATTTGAACGGCTACACCCAAAATTATATCTTAATCCAACATCGAGGTCGCAATCTTTTTTATCGACATGAACTCTCCAAAAAAATTACGCTGTTATCCCTAAAGTAAATTAAATTTTTAATCATTATTAATGTATCAATAATTCATAAATTAATGATTTAATCAATTAAAAGTTTGTTAAATTTTAATATCACCCCAATAAAATATTTTAAAAAATTATAACAAAATTAATCTTAAAAATTAAAAATGTTTAAAATATAAAGATTTATAGGGTCTTTTCGTCTTTTAAATAAATTTTAGCTTTTTGACTAAAAAATAAAATTCTATAAATAATTTTTATGAAACAGTTAATATTTCGTCCAACCATTCATTCCAGCCTTCAATTAAAAGACTAATGATTATGCTACCTTTGCACAGTAAATATACTGCGGCCATTTAAAATTTCTCAGTGGGCAGGTTAGACTTTAAATAAAATTCAAAAAGACATGTTTTTGTTAAACAGGCGAACATTATTTTTGCCGAATTCTTTATAAAAACTTATCATTTAAATTTATATCTACAATATAATATACTAATTTTACTAAATTTTTTACATTAAAATTTATATTTTAATAAATAATTAAAGTTAAATAAATAATTTCTTTATAAAATAAATTATAACATATTTATTAATAATTGGTAATTCTAAACATATATTTATTAAATTTATTTATAACTTTTAAAAATTTATTTTATAGCTTATCCCATAAAATATTAAAATTATAAATAATTAATTTTATTAATTAAATTAATTAATTTATAATTTCTAAATTGAATTTATTTCTTAAAAACTAGATACCTTTAAAGACACTGATACACAAGGTACAATGAATAAAATTTTCTAAAAATTTTTCAAATTATTTCAACTTTCTTTCACAATACTATTAAACTATTATTAAAATTATTTTTTCTTTAAACAATACTAAAACATTAAATTATATAATTATTTTTAATATATTAATAAATAACAAAAAAAAATTAATAAATAAAATTTAATCAATTTATATTGATTTGCATAAAAATCTTTTCAATGTAAATGAAATACTTTACTAAATAAGCTTTAAATTGTCATTCTAGGTACACTTTCCAGTACACCTACTATGTTACGACTTATCTTACCTTAATAATAAGAGCGACGGGCGATGTGTACATATTTAAAATCAAATTATTTATCTTTATAATTTTACTACCAAATCCACTTTCAAAAATCTTTTCATAATTTTATCCGTATAAATAAATTTATTGTCACCCATTATTACTTAAATATAAACTACACCTTGATCTGATATAAATTCTATTAAAAATTATTGAATATTATTATTCTTATAAAATATTCTGATAACGACGGTATATAAATTGAATACCAAATTTAAGTAATGTCCATCGTGGATTATCGATTACAAAACAGGTTCCTCTGGATAGACTAAATAGTTTCAAGAACATAACTATTACTACTCCAGATACTAATTTTACATTTTTAATAAGAGGGTATCTAATCTTAGTTTTTACAAAAAATTTTTAGTTTATATATATGTATTTATATTTATATTAGGAGGATTAAACCAAACTTCTTTACGAAAACTTATGGCATTTTCTTCTATTTAGGTTGAATATTAAGAGCTTCATATGTAAATGAAATAAATAGATTAATTTATTTCTTATTTTATTCTTTTTTATCATTTATTTTAACCTTTAAATTCAATATTCTTAAATTATTTCATTTAAACCAACTATTTTCAAGATTTTTTAACAGAAAATCATTAAAATTTATATTATTTACAAATTTACTTTCTTTAGGAGGATTACCTCCCTTTTTAGGATTTTTACCTAAATGAATTGTTATTCAACAATTAACTTTATGTAATCAATACAATTTATTAATTATTTTAATAATATCAACATTAATTACACTATATTTTTATTTACGAATTTGCTACTCAGCATTTATATTAAATTATCAAGAAAATAATTGAATTTATAAAATTAATTTTAATAATTTTAATATAAATTTATATATAATTTTTTCTTCTATATCGTTATTTGGATTATAGTAGACAATTATATATAAATTATGTGTGCAGAGTTTGGTTTAGGTAGCATTTGAAATGTGGACGCTATTGACGAAATTCTGTAGCGGGGGATGGGGGGGGGGGGGGGAATTCCAAAAAATAAAATAAACTCGTCCTTACTCGGACCTAGGAGAATCTGGATGCCAACTTTGGTTATTATAGCTTTTATAGTTTCTGAGATCCTCGCGTTCATCCAGACGGACAGACGGACGGACATGTCTAGATCGATTTCTCTCGTCATGCTGATCAAGAATATATATACTTTATGGGGTCGGATATGCTTCCTTCTGTATGTTACATACTTTGCACAAACCCAATATACCCTTTATACCCTACGGGCACAGGGTATAAAAATAAAAGATAATAAAATTAAAGCTAATCTAACCTCATAAGAAATAGTTTGAGCAACAGCTCGTAACCCTCCTAATAAAGCATAATTTGAATTAGAAGACCAACCCGCAACTATAACAGTATAAACACCTAAACTTGTACAACACAAAAAAAAAAATGCCACCTAAATTAAAAGAATACAATTTAATAAAAACAAGAGAGAACGCTACAGTCGAGCAAGCCCGACAGTGTAGTACCCTGTACCCAGGTAAACTTCCGTCACTGAGTTATATGCGCCCAAAGCAGCAGCAAAAAGAGGAAGAAGAAGAGCGAACTTGTTGCTGCAGTTTGTGGGGGTTGTACTGGCGAGAATTTGTTTCGCTAATAACTTTTCTTAGGATTGACCGAATTGAATAAAATTTTGAACAACAGTAGATAATTATTTATGAATTATGTGTGCAAAGTTTGGTTTAGGTAGCATTTGAAATGTGGACGCCTTTGACGAAATTCTGCAGCGTGGGAAGAGGGAGAAAATTAAAAAAAAAAATAATAAACTCGTCCTTACTCGGACCTAGGAGAATCTGGATGCCAACTTTGGTTATTATAGCTTTTATAGTTTCTGAGATCCTCGCGGTCATCAAGACGGACGGACAGACGGACGGACATGTCTAGCTCGATTTCTCTCGTCATGCTGATCAAGAATATATATACTTTATGGGGTATAAAAAGCGACACTTACTAACACACAAATAATTAATAATAAACTTCCAATTAATGATATTAACAACTCTATATAAAACAAGTACTATTTGTAATAAAACTTACATAAATAAATTCTAAATTTATTGCACTAATCTGCCAAAATAGTTAATTATAATTATTAATATTCTTTTTATAAAATATAAATTATTCTAATATTTGGTCCTTTCGTACTAAAATATTATAAATTTTTAAAGATAGAAACCAACCTGGCTTACGCCGGTCTGAACTCAGATCATGTAAGAATTTAAAAGTCGAACAGACTTAAAATTTGAACGGCTACACCCAAAATTATATCTTAATCCAACATCGAGGTCGCAATCTTTTTTATCGATATGAACTCTCCAAAAAAATTACGCTGTTATCCCTAAAGTAACTTAAATTTTTAATCATTATTAATGGATCAATTATTCATAAATTAATGACTTAATAAATTAAAAGTTTATTAAATTTTAATATCACCCCAATAAAATATTTTAAAAAATTATAATAAAATTAATCTTAAAAATTAAAAATTTTTAAAATATAAAGATTTATAGGGTCTTCTCGTCTTTTAAATAAATTTTAGCTTTTTGACTAAAAAATAAAATTCTATAAAAAATTTTTATGAAACAGTTAATATTTCGTCCAACCATTCATTCCAGCCTTCAATTAAAAGACTAATGATTATGCTACCTTTGCACAGTCAATATACTGCGGCCATTTAAAATTTTTCAGTGGGCAGGCTAGACTTTAAATAAAATTCAAAAAGACATGTTTTTGTTAAACAGGCGAACATTATTTTTGCCGAATTCTTTATAAAAACTTATCATTTAAATTTATACATACAATATAATATACTAATTTTATCATTATTACTAAATTTTTTAGATTAAAATTTATATTTTAATAAATAATTAAAGTTAAATAAATAATTTTTTTATAAAATAAATTATAACATATTTATTAATAATTGCTAATTCTAAACATATATTTATTAAATTTATTTACAACTTTTAAAAATTTATTTTATAGCTTATCCCATAAAATATTAAAATTATAAATAATTAATTTTATTAATTAAATCAATTAATTTATAATTTCTAAATTAAATTTATTTCTTAAAAAACTAGATACCTTTAAAAACGAATAACATTTCATTTCTAATATAATATTAAAAATAATTTTTCAACATTAACTTTCATATTATATTAACTCTTTTAAAATCGAGAAAAATATATAAATATTTTTTATTTAATAAACACTGATACACAAGGTACAATAAATTAAATTTTCTTTTAAAATAAAAATTTTTCAAATTATTTCAACTTTCTTTCACAATACTATTAAACTATTATTAAAATTATTTTTTCTTTAAACAATACTAAAACATTAAATTATATAATTATTTTTAATATATTAATAAATAACAAAAAAAATTAATAAATAAAATTTAATCAATTTATATTGATTTGCACAAAAATCTTTTCAATGTAAATGAAATACTTTACTAAATAAGCTTTAAATTGTCATTCTAGGTACACTTTCCAGTACACCTACTATGTTACGACTTATCTTACCTTAATAATAAGAGCGACGGGCGATGTGTACATATTTTAGAGCTAAAATCAAATTATTTATCTTTATAATTTTACTACCAAATCCACTTTCAAAAATCTTTTCATAATTTTATCCATATAAATAAATTTATTGTAACCCATTATTACTTAAATATAAACTACACCTTGATCTGATATAAATTCTATTAAAAATTATTGAATATTATTATTCTTATAAAATATTCTGATAACGACGGTATATAAATTGAATAACAAATTTAAGTAAGGTCCATCGTGGATTATCGATTACAAAACAGGTTCCTCTGGATAGACTAAAATACCGCCAAATTTTTTAAGTTTCAAGAACATAACAATTACTACTCCAGATACTAATTTTACATTTTTAATAATAGGGTATCTAATCCTAGTTTTTACAAAAAATTTTTTAGTTTATATATATGTATTTATATTTATATTAGGAGGATATTAAACCAAACTTCTTTACGAAAACTTATGGCATTTTCTTCTATTTAGGTTGAATATTAAGAGCTTCATATGTAAATGAAATAAATAGATTAATTTATTTCTTATTTTATTCTTTTTTATCATTTATTTTAACCTTTAAATTCAATATTCTTAATTATTTCATTTAAACCAACTATTTCAAGATTTTTTAACAGAAAATCATTAAAATTTATATTATTTACAAATTTACTTTCTTTAGGAGGATTACCTCCCTTTTTAGGATTTTTACCTAAATGAATTGTTATTCAACAATTAACTTTATGTAATCAATACAGTTTATTATCATTTTAATAATAATTACACTAATTACTAATTAATTACACTATATTTTTATTTACGAATTTGTTATTCAGCATTTATATTAAATTATCAAGAAAATAGCTGAATTTATTAAAATTAATTTTAATAATTTTAATATAAATTTATATATAATTTTTTCTTCTATATCGTTATTTGGATTATAGTAGACAATTATATATAAATTATGTGTGCAGAGTTTGGTTTAGGTAGCATTTGAAATGTGGACGCTATTGACGAAATTCTGTAGCGGGGGAAGGGGGGGGGGAATTCCAAAAATAAAATAAACTCGTCCTTACTCGGACCTAGGAGAATCTGGATGCCAACTTTGGTTATTATAGCTTTTATAGTTTCTGAGATCCTCGCGTTCATCCAGACGGACAGACGGACGGACATGTCTAGATCGATTTCTCTCGTCATGCTGATCAAGAATATATATACTTTATGGGGTCGGATATGCTTCCTTCTGTATGTTACATACTTTGCACAAACCCAATATACCCTTTATACCCTACGGGTACAGGGTATAAAAATAAAAGATAATAAATTAAAGCTAATCTAACTTCATAAGAAATAGTCTGAGCAACAGCTCGTAATCCCCCCTAATAAAGCATTAATTTGAATTAGTAGATCAACCCGCAACTATAACAGTGTAAACTCCTAAACTTGTATAACACAAAAAAAAATATGCCACCTAAATTAAAAGAATACAATTTAATAAAAACAAGAGAGAACGCTACAGTCGAGCAAGCCCGACAGTGTAGTACCCTGTACCCAGGTAAACTTCCGTCACTGAGTTATATGCGCCCAAAGCAGCAGCAAAAAGAGGAAGAAGAAGAGCGAACTTGTTGCTGCAGTTTGTGGGGGTTGTACTGGCGAGAATTTGTTTCGCTAATAACTTTTCTTAGGATTGACCGAATTGAATAAAATTTTGAACAACAGTAGATAATTATTTATGAATTATGTGTGCAAAGTTTGGTTTAGGTAGCATTTGAAATGTGGACGCCTTTGACGAAATTCTGCAGCGTGGGAAGAGGGAGAAAATTAAAAAAAAAAAATAATAAACTCGTCCTTACTCGGACCTAGGAGAATCTGGATGCCAACTTTGGTTATTATAGCTTTTATAGTTTCTGAGATCCTCGCGTTCATCAAGACGGACGGACAGACGGACGGACATGTCTAGATCGATTTCTCTCGTCATGCTGATCAAGAATATATACTTTATGGGGTATAAAAGCAACACTTACTAACACACAAATAATTAATAATAAACTTCCAATTAATGATATTAACAACTCTATATAAAACAAGTACTATTTGTAATAAAACTTACATAAATAAATTCTAAATTTATTGCACTATTCTGCCAAAATAGTTAATTATAATTATTACTATTCTTTTCGTAAAATATAAAATATTATAAATTGTTAAAGATAGAAACCAACCTGGCTTACGCCGGTCTGAACTCAGATCATGTAAGAATTTAAAAGTCGAACAGACTTAAAATTTGAACGGCTACACCCAAAATTATATCTTAATCCAACATCGAGGTCGCAATCTTTTTATCGACATGAACTCTCCAAAAAAATTACGCTGTTATCCCTAAAGTAAATTAAATTTTTAATCATTATTAATGTATCAATAATTCATAAATTAATGATTTAATCAATTAAAAGTTTGTTAAATTTTAATATCACCCCAATAAAATATTTTAAAAAATTATAACAAAATTAATCTTAAAAATTAAAAATGTTTAAAATATAAAGATTTATAGGGTCTTTTCGTCTTTTAAATAAATTTTAGCTTTTTGACTAAAAAATAAAATTCTATAAATAATTTTTATGAAACAGTTAATATTTCGTCCAACCATTCATTCCAGCCTTCAATTAAAAGACTAATGATTATGCTACCTTTGCACAGTCAATATACTGCGGCCATTTAAAATTTCTCAGTGGGCAGGTCTAGACTTTAAATAAAATTCAAAAAGACATGTTTTTGTTAAACAGGCGAACATTATTTTTGCCGAATTCTTTATAAAAACTTATCATTTAAATTTATATCTACAATATAATATACTAATTTTATCATTATTACTAAATTTTTTACATTAAAATTTATATTTTAATAAATAATTAAAGTTAAATAAATAATTTCTTTATAAAATAAATTATAACATATTTATTAATAATTGCTAATTCTAAACATATATTTATTAAATTTATTTAAACTTTTAAAAATTTATTTTATAGCTTATCCCATAAAATATTAAAATTATAAATAATTAATTTTATTAATTAAATTAATTAATTTATAATTTCTAAATTGAATTTATTTCTTAAAAAACTAGATACCTTTAAAGACACTGATACACAAGGTACAATGAATAAAATTTTCTAAAAATTTTTCAAATTATTTCAACTTTCTTTCACAATACTATTAAACTATTATTAAAATTATTTTTTCTTTAAACAATACTAAAACATTAAATTATATAATTATTTTTAATATATTAATAAATAACAAAAAAAATTAATAAATAAATTTAATCAATTTATATTGATTTGCATAAAATCTTTTCAATGTAAATGAAATACTTTACTAAATAAGCTTTAAATTGTCATTCTAGGTACACTTTCCAGTACACCTACTATGTTACGACTTATCTTACCTTAATAATAAGAGCGACGGGCGATGTGTACATATTTAAAATCAAATTATTTATCTTTATAATTTTACTACCAAATCCACTTTCAAAAATCTTTTCATAATTTTATCCGTATAAATAAATTTATTGTCACCCATTATTACTTAAATATAAACTACACCTTGATCTGATATAAATTCTATTAAAAATTATTGAATATTATTATTCTTATAAAATATTCTGATAACGACGGTATATAAATTGAATACCAAATTTAAGTAATGTCCATCGTGGATTATCGATTACAAAAGAGGTTCCTCTGGATAGACTAAAATAGTTTCAAGAACATAACTATTACTACTCCAGATACTAATTTTACATTTTTAATAAGAGGGTATCTAATCTTAGTTTTTACAAAAAATTTTTTAGTTTATATATATGTATTTATATTTATATTAGGAGGATTTAAACCAAACTTCTTTACGAAAACTTATGGCATTTTCTTCTATTTAGGTTGAATATTAAGAGCTTCATATGTAAATGAAATAAATAGATTAATTTATTTCTTATTTTATTCTTTTTTATCATTTATTTTAACCTTTAAATTCAATATTCTTAAATTATTTCATTTTAAACCAACTATTTTCAAGATTTTTTAACAGAAAATCATTAAAATTATATTATTTACAAATTTACTTTCTTTAGGAGGATTACCTCCCTTTTTAGGATTTTTACCTAAATGAATTGTTATTCAACAATTAACTTTATGTAATCAATACAGTTTATTAATCATTTTAATAATAATTACACTAATTACTAATTAATTACACTATATTTTTATTTACGAATTTGTAATTCAGCATTTATATTAAATTATCAAGAAAATAGCTGAATTTATAAAATTAATTTTAATAATTTTAATATAAATTTATATATAATTTTTTCTTCTATATCGTTATTTGGATTATAGTAGACAATTATATATAAATTATGTGTGCAGAGTTTGGTTTAGGTAGCATTTGAAATGTGGACGCTATTGACGAAATAAAATAAACTCGTCCTTACTCGGACCTAGGAGAATCTGGATGCCAACTTTGGTTATTATAGCTTTTATAGTTTCTGAGATCCTCGCGTTCATCCAGACGGACAGACGGACGGACATGTCTAGATCGATTTCTCTCGTCATGCTGATCAAGAATATATATACTTTATGGGGTCGGAGATGCTTCCTTCTGTATGTTACATACTTTGCACAAACCCAATATACCCTTTATACCCTACGGGTACAGGGTATAAAAATATAAGATAATAAAATTAAAGCTAATCTAACTTCATAAGAAATAGTCTGAGCAACAGCTCGTAATCCCCCTAATAAAGCATAATTTGAATTAGTAGATCAACCCGCAACTATAACAGTGTAAACTCCTAAACTTGTATAACACAAAAAAAATATGCCACCTAAATTAAAAGAATACAATTTAATAAAAACAAGAGAGAGAACGCTACAGTCGAGCAAGCCCGACAGTGTAGTACCCTGTACCCAGGTAAACTTCCGTCACTGAGTTATATGCGCCCAAAGCAGCAGCAAAAAGAGGAAGAAGAAGAGCGAACTTGCTGCAGTTTGTGGGGGTTGTACTGGCAAGAATTTGTTTCGCTAATAACTTTTCTTAGGATTGACCGAATTGAATAAAATTTTGAACAACAGTAGATAATTATTTATGAATTATGTGTGCAAAGTTTGGTTTAGGTAGCATTTGAAATGTGGACGCCTTTGACGAAATTCTGCAGCGTGGGAAGGGGGGGAAAATTAAAAAAAAAAAAATAATAAACTCGTCCTTACTCGGATCTAGGAGAATCTGGGTGCCAACTTTGGTTATTCTAGCTTTTATAGTTTCTGAGATCCTCGCGTTCATCCAGACGGACGGACAGACGGACGGACATGTCTAGATCGATTTCTCTCGTCATGCTGATCAAGAATATATATACTTTATGGGGTATAAAAAGCAACACTTACTAACACACAAATAATTAATAATAAACTTCCAATTAATGATATTAACAACTCTATATAAAACAAGTACTATTTGTAATAAAACTTACATAAATAAATTCTAAATTTATTGCACTATTCTGCCAAAATAGTTAATTATAATTATTACTATTCTTTTCGTAAAATATAAAATATTATAAATTGTTAAAGATAGAAACCAACCTGGCTTACGCCGGTCTGAACTCAGATCATGTAAGAATTTAAAAGTCGAACAGACTTAAAATTTGAACGGCTACACCCAAAATTATATCTTAATCCAACATCGAGGGTCGCAATCTTTTTTATCGACATGAACTCTCCAAAAAAATTACGCTGTTATCCCTAAAGTAAATTAAATTTTTAATCATTATTAATGTATCAATAATTCATAAATTAATGATTTAATCAATTAAAAGTTTGTTAAATTTTAATATCACCCCAATAAAATATTTTAAAAAATTTTAACAAAATTAATCTTAAAATTAAAAATGTTTAAAATATAAAGATTTATAGGGTCTTTTCGTCTTTAAATAAATTTTAGCTTTTTGACTAAAAAATAAAATTCTATAAATAATTTTTATGAAACAGTTAATATTTCGTCCAACCATTCATTCCAGCCTTCAATTAAAAGACTAATGATTATGCTACCTTTGCACAGTAAATATACTGCGGCCATTTAAAATTTCTCAGTGGGCAGGTTAGACTTTAAATAAAATTCAAAAAGACATGTTTTTGTTAAACAGGCGAACATTATTTTTGCCGAATTCTTTATAAAACTTATCATTTAAATTTATATCTACAATATAATATACTAATTTTATCATTATTACTAAATTTTTTACATTAAAATTTATATTTTAATAAATAATTAAAGTTAAATAAATAATTTCTTTATAAAATAAATTATAACATATTTATTAATAATTGGTAATTCTAAACATATATTTATTAAATTTATTTATAACTTTTAAAAATTTATTTTATAGCTTATCCCATAAAATATTAAAATTATAAATAATTAATTTTATTAATTAAATTAATTAATTTATAATTTCTAAATTGAATTTATTTCTTAAAAAACTAGATACCTTTAAAGACACTGATACACAAGGTACAATGAATAAAATTTTCTAAAAATTTTTCAAATTATTTCAACTTTCTTTCACAATACTATTAAACTATTATTAAAATTATTTTTTCTTTAAACAATACTAAAACATTAAATTATATAATTATTTTTAATATATTAATAAATAACAAAAAAAATTAATAAATAAAATTTAATCAATTTATATTGATTTGCATAAAAATCTTTTCAATGTAAATGAAATACTTTACTAAATAAGCTTTAAATTGTCATTCTAGGTACACTTTCCAGTACACCTACTATGTTACGACTTATCTTACCTTAATAATAAGAGCGACGGGCGATGTGTACATATTTAAAATCAAATTATTTATCTTTATAATTTTACTACCAAATCCACTTTCAAAAATCTTTCATAATTTTATCCGTATAAATAAATTTATTGTCACCCATTATTACTTAAATATAAACTACACCTTGATCTGATATAAATTCTATTAAAAATTATTGAATATTATTATTCTTATAAAATATTCTGATAACGACGGTATATAAATTGAATACCAAATTTAAGTAATGTCCATCGTGGATTATCGATTACAAAACAGGTTCCTCTGGATAGACTAAAATAGTTTCAAGAACATAACTATTACTACTCCAGATACTAATTTTACATTTTTAATAAGAGGGTATCTAATTTTAGTTTTTACAAAAATTTTTTAGTTTATATATATGTATTTATATTTATATTAGGAGGATTAAACCAAACTTCTTTACGAAAACTTATGGCATTTTCTTCTATTTAGGTTGAATATTAAGAGCTTCATATGTAAATGAAATAAATAGATTAATTTATTTCTTATTTTATTCTTTTTTATCATTTATTTTAACCTTTAAATTCAATATTCTTAAATTATTTCATTTAAACCAACTATTTTCAAGATTTTTTAACAGAAAATCATTAAAATTTATATTATTTACAAATTTACTTTCTTTAGGAGGATTACCTCCCTTTTTAGGATTTTTACCTAAATGAATTGTTATTCAACAATTAACTTTATGTAATCAATACAGTTTATTAATCATTTCAATAATAATTACACTAATTACTAATTAATTACACTATATTTTTATTTACGAATTTGTTATTCAGCATGTAGTGGCGCTTGTAGCTATATTTCTCATTAAGGCATAGTTTGAGAAGCGCTGGGCTTAATACCGCCACCTAGCTGACGATAGCGTAATTTGCTGTGGGTTGCAAGGGAAGTTGGATGTGTTGCAAAGGGAGAAAGCCTCTCTCTGGAATTTCTAAATTCCCCAGACGCTGTCCCATCATAGTTAGGCCGCCATCACAATTTCAGTGGAGTTGAAGCCGTGAAACGTGAAAGTGCAGTTTCTATTTGTGAACTTAAAATTGTTTCAAATTTATCCAAATTTCAAAATTTACTTCGTTAACCTACGAGGTGTAAATATTGTTAAGTGCCAACGTAGCGATTATATATTGGAACGAGGAAAATTTAATATTTTTCTTTACCTGCGCCAAGGACAAGGGGTAAGATTTTAATGCAGCGGTTACGGTGTAGTCAGTCCATATAAGAGAAAAATTGGTTACAGGACTTGGCGCGTATTACCAAATAAATTTTAGTGGTTGACGGCAGCAGTTAATATTGCGAAAAAAGCAAATTCTAAAGAAGCGACTCGCAGTGGCTCAATTCCCTGAATTTGAATTTAAATTTGCCGCGCATGAGCAGCGGACTTTGAACCTCATTTGAGTAAAAGGGAGGGAGGAACAAAAGAGCGCAACCACTTAGCGGCACCGGCGTACGGGAAGAATAGCGACATTGCCGAATTAGTGCAAGTGCAGCGTTACCGCCGGCAAACCGCCGCATATTTGTCGGTCCGCGACTAAGCGGAAATAAATAGTGTTTAAGTTATAGTGTTAGTTTTTTTTGTTCTAAGAAAGAATAATGCACTACAAGTACGTGTATTTATATATATAAGTAATCTAATGATTTTGTATTATTAATGTTTTTTTTTCGTCACATAATTCTGCTATGCGAAGGCAGAGGTAAATTGTGCTTAGTTTTTTTTGTGTTAAATTATTTTCGTTGTTGTGAGTGAATTTTCAGATGCCACATATTCAGCCCACCGCCCAAATGGAAGCGCTTTCATCACTGGCTAGGAGTGGGGTAAGTTTGTAACTTGTCTTTTTTTTTTGTATCCAAACGCATTTAATAATGTTCAAGCTTCTGCGCTAAGCAATGTCAAGCCAGAAATAAATATTTAAAACGGCATTAATTTACTCCCTGCTTGTGTGCCTTCGCATCAGAAGAGCTAAATAGAGAGCGAATAGTTGTTGAAAGAGTACTGCTCTCACGCGGATAATGTCCAGTTATTCTGATCGAATGCGTTAATTCTTACAATTATAAAACTTCTCTTAAGTTTTTTTTTCATTTTTTCTTTCATACTTCTTTTTGCATAAGCAATAATCAAATACAGCTAGAGCATAAGACACAGCTGTTCTAATCTCTATTTATTTGTACGTATGCCATATGATTTGTTTGTCTGATTATTAGCTGTTAAGTAACTATGGAATAAATATAAGTAAACATTGAACTCATGCTGGCCAACGCTTCTGTGTAGGGTTTAAAGAAGGGGTCATCCGTATATTAATAACTTGTTTTCAGTTTGGCAATGATGACCATGGTTGGGTGGGCGAATTTAATCCACAAGCACAGCAGTGGTTATAGCACATCGCACATAAACACCGTCTTCCACCTATTCTATCCTATATCTACTTTATTTCTCGGTCTGTCCCTAATTTTCTATTAGCTAGCAACTAGCACGCTCCCTTTATTTTTTTAATATTGTAATGTAATAGTAGAGTAGCACCCGACATATTTATTTCTGAGCTGGATGGATTCCCACCCCAAAGCCGACGAGCTAGAGCCGGAAAACTGAGCGTGCGCCAGTTTCAGATAGTTAAACAGTCCTTGATAGCCGCTGAGCAAGCAGTTAAACATTACACGCTACATTTATAATTATATTATAAATACTAAATGGCGCCCAACAGGTGTGGCCTCATTGTTTTAAATCATTTTGTTTATAACAATGTGTTCACTTTTCAAATTTAATTCTTTACTCATTTTTCTTTCAATCGTACTTTCTTATAAAATCATTTGTCTTATTTATTAACTGTTTGGATGACAGGGTAGTAGAATATATAGTATTCTTTATTTGGCCACATTTAAAAAGTAAAACAAATGATTACCTTTTATTGTGTACGCGGTATATGGGTAATTAAGCGCTTGGAATATAGGTAGAAGTAAACACTCAGTTTGTCACCTATCCACGATTATTCCCAATTACTAAGGAAGCAATACATTTCTTCTCTAAATATGTTATAGACGCATAGGACTTTTGGTTAAATGACTTTCGAGACATAACCTTACCACGGATATAAAATACAAAGGGCAGGAATTTCTGTTTTTTTTTCTTCGCCTCAAAGTCTATTGAGTCAGTGATTGAGCGCTTTGGACATCATAAAGAACATTTTGAAAATTCTTTTGACCACGACAAATGACTGATTTTATAGACTCTCTTGAATTAAAATCTATAAAGCGAAATGATTGCATTGGACAAAGCTAAGATAAATTGTTTTAGAAAATGTTTGCGTGCCACAATCATTAGTTTTAATTCTGACCTTTTCTGTATTCTGTATTTTTCAAATCGAGGTTTCATGTGCAGTGTTTAAGACTTTACATAGATGCCAGGTTAGCATGAGTTCAAATTATTTAATGAATATTGTATCGCATAATTTTATTATCTTTGTGTTTAACAGCAATTTTATTTATTTTTCCTTTTTATTTGTGTTTGGTTTTGATTATATACATAACATTCACTTTGCGTGACAAACTTTGAGCTGTTGAGCTTTATCAGCATAAATTAGTCTAACCAGTGCCGTTAACAATAGTATCACACAGCTGATCGTGCGCACTCTTTTTGTTCTCTCTTTGTACACTTATTGTTACAAATAGCAAGGTCGTTTGCTTAAATTTTGGCGAGTTAAATTGTTAACAGCTGTTGGCATTCTAGTAGGTGTCATTTAGGATGGCAGTAAATCGTTCGTTTGATAATTCTGATGCGGTTTCAGAGCGCAATAAAACTGTGTGCGGACTCTGTGATGGGGAAGTGCAAAATCCAGCAGAATTTTATAAGACAAAATGCAACCATCATTTTCATAAGGCCTGCATTTCCAATCATTTTAAAACTGCTAATACGTGTCCTAATTGTAATTTTGTCTGCTTGACCACAACCGCATCCCAAGTTCAAAGCGGTGCCTATAACACACGTTCACAAAGTCGTTCGCAAGCTCAATCAATGGCTGGCAGTGAGCCAAATTCAGGCCGAGTTGGGGAAGAGATAGCCTCAACATCAAATTCTGCGATCATGGCAAATCAGGAGGCCCTTAGGCAAATGCAAAATGAGTTGTTAACAGCTTTAACGGAGCAAATGTCTCGTTTAATCGAGGCAAACGTATCCGCTTGTGTACAGCGTCTTGGATTAGAGACACAAAACGTCCAAAATCGTTCTGAACGCCCCACTGTGGATCAGTTGTTGTCAGTCAATGAGCAGCCGCAGCTGCAAAGGGCACATTCAAGAATAGACACATCTCGTACAGGAAGCGCAACTTCTGATTTGATGCACAGACCTGACAAAGTGGGTCATATTATGAGTGCGTGGAAAATAAAATTCACAGGATCAGGATTGTCTGTAGACAACTTTATTTACCGAGTAGAAGCACTGACGCACGAGACTTTAGAAAGCAATTTTATGGTCATGTGTAGAAATGCTAGTGCTTTGTTTGAAGGTAAAGCAAACGAATTTTACTGGCGACACCACAAAAGTGTAGGAGAAATCCGCTGGGATGTTCTGTGTACGGCCTTAAGAAAACAATTTCGAGACGGCAGAGATGACGGGGACATTGAAGATTCGATTAGACAAAGAAAACAAGAGTCAAATGAAAGTTTCGATCAATATTATGACGCTATTATTGCTTTAACGGACAAAATGGAATATCCATTAGGTAACAGCAAGTTGGTAAGAATATTAAGGAACAACTTGCGACCTGAAATTCGACACGAGCTTTTAAATGTTGAAATAAGTTCTGTTTCTGAGCTACGAGAAGCGTGCAGGAGGCGAGAAACATTTTTAAAGGACATTAGGCAAACACAAAACTATATTAAAAAGAATCCATTTAAAAGAGATCTGGCCGAGTTACAGCAGGATCTAATTATGTCCGAAGGTGAAGACTCTGGTGATGAAATAGACGGCAATGTAGAGGCAATCGCACTAATCTGCTGGAACTGCAAGAGAGAAGGGCACAGGTACCAAGACTGTCTAGCAGAAAGGCGTGTGTTTTGTTATGGGTGCGGTGCTGCAAACACTTACAAACCGAGCTGCCCTAAATGCGCAAAAAACTCAATAGTGAGCGCACAGAGGCTTCAGAAAAAGGGGAGAGTCTCTCGTGTGCTCAGAACTCAATCAACAAACACAGAGTAAATAGCCCTAGCGTTAATGTAGATTTAGTTAGGGACGAAGTTAATTCATCGCTGAACCCAGAATTTTTAATTGATACAGCATCCAATCTTTTACACAAAAAGTTACTACATTTACAAAACCTGCAAAATAATAAAATACAATTTGTTCAAACTTTTATGAAATTTAAGTCACGCAGTAGCAAACGCATCAAGACATTTTGGGAAAAAAGGAAAGGTCTTGGACGTGATTTAAAGCATATTTGTACAATTGTCAGCAAAGGCAGCGACCCCAGACCATTCATTACAGTGGAATTGTTTAACACTACAGTCCGTGGCCTGTTAGACTCAGGTGCAGCAATTAGTTGTATTGGCGGCAATTTTGCCGAAAATGTTCTTAATAGTGAGGCAACAGTAAAACCAGTGCACTCAGTTGCTAGTACGGCGGATGGAGGCAAACAAATAATTAAAGGGAAAATTAAGACTGATGTAGTTTTCAATGGCGAGCGGAAGTCAATAACTATTTATATAATTCCGTCCTTGCGACTAGATGTATATCTCGGCATTGATTTTTGGAAATTATTTGGTCTGTTACCAGCTCAACTGAATATTTCAGAGTTGAATCTTAGCACTGTAGAACACGAGTTAAACGAAATAGAACGCTTAAAACTAGCCAATGTAGTTAATTTATTTCCATCTTTTGCTCAGCAGGGACTAGGAAAAACAAGCCTATTGGCCCATGTTATTGATGTGGGAGACGCAAAACCTATTAAACAGCGTCACTTTTCAGTTTCACCAGCGGTCGAGAAACTAATATATGGGGAAGTAGACCGAATGTTGGAATTAGGAGTGATTGAAGAGTCTGAAAGCGCCTGGTCATCGCCAGTCGTTCTGGTGCAGAAGCCAGGAAAAGTGCGACTTTGCTTAGATAGCAGAAAAGTAAATACGGTGACTTTGAAAGACGCATATCCGTTGCCTCAAATAAGTGGGATTTTAAGCAGGCTGCCAAAAGCTGAATTTATAACGAGCCTTGACCTTAAGGATGCGTTTTGGCAAATCCCTCTGGATATAGCTTCTAGAGATAAAACGGCGTTTACTGTGCCAGGTAGACCACTTTACCATTTTAAAGTAATGCCTTTTGGCCTATGCAACGCACCCCAAACTATGTCTCGTCTAATGGACAAAGTCATACCGCCTTACCTTCGTAATGAAGTATTCATATATTTAGATGATTTGCTGGTGGTGTCCGACAGTTTTGACAGGCATTTGGAGGTATTAAGGGAACTTTCATTACATATAAAAAGAGCTGGCTTAACAATAAATATTGGCAAGAGCAACTTCTGCATGAAGCGTGTTAATTATTTAGGACATATAGTGGGCGATGGAGGAATTAGAACAGATCCCGCTAAAATATCTGCAATCACCGACTTCCCAGTACCGAAAACGCTGAGAACACTCAGAAGATTTCTAGGTTTGACTGGATGGTATCGGAAGTTTATACCTAACTATGCTTCTATCACTGCACCGCTTACAGATTTGTTGACTCCAAAACGAAAATTCTTCTTTTCTGAAGACGCTAAAAAGGCTTTCGAGCTGCTCAAATGCAAACTGAGTGAAGCCCCAGTACTGAGAAGTGCTGATTTTTCTAAGCCCTTCTTTATTCACTGCGATGCCAGTAAGTCAGGTGTGGGCGGCGTTTTAGTACAAATGTCAGAGGAAGGAGATGAATGTCCGATTGCGTATATGTCCAAAAAGCTTAACAAGGCGCAGAGGAATTATTCGGTAACGGAGCAAGAATGCTTAGCAGCCATGGTGGCAATTAAAAGTTTTCGAGCATATGTTGAGGGCCATGAGTTTACGGTCATAACGGACCACGCTTCATTAAAATGGCTAATGTCTCAAACGGATCTGAGCACTAGGCTGGCAAGGTGGGCTTTGAGATTGCAGGGCTATACATTTAAAATACAGCACCGGAAAGGAAAGTTGAATGTTGTACCAGATGTTTTGTCGCGGATGAATGAGGAGGAAGTAGCAGCAATAGATCTGAAAAATGGACTCATTATCGACCTAAAATCTGACTATTTTAAATCGGAAAAATATATTGAACTAGGCGAACGCATAAAAGGGATGCAGGACAAGTTACCGGATTTAAAAGTTGAAGATGGTTTGATTTATCGTCGTGCTGAACATCTAACTGGGGACCAAATGCATGATGAGTATGCCTGGAAGCTCTGGGTGCCGTCGGAACTAATTAAGGAAGTTCTGTTTAATGCTCACAACAGTCCTTTGGCTGCGCATGGTGGCATACATAAAACGTTAGAGCGTGTGAGGCGGTACTACTTTTGGCCAGGCTTGGTAAATGATGTTAGAACATACATAAATGCATGCGAGGTTTGTAAGTCTTCAAAGGCACCCAACCAAATACTAAGGCCACCCATGGGAAATTCGCCAGAATCGCACAGATTTTTCCAAAGGCTTTATATAGACTTCCTGGGGCCATACCCCCGATCCCGTAGTGGTCATATAGGCATATTTATTGTTTTAGACCACTTTTCAAAGTACGTCTTTCTAAAACCAGTCAAACAAATTTCTGCGGATGTTGTAATTAAATACCTAGAAGACGATTTGTTTCTCACGTACGGAGTACCTGAAACGATTGTTTCAGATAATGGGTCTCAGTTTAGAGCAGTTTCTTTTCAAAACTTGTTGCAGCGGTTCCAAATAACGCACATGTTGACAGCAGTACACGCTCCCCAAGCTAATGCAGCCGAGCGAGTGAATCGTTCTGTAATAGCAGCAATTAGATCTTATGTGAGGCCTGATCAGAAGGACTGGGATGAGTATCTAAGCCAAATTTGTTGTGCCTTACGGTCGGCTGTACACTCTGGTATCGGAGTAACACCATATTATATGGTTTTTGGGCAGCACATGGTCAATTGTGGGTCAACGTATTCATTATTACGCAAATTGGGGCTGCTCGAAGACCGCTCACTGATGCTCGATCGCAATGACTCACGTGAACTTGTGTGGGAAAAAGCGAATATAAACAGGCAGAATAAGCATGATAGGAATAAAAGACAATACGATTTGAGGGCCACAGAAGTACTATATCAAGTGGGTCAAGAAGTCTTTCGACGGAACTTTAAGGCCAGTAACTTCGAAACCGGCTTTAATGCTAAATTTGGGCCACGTTTTGTAAAAGCCCGGGTGCGTAAAAAGCTGGGAAATTCAATTTATGAGCTTGAGGATATGCAAGGTCGCAGTATCGGCAAATACCATGCCAAAGATATTCGGCAGTAGCAAATCGTGCAGCAACAAGCGGTATCAGCCTTTGGGTCGAACCGTCCCCTAGTCTGATCTTGGCAGGGGGGATTTGTAGTGGCGCTTGTAGCTATATTTCTCATTAAGGCATAGTTTGAGAAGCGCTGGGCTTAATACCGCCACCTAGCTGACGATAGCGTAATTTGCTGTGGGTTGCAAGGGAAGTTGGATGTGTTGCAAAGGGAGAAAGCCTCTCTCTGGAATTTCTAAATTCCCCAGACGCTGTCCCATCATAGTTAGGCCGCCATCACAATTTCAGTGGAGTTGAAGCCGTGAAACGTGAAAGTGCAGTTTCTATTTGTGAACTTAAAATTGTTTCAAATTTATCCAAATTTCAAAATTTACTTCGTTAACCTACGAGGTGTAAATATTGTTAAGTGCCAACGTAGCGATTATATATTGGAACGAGGAAAATTTAATATTTTTCTTTACCTGCGCCAAGGACAAGGGGTAAGATTTTAATGCAGCGGTTACGGTGTAGTCAGTCCATATAAGAGAAAAATTGGTTACAGGACTTGGCGCGTATTACCAAATAAATTTTAGTGGTTGACGGCAGCAGTTAATATTGCGAAAAAAGCAAATTCTAAAGAAGCGACTCGCAGTGGCTCAATTCCCTGAATTTGAATTTAAATTTGCCGCGCATGAGCAGCGGACTTTGAACCTCATTTGAGTAAAAGGGAGGGAGGAACAAAAGAGCGCAACCACTTAGCGGCACCGGCGTACGGGAAGAATAGCGACATTGCCGAATTAGTGCAAGTGCAGCGTTACCGCCGGCAAACCGCCGCATATTTGTCGGTCCGCGACTAAGCGGAAATAAATAGTGTTTAAGTTATAGTGTTAGTTTTTTTTGTTCTAAGAAAGAATAATGCACTACAAGTACGTGTATTTATATATATAAGTAATCTAATGATTTTGTATTATTAATGTTTTTTTTTCGTCACATAATTCTGCTATGCGAAGGCAGAGGTAAATTGTGCTTAGTTTTTTTTGTGTTAAATTATTTTCGTTGTTGTGAGTGAATTTTCAGATGCCACATATTCAGCCCACCGCCCAAATGGAAGCGCTTTCATCACTGGCTAGGAGTGGGGTAAGTTTGTAACTTGTCTTTTTTTTTTGTATCCAAACGCATTTAATAATGTTCAAGCTTCTGCGCTAAGCAATGTCAAGCCAGAAATAAATATTTAAAACGGCATTAATTTACTCCCTGCTTGTGTGCCTTCGCATCAGAAGAGCTAAATAGAGAGCGAATAGTTGTTGAAAGAGTACTGCTCTCACGCGGATAATGTCCAGTTATTCTGATCGAATGCGTTAATTCTTACAATTATAAAACTTCTCTTAAGTTTTTTTTTCATTTTTTCTTTCATACTTCTTTTTGCATAAGCAATAATCAAATACAGCTAGAGCATAAGACACAGCTGTTCTAAACTCTATTTATTTGTACGTATGCCATATGATTTGTTTGTCTGATTATTAGCTGTTAAGTAACTATGGAATAAATATAAGTAAACATTGAACTCATGCTGGCCAACGCTTCTGTGTAGGGTTTAAAGAAGGGGTCATCCGTATATTAATAACTTGTTTTCAGTTTGGCAATGATGACCATGGTTGGGTGGGCGAATTTAATCCACAAGCACAGCAGTGGTTATAGCACATCGCACATAAACACCGTCTTCCACCTATTCTATCCTATATCTACTTTATTTCTCGGTCTGTCCCTAATTTTCTATTAGCTAGCAACTAGCACGCTCCCTTTATTTTTTTAATATTGTAATGTAATAGTAGAGTAGCACCCGACATATTTATTTCTGAGCTGGATGGATTCCCACCCCAAAGCCGACGAGCTAGAGCCGGAAAACTGAGCGTGCGCCAGTTTCAGATAGTTAAACAGTCCTTGATAGCCGCTGAGCAAGCAGTTAAACGTTACACGCTACAAGCATTTATATTAAATTATCAAGAAAATAGCTGAATTTATAAAATTAATTTTAATAATTTTAATATAAATTTATATATAATTTTTTCTTCTATATCGTTATTTGGATTATAGTAGACAATTATATATAAATTATGTGTGCAGAGTTTGGTTTAGGTAGCATTTGAAATGTGGACGCTATTGACGAAATTCTGTAGCGGGGGAAGGGGGGGGGGAATTCCAAAAAATAAAATAAACTCGTCCTTACTCGGACCTAGGAGAATCTGGATGCCAACTTTGGTTATTATAGCTTTTATAGTTTCTGAGATCCTCGCGTTCATCCAGACGGACAGACGGACGGACATGTCTAGATCGATTTCTCTCGTCATGCTGATCAAGAATATATATACTTTATGGGGTCGGAGATGCTTCCTTCTGTATGTTACATACTTTGCACAAACCCAATATACCCTTTATACCCTACGGGTACAGGGTATAAAAATATAAGATAATAAAATTAAAGCTAATCTAACTTCATAAGAAATAGTCTGAGCAACAGCTCGTAATCCCCCTAATAAAGCATAATTTGAATTAGTAGATCAACCCGCAACTATAACAGTGTAAACTCCTAAACTTGTATAACACAAAAAAAAAAATATGCCACCTAAATTAAAAGAATACAATTTAATAAAAACAAGAGAGAACGCTACAGTCGAGCAAGCCCGACAGTGTAGTACCCTGTACCCAGGTAAACTTCCGTCACTGAGTTATATGCGCCCAAAGCAGCAGCAAAAAGAGGAAGAAGAAGAGCGAACTTGCTGCAGTTTGTGGGGGTTGTACTGGCAAGAATTTGTTTCGCTAATAACTTTTCTTAGGATTGACCGAATTGAATGAACAACAGTAGATAATTATTTATGAATTATGTGTGCAAAGTTTGGTTTAGGTAGCATTTGAAATGTGGACGCCTTTGACGAAATTCTGCAGCGTGGGAAGGGGGGGAAAATTAAAAAAAAAAAATAATAAACTCGTCCTTACTCGGATCTAGGAGAATCTGGGTGCCAACTTTGGTTATTCTAGCTTTTATAGTTTCTGAGATCCTCGCGTTCATCCAGACGGACGGACAGACGGACGGACATGTCTAGATCGATTTCTCTCGTCATGCTGATCAAGAATATATATACTTTATGGGGTATAAAAAGCAACACTTACTAACACACAAATAATTAATAATAATAACAAATAATTAATAATAATATTAACAACTCTATATAAAACAAGTACTATTTGTGTTGGAGGAGTCGCGCCAATGTAATCAGATATAAAGACATAAGTGAGTATACTAAAGTGAATAATGTTTTATTACTGCGCGATGCGTGTTTGCTTAGGTCGAAGTTTACAGGATGAAGGTGTAAGGCGAACTGGACTTAAGAATAAGGCAACTAGTAGACAAAGAGAGTAAGTTGCCAGATCGCTACTTTGATATAAACATATGGTATGAATGGCCATATTTCAACACACCCCCTCAAAGTAGCTGTTCTGCAGATTAAATACAAGTGACGCCCAAGGATGAAATGCACTCTCGATGCTTAGTGCTATTGAGACCCTTCGTTAGGACGTCTGCTGCCATCAGTTCCGTCTGCAGGTATTCAACATTGATGTCGCCGCTCTTATGCTTCTCCTGTATGAAGTGGTGGCGCACATCAATATGCTTAGTGCGAGGATGAAAGCCGAACCCGTTGACCAATTTCTGTCCGCTCTGATTGTCGTTTAAGAGCGTCACCTGCTCACATTTTCGGCCGATCCTTTTAAGAAGCGCCTTCAAGTATAAGGCCTCCTTAACTGCGTCAGACATTGCCAAATATTCTGCCTCTGTACTTGACAATGCCACCGTGCGCTGTTTTCGCGCTTCCCAGCTTATAGCTCCACCAGCCAGGATGAATGCCAGACCTGAATAGGAGCGCCTGTCGGTAAGGTTTGCGCCCCAGTCTGCATCTACCATGCCATATAAGTCGTCGCCTGTCTTCTTGTATAACAGGCCGTGCTGTTTTGTACCGTTTAGGTACCGTAGTAATCGTTTCGCTGCCTTCCAATGTTCACCGTTGTAACTTGTATTAAACTGACTCAGGAAGTTCACAGCGTAAGCGATGTCTGGTCGTGTTGTCACTGAAAGAAACATTAAAGCACCGATTAAGTTTTGATAAGGATACTTCCTCATTTCGATCTCGTCAGCCTCTGTAGGTCGCTTTAATGTACATTTCGCTTCAATTGGAGTTAATGCCGGTTTGCATTCTGCCATTTCAAATCTTCTCAAAATTGCTACAGTGTACTGCTCCTGACTAATAAAGATTTGGTGCTCGTCCAAGTTTTGTTGAAACTCTATGCCAAGACAAGTTTTAACTGGACCGATGTCTTTCATTTCAAATGATCGTCCGGGATGCCTTGGTTTGTTGTAGCCATTCCGCATAATTTGATGCCAATAACAAATCATCGACGTAAATCGCGACCAAAAGAATTTTCTTCCCTTGCCGCTTAACAAACATACATGGGTCTTCCTTGGTTGCCTCAAGACCCATTTCTTGTAACTTTTCGGATAATTTGCAGTACCAACGTAGGCCAGATTGACGTAATCCATACAACGCCTTCTCGAGTAAACAAACTGGATTCTTCATCCCGTTCAATGACTTTCGCCATGCCTTTGCTGCTTCGATGTGTTTATCCTTACATGAAGACTCTACTGCGCCTACTGCTGCCCTCGATTCCAACTTTTTCATGAAATCGGTAAATCCCTCTGGTATGTCCATGTATACCTTTTCTTCCAGCTCTCCGTTTAAGTATGCTGTTACTACATCCATTTGGTGGACTTCCATATCAAGCTCTGCTGATAAAGCTGATAACATTCTTATCGATGTGAAACGCACTACTGGTGAGTACGTCTCATGAAAATCTTCGCCAGGTTTTTGCGAGAAGCCTTTTGCAACTAATCGCGCTTTCTTCTTTCCGGTAGTGCTGCCGTCGTCCTTTGTACGGAATACCATTTTGTTCCCAATCACTTTTCGATCTTTAGGACGTTCTACCATTTTCCATGTGTTGCTGCGAACATGTGCCATGAACTCGTCTTCGATTGCTTTGGTCCAATTTTCCGAGTCGTTGGAGCTTTTCGCTTCCTCTATTGAAATTGGATCTCCCACTGCTGCAAATGCCATTTCGCAGTCTTCATACATATCTCCTTGTGATGAGTCTGAATGCATCTCATCATCATTGCCGTCGTTAGCCTTTTCGGTTGCTGGCTGATAGACCTTTCGAGGTCTTCCACGTTGACCACTTCTCACTAGCTTGGGTCGTCCTCTACCATGTCGTTGCTGCACCTCTTCGGAATCTTCTTCGCTGGATGAGCTTTCACTTATTTGCGGCTGGTTAGATAAATTAATGCTGATACCATTCTCTGTGAGTTCTTCAGTGTTATAGAACTCTCTGTATTCGCTATTAAAGCCTGGAATATTCAAAAATTTGACATCATTACTGATTATTACTGTGCGCCTTTTCGGCACGTATAATCTATATGCTTTCGATTCTGATGAGTAGCCAACCAGTATGCATTCCTCTGATTTTGATTCGAATTTTCCACGATTACTTCCTTTGACGAGAGCGTATGCTTTTGTACCAAATATGCGTAAATGTGCCACTGTAGGAATTTTCTTCGTCCAGTATGTGTGTGGTATCTCTCCAGATAGCCCTTTCGTGATACATCGGTTTCGGATATAACACGCCGTATTTACTGCTTCTGCCCAAAACGATGGTGGTGCGCCAGACTGTTTCATCATGCACCTAGCCATTTCAATTAGGGTACGATTCTGCCTTTCTGCTGTTCCATTTTGCTGTGGTGTATGCGGTGCCGAAAGTCTACGCAGAATCCCTTGCTTTCTCATGTACTCGTCGAACTCTTTGTTGCGATACTCAGTGCCATTGTCAGATTGCAAAGCCTTTATCTTTTTACCTGTGAAGTTTTCTACTTTAGTTTTATATGTTTTAAATGCTTCAAATACTTGCGATTTCTGTTTAAGAAAATAAACTTCACAATATCGGGAGTGGTCATCTATAAACGTTACAAAATACTTAGAACCACTCAATGATGTCGTTCTCATTGGTCCGCATACGTCGCTGTGTATAATTTCGAGCAATTCGCTCGTTCGTTTTTCATTTACGCTTTTATAACTCTTTGCAGTCTGCTTTTCGCATTTGATAATTTCGCATTTTTATCAATTTTCAATCCGTAAGCTTTTCCATCCGATGCCAATTTCTTTAGATCATTTTCATTTACGTGTCCCATACGATAGTGCCACATGTCAATATCATTCGCTTCATCATTCACATTATTCGCCTGATGCTCTTCGCATTCCAAATAATACAAGTTGCCATACCTTTTTGCATGAAGCCAAATATTATTATTTTTCATAATAACCGCATCATTTTTACGAAAATGCACCTCGTAGCCGTTGTCTGTAATTTTTGATACTGACAATAAATTGTTGCGTAAATCAGATACATAAAACACCTCTTTTAGAGTTATGTTTTTTTTCCCTTTCTTTTTCTTTGCTGTTACATGTATTTCACCAATGCCTTTTATACTCGTTGTGTTGTTGTTCGCCAAATGCAAAGTCTTTTCGACTGTTGCCATTCTACTAAACGCACTTCTGTTAGAACTCAAATGTGCTGAACAACCGCTGTCTAGGCACCATAAGCCGTTATTGGATTCCGCGGCGAAAACATTTTCTATTGCGCTTAGCATGCTGTTTTCTGCACCCGCTTTTCCCGCTTGCTTACCGTTTACTTCATTTGTTGCGTAATTCTTCGCCTTACTTTTACAGTATCGGGCAATGTGTCCCATTTTGCCGCACGCGAAACATTTTCTGTCTCCTTTTGTCACATTGCTGTTTCTCTCCGCTTTGCTACTGTCTTTCCGACGGTTAGCATACATTACATTTTGCTCTTCACGATCATCCTTCGCTTTTCGCGCTTCTGACTCTTCTAGAATTTTCACTCGCAATACATCGGGAAGCGGCAAATCGTCCCGTGTTTCCATAGCACATCTAAACGTTTCATATGAGTCAGGCAAACTATATAATAACAAGATCGCTAGCAAATCGTCACCAATTGCGACGCCAATTTCCTTTAGTTTTTTCACTGCATCGAAAAAATCGTTTAAGTGCTTTCGCACGTCATCTCCTGCATTCATTCGTGATAATGCAACTCGTTTCAATAGGCTCGCTTTTCGCACGGGGCCTTTCGATTGAAATGTTTCCATTAATTTCGACCAACATTCACTTGCTGTTCCACAATTTTCTATAATAGCCAACTCTGATGGGCTCACCGACAACAAGATATCTGCACGTGCCTTTTCGTCACGTGTTTCCCACTCGCTCCGTTCGTATTCAGTCGATGGGCAACTTTTCGTTCCATCGACATATTTCCACAGTTCGTTCTTCACAAGAACTGCACGCATTTGTAGTTTCCACGTGTCATAGTTCTCCGCGTTTAACGGTTCTATCTTAATGAAAGCACTAGCCATTTTTCACGGCGGACAGCTTTCGACTTTTCTCTTTTAGTAATTCACTTTATGCGTAATCTGGGCCCATAACCTGTTGGCGGAGTCGCGCCAATGTAATCAGATATAAAGACATAAGTGAGTATACTAAAGTGAATAATGTTTTATTACTGCGCGATGCGTGTTTGCTTAGGTCGAAGTTTACAGGATGAAAGTGTAAGGCGAACTGGACTTAAGAATAAGGCAACTAGTAGACAAAGAGAGTAAGTTGCCAGATCGCTACTTTGATATAAACATATGGTATGAATGGCCATATTTCAACAATTTGTAATAAAACTTACATAAATAAATTCTAAATTTATTGCACTATTCTGCCAAAATAGTTAATTATAATTATTACTATTCTTTTCGTAAAATATAAAATATTATAAATTGTTAAAGATAGAAACCAACCTGGCTTACGCCGGTCTGAACTCAGATCATGTAAGAATTTAAAAGTCGAACAGACTTAAAATTTGAACGGCTACACCCAAAATTGTATCTTAATCCAACATCGAGGTCGCAATCTTTTTTATCGACATGAACTCTCCAAAAAAATTACGCTGTTATCCCTAAAGTAAATTAAATTTTTAATCATTATTAATGTATCAATAATTCATAAATTAATGATTTAATCAATTAAAAGTTTGTTAAATTTTAATATCACCCCAATAAAATATTTTAAAAAATTATAACAAAATTAATCTTAAAAATTAAAAATTTTTAAAATATAAAGATTTATAGGGTCTTTTCGTCTTTTAAATAAATTTGAGCTTTTTGACTAAAAAATAAAATTCTATAAATAATTTTTATGAAACAGTTAATATTTCGTCCAACCATTCATTCCAGCCTTCAATTAAAAGACTAATGATTATGCTACCTTTGCACAGTAAATATACTGCGGCCATTTAAAATTTCTCAGTGGGCAGGTTAGACTTTAAATAAAATTCAAAAAGACATGTTTTTGTTAAACAGGCGAACATTATTTTTGCCGAATTCTTTATAAAAACTTATCATTTAAATTTATATCTACAATATAATATACTAATTTTATCATTATTACTAAATTTTTTACATTAAAATTTATATTTTAATAAATAATTAAAGTTAAATAAATAATTTCTTTATAAAATAAATTATAACATATTTATTAATAATTGGTAATTCTAAACATATATTTATTAAATTTATTTATAACTTTTAAAAATTTATTTTATAGCTTATCCCATAAAATATTAAAATTATAAATAATTAATTTTATTAATTAAATTAATTATTTTATAATTTCTAAATTGAATTTATTTCTTAAAAAACTAGATACCTTTAAAGACACTGATACACAAGGTACAATGAATAAAATTTTCTAAAAATTTTTCAAATTATTTCAACTTTCTTTCACAATACTATTAAACTATTATTAAAATTATTTTTTCTTTAAACAATACTAAAACATTAAATTATATAATTATTTTTAATATATTAATAAATAACAAAAAAAAATTAATAAATAAAATTTAATCAATTTATATTGATTTGCATAAAAATCTTTTCAATGTAAATGAAATACTTTACTAAATAAGCTTTAAATTGTCATTCTAGGTACACTTTCCAGTACACCTACTATGTTACGACTTATCTTACCTTAATAATAAGAGCGACGGGCGATGTGTACATATTTAAAATCAAATTATTTATCTTTATAATTTTACTACCAAATCCACTTTCAAAAATCTTTTCATAATTTTATCCGTATAAATAAATTTATTGTAACCCATTATTACTTAAATATAAACTACACCTTGATCTGATATAAATTCTATTAAAAATTATTGAATATTATTATTCTTATAAAATATTCTGATAACGACGGTATATAAATTGAATACCAAATTTAAGTAATGTCCATCGTGGATTATCGATTACAAAACAGGTTCCTCTGGATAGACTAAAATAGTTTCAAGAACATAACTATTACTACTCCAGATACTAATTTTACATTTTTAATAAGAGGGTATCTAATCTTAGTTTTTACAAAAAATTTTTTAGTTTATATATATGTATTTATATTTATATTAGGAGGATTAAACCAAACTTCTTTACGAAAACTTATGGCATTTTCTTCTATTTAGGTTGAATATTAAGAGCCTTATATGTAAATGAAATAAATTGATTAATTTATTTTTTATTTTATTCTTTTTTATCATTTATTTTAACCTTTAAATTTAATATTTTTAAATTATTTCATTTAAATCAATTATTTTCAAGATTTTTTAACAGTAAATCATTAAAATTTATGTTATTTACAAATTTGCTTTCTTTAGGAGGGCTCCCCCCCTTTTTAGGATTTTTACCTAAATGAATTGTTATCCAACAATTAACTTTATGTAATCAATACAATTTATTAATTATTTTAATAATATCAACATTAATTACACTATATTTTTATTTACGAATTTGCTACTCAGCATTTATATTAAATTATCAAGAAAATAATTGAATTTATAAAATTAATTTTAATAATTTTAATATAAATTTATACATAATTTTTTCTTTTATGTCATTATTTGGATTAATAACTGTCAGAATTATTTTTTTTATACTTTAAGGCTTTAAGTTAAACAAACTAATAGCCTTCAAAGCTATAAATATAGGAATATCCTTTAAGCCTTAGTAAATTTTACACTTTTAAATTTGCAATTTAACGTCATATTTTTGACTATAAGACCTAATATTTGATTAAAAAGAAAATATTCTTATAAATAGATTTACAATCTATCGCCTAAACTTCAGCCATTTAATCGCGACAATGATTATTTTCAACAAATCATAAAGATATTGGTACCTTATATTTTATTTTCGGAGCCTGAGCAGGAATAGTAGGAACTTCTTTAAGAATCCTAATTCGAGCCGAATTGGGACACCCAGGGGCATTAATTGGTGATGACCAAATTTATAACGTAATTGTTACAGCCCATGCATTTATCATAATTTTTTTTATAGTTATACCTATTATAATTGGAGGGTTTGGAAACTGATTGGTTCCTTTAATATTAGGAGCCCCAGATATAGCTTTCCCTCGAATAAATAATATGAGTTTCTGAATACTACCTCCCGCCCTAACTCTTTTATTAGTGAGCAGTATAGTTGAAAATGGAGCCGGAACAGGTTGAACTGTTTACCCTCCCCTATCATCTGGAATTGCACATGGGGGGGCATCAGTAGACTTAGCAATTTTTTCTTTACACTTAGCCGGAATTTCTTCAATTTTAGGAGCCGTAAATTTTATTACAACTGTTATTAATATACGATCAACTGGTATTACATTAGACCGAATACCTTTATTTGTTTGATCAGTAGTAATTACTGCTTTACTATTACTTTTATCCTTACCTGTTTTAGCTGGGGCTATTACTATATTATTAACAGACCGAAATTTAAATACGTCATTTTTTGACCCTGCAGGAGGAGGGGACCCAATTTTATACCAACATTTATTTTGATTTTTTGGACACCCAGAAGTATATATTTTAATTTTACCTGGATTTGGGATAATTTCTCACATTATTAGTCAAGAATCAGGAAAAAAGGAAACTTTTGGTTCCCTGGGAATAATTTACGCAATATTAGCAATTGGATTATTAGGATTTATTGTCTGAGCTCATCATATATTCACAGTTGGGATAGATGTTGATACCCGAGCTTATTTTACATCTGCTACTATAATTATTGCTGTCCCAACAGGAATTAAAATTTTTAGATGATTAGCAACATTACACGGAACACAACTATCATACTCACCAGCAATTTTATGGGCCCTAGGGTTTGTATTTTTATTCACCGTTGGAGGATTAACTGGAGTTGTTTTAGCAAATTCATCAGTTGATATTATTCTTCATGATACTTATTATGTAGTAGCCCATTTTCATTATGTTTTATCAATAGGAGCAGTATTTGCTATTATAACAGGATTTATTCACTGATATCCCTTATTTACAGGACTAACATTAAATTCAAAATGATTGAAAAGTCAATTTATTATTATATTTATTGGAGTAAATTTAACATTTTTCCCCCAACATTTCTTAGGACTAGCTGGAATACCTCGACGATATTCTGATTATCCAGATGCTTATACTACATGAAATGTTATTTCAACCATTGGATCCTCAATTTCTTTATTAGGTATTTTATTTTTTTTTTATATTATTTGAGAAAGATTAGTCTCACAACGACAAGTAATTTACCCAATTCAATTAAATTCATCTATTGAATGATATCAAAATACCCCACCAGCTGAACACAGTTATTCTGAATTGCCTCTTTTAACTAACTAACCTCTAATATGGCAGATTAGTGCAATGGATTTAAGCTCCATATATAAAGTAATTTACTTTTATTAGAAAATTAATGTCTACATGAGCTAATTTAGGTCTTCAAGATAGTTCTTCTCCTTTAATAGAACAATTAATTTTTTTTCACGATCATGCTTTATTAATTTTAGTAATAATTACTGTACTAGTTGGATATTTAATATTTATACTATTTTTTAATAAATATATTAACCGATTTCTATTACATGGACAATTAATTGAAATAATTTGAACAATTTTACCCGCTATTATTTTATTATTTATTGCTTTCCCATCTCTTCGACTATTATACTTACTTGACTGAAATTAATGAACCTTCAGGTTACTTTAAAATCAATTGGTCCATCAATGATATTGAAGCTTATGAATATTCAGACTTTAACTAATATCGAATTTGATTCTTATATAATTCCCAACAAATGAATTATCAAATGATGGATTTCGTTTATTAGACGTCGATAACCGTATCGTTCTTCCTATAAATTCACAAATCCGAATTTTAGTGACAGCCGCAGATGTTATTCACTCTTGAACAATTCCAACTCTTGGGGTAAAGGTTGACGGAACCCCGGGACGATTAAATCAAACTAACTTTTTTATAAACCGTCCAGGGATATTTTATGGTCAATGTTCAGAAATTTGTGGAGCAAATCATAGTTTTATACCAATTGTAATCGAAAGAGTACCTGTAAATTATTTTATTAAATGAATTTCTAAGAATTCTTCATTAGATGACTGAAAGCAAGTACTGGTCTCTTAAACCACCTCATAGTAAATTAGCACTTACTTCTAATGAAAAAAAAATTAGTTAAAATATAACATTAGTATGTCAAACTAAAATTATTAAATATTCTTAATATTTTTTAATTCCACAAATAGCCCCAATTAGCTGATTATTATTATTTTTAATTTTGTCTATTGTATTCATTCTATTTTGTTCAATTAATTATTATTCATATATACCAACTTCACCTAAATAAAAAATATTAATTTAAATTCAATAAATTGGAAATGATAACTAATTTATTCTTTGTATTCGACCCATCAGCATGTTTTAATTTATCATTAAATTGATTAAGAACATTTTTAGGATTATTAATAATTCCATCAATTTATTGACTTATACCTTCCCGATATAATATTTTTTGAAATTCAATTCTTTTAACATTACACAAAGAATATAAAACTTTTTTAGGGCCCTCAGGACATAATGGATCCACATTTATTTTTATTTCTTTATTCTCATTTATCCTATTTAATAACTTCATAGGGCTATTCCCTTACATTTTTACAAGAACAAGTCATTTAACGCTTACATTAACTCTTGCTTTACCACTATGATTATGTTTTATACTATATGGTTGAATTAATCATACACAACACATATTTGCACATTTAGTACCTCAAGGAACTCCTGCTATTTTAATACCATTTATAATATGTATTGAAACTATTAGAAATGTAATCATTAAACATTAGCTGTTCGATTAACAGCAAATATAATTGCCGGACATTTATTATTAACACTATTGTATGGGCATTTCATGCCTTTATACTTAAGTATAGATTTAAGTTTGTTGAAATAATCTGAATTGTAGATATAAGTTGTTTGAATTATCATTGAATTGTAGACTTAAGCCGTTTGTAAGTAATTAGTTGTTAATTTGTAATAACAGCTGTTTATGTTAGTCTCTTGGTCGCTGTTAAGTTAATGTCCACATTATGTTATGCGTATGCTAAGCCTTGCATGGCTAGCAATAAAGCACTTGAAAATTGGAAGTCGATTTGTGCAGTTTACTTTCTTTCGTTTCGGTGCTCTTCAGTGCATACACAAGCCAGTGCGTTCGTGCATATAAGTACAAGGGTACTTATATACACAAATACATCTTTGATTTGATCGTCGCGACGAGGGACCCCTTCACTTTGCCTACCGGCAACTTTGGATGATCTGAGCGATCATTTTGGCGCCCCCGGGTGGACTCATCGTGGTGACTTGTTGGGCACTGGACATTGGGTCTGGAGTCATTCCTGCCATCTGGTTGTGTGTTCTGGAGATTTGGTTTGGAACTTTCCTATTTGCGGTAGCTGGCGATGCAGTGCCCAATTCCACAGGGAAGTTATACACAGGTAACGAGTGCAAATTAAATAGCGGCCAAATCTGTCTGATTGGAATTGGCACATACATATGTACATCCATATTTTAATTGTCTATAAAGGCACATATGTATGTGAGTGTATGCGTTCAATGCTTTCGCATGACTAGGCCGCAATTTACATGTTGGCATTCGATTTGTTTGTTACCATATACCATATACATACAGTAAACTTTTAAATAAATAAAGTTTAATATACATTTGTTGGTACATTTTTTTTTTTTTTTCTTCGTATTTTATTTAAAACTGTCCATCATGGACAATCATTAAATTTGATAAAGATAAACTTCTCAGTTTATTATTTCATTTAGAGTGTAGTTGTAGTATCCGGCTAGTCCCTGGGGAGGTCCAGAGGATGGGTCCTGAGCAGCCTCCTGGTCCGTTCGCTGTTGTCCAGCAAGTTCATCGCCAAGTTGTTGGGGTGGTCATGTAGCCTCTGCATGTACCGCTTGCTGATTTTCTTAACTTCGTCCTTAAGCCAAGGGAAGCTGAGGACTTCATGAATGGTGTCGTTGTCGTGCAGAGAATGAGCGCTGGTGGCGATGCGGAGAGCTTTGTTCTCGAATGTCTGTATAATTCGGATATTAGTGCCCCACAATTGGATACTATATGTCCAGATTGGCCTGATGATCGCCTTGTATACAAGAAGCTTTGATGACGTCAGCAGCTTGGATCTCCTACCCATCAGCCAGTAGAACGCTTTAATGCGGTCTTCTGCCTGGCGGCGCTTCTTCTGCAGGTGCGGTTTCCACGTTAGCCTCATGTCGAGGGTGATGCCAAGATATTTGGGAGTGTCTTCTTCTGGGAATGTAATATTATTGAGGCTAACTGGTGGGCAGTTGGAGCTCGAATTTTCCAAAATCCCTTCTTAGTGCGCATCTACACCATGATAGGATACTTGAGCCCAAATTTCAGCTCCTAGCTTTTACCGTTTGGGCTGTGGGCTGTTGACGCGGTTTGCTTTTGTGCCCCAAGAAAACCCCAATAATTTAAGCTCCAACAAAAAATTTCGATGCGGATTTTTCAAACAAACTTTGGAGCTCGTTTTCCCCCATTGGAGCTCGAATTTTCCAAAATTCCTTCTTATTGCACATCTACACTATGATGAGATACTTGAGCCCAGATTTATAGCTTTTGCCGTTTGGGCTGTGGGCTGTTGACGCGGTTTGCTTTTGTGCGCCAACATTTTTTTTGCAGGAAAACTCCCATATTTCAGGCCCCAAGAAAAATTTCAAAAAACCAAGTATACAGTTTTTCTTGGAATTTCTCTGATAGTATTGTTTGAAGTCGATCGATTGAGAAATGCGGATTTTTCATACAAACGTTGGAGCCTGTTTTCCCCCCTTTGGAGCTCAAATTTTCCAAAATCCCTTCTTAGTGGGCACCCTTCTTGGGCTGTGCGTTGATCACCAATCAGTCAGTCAGTCAGGACAAACTGTTTTATATATATAGATTACACAAACATACACACACACAAACAAACATTGTTATTACATCTAAATAAACCTATAATATTAAAAACTATTAAACATTATCATACTACGTCGTCTCTTGGTTGTTTTCGACACTACGGAAATATTGGAGACCACATTTTGGGGGCTCGTCCGGGATTTTAATTGATTCTTAATAACAAGTATGATAAAAAGACATGTGTGTAATTGATGCGGTGCTGTAGTGGCTGTGAACTGTTGCAAATCTAAAAGTTACAAAGTTGAAATTTGTTGTGGAAAGTATGCAAAAATTTGTAATGCAAAAAAATTTAAGGGAGCGAGATCGTAATAGTGCTGGTAATTTCTGGTGACATTGTGAAATTTCACGAAACAGAAGCGACGAGAAACCGACTCAAACGGCAACGAAGAAGGCGATAAAGGAGAAGCATTTACCGTTACTGAAAGAAACACGACGACTTGTGTGTATACAGACAACGCAATCAAGAGGCTGGTGTGTTGGTGCTGTGGTGAGCTGAACAAGAAGAAGCGTTTAATAGAAACGGCAGATGTGCGATCTCTAATTTTGTGAGCGGCGGCAAAAGGCTTAAGAAGCGAAGAGAGCAGAAACTTGGCGCCGGTGGCAGTTGAATTCAAGCAGACGTATTCAACACAAGTGAAGGTGGTGAATATCTGGTGGGTCATTCGGTGTTTATGAGTTGGAAGCACTCACCATAAAAGAGACAAAAACGAAGAAGACGAATCAAAACGACGAGAGCAGTTGGCAGTTTTAACATAGAGTTAAGAAAACATTAACATTTTAACATATAATTTTTCAAATGCAGTTGACAGTTTGAAATTCATTGATAGTGGACAATTTATAGGTCACTGTATTGGCACAGTTTGTGACTAATTGCGAATTAATTTTGTGAGTCACTGTATTTGAGGGATTTATTTTTTTTTCTGTTTAATTAAAGCATTGAAGCCGTGCATTCAGATAGCACCTTAACAATACATTATTATGGATTGTAGCTGGCCGTTGCCGTTCTGTGGGGTCAACTGAGCTGCCGTTAACATCGCGAGCTTAAATCAAAGCTCTTTGTCAAATCCAGAATGTCAGGAACTAGATAGTCTCATCCGTAAATTATGGGAGTTGGAAGAAGTTCCAAATTTGTCCGATCAGAGTTTGTACACGCCAGAACAAGTGCTTTGCGAGAAAACATTTCTCGAATCGGTCAATCGCTTACCCTCGGGCAGGCTGACTGTTTCGTTGCCATTCAAATCCAGTCCCAAAAGTCTCGTAAATTCGTATGAGTCAGCCTTAAGGCGGTTTTTGGCTCTGGAAAGAAGAATGGCAAAGCAGCCTGATACACAGTCGATGTACATTACCTTTATGAAAGAGTACATTTCGTTGGGCCATATGAGTGCCATTGAGAACAGTGTACCGAGAGAGCCGCATTATTTTATACCGTACCAATGCGTGCTAAGGCCACAAAGCACATCAACAAAGTTGAGAGTCGTTTTCGACGCGTCTAGCAAGACGTCGTCACAATTGTCTTTAAATGACATCCTGATGGTTGGTCCAACCATACAGCCATGTCTATACTCAACATTGTTGCGATTTCGACTTCATCTATTCGCCCTGTCGGCAGACATTGCAAAAATGTACCGACAAGTCAAAATCAACGAATCGCATCGCAAATTCCAACTTATTATTTGGAGAAGCAACTCCACTGAACCACTCCAATTGTATCGTTTAAACACGGTAACATACGGTACTGCTTCGGCACCTTTTTTGGCAATTCGTTGCTTAAAGTACCTGAGTGAGCTACATGCGGTTTCCCATCCATTGGCATCAAAGTCGCTGGCTAGCGATATCTATGTAGATGATCTGCTATCTGGAGCAGACACAGTAGAAGAATTGCGAATGCTACGGAATCAGCTAGTTTCAGTGCTCGAATCATTCGGTTTCACCTTAACGAAATGGGCATCAAATTGTGAAACATTTAAAGCGTCGCCTTCTGACGAAATGGTGATCGGCCATCAGGAGGATACGAAGACGTTGGGGCTCATTTGGAGCCCGCGTGAAGACGCTTTTAAATATTCGATGTCGAACATGTCGACAAACATTGCCCCCACCAAGCGCTCGATTTTGTCGTTTATATCCAGATTATACGACCCTCTTGGTTTACTTTGTCCGATTATCACTCGACCAAAAATTCGGATGCAAGAAATTTGGCTTCAAAAATCCGCTTGGGATGACCAAATTCCCGACCATTTACTGTCCGACTTGCAGTCAATTGCGCAGTCATTTTGTGAGATTGAAGCTATACGCATTCCCCGATATGTTGGCGTCACCAAAGGCACAAAGTGTCAGGTTCATGGCTTTGCCGACGCATCGACAAGGGCTTATGGGTGCTGTATTTACCTGCGAATTGAGCGAGAGCACACAGTAACTGTGAAGTTGCTGACTGCAAAGTCGAAGGTAGCGCCTCTGAAGACAAAGTCGGTGCCACGCTTAGAATTATGCGCAGCACAGTTGCTAGCAAATTTGTGGGAAAAAGCTCGGCATCTTCTCCATGTGCCTGTTGACCAAATCGTATTTTGGTTTGATTCAGAGGTAGTCCTGCATTGGTTGCAAACTCATCCTTCACATTTGAATACATTTGTCGCCAATAGAGTTGCTACCATACAGGAATTGACATCAGACGCCACTTGGCGCCATGTACCGACTGCAGAAAATCCAGCTGACTTAACTTCGCGTGGTTGTACCACTGCAGAATTGATTGATTCACATTGGTTTGGTGGTCCAAAGTTTTTACAGTATGACCAGAACCTTTGGCCAACTAATTCTCACATTAAGTTGACCAAAGAGCAATCAGTGCTGCAGAAGCGGGAGAATGCGACGGTTCTCATTGCGGCCGATAATGCTTCAAATCCAATTTTGGATTTAATTGAAAGGTCGTCGTCGTACTTAAAAATTCTCCGCATAGTGTCGTTCATGTTTCGACTTATAAACGGAAAGGGGTCAGGACACATATCGCTTGTGCCAACTTCGGCTGAATTGCACTTCGCCTTTTTGGCTATTGTGCACGTGATCCAGCATACTGCTCTCGCAGCCGAAATAGTCAAATTAGACAAGTCGGTGATCCTGTAACCATCGTACCAAAAGCTTAATCCATTTCTGAGTCCGTATCAGTATGGAAAGCGAACTTTGATGTTGGTACGAGTTGGCGGCCGTTTACTCAAAGCGTCGTTGCCCCACAATGCGAGATTCCCATTACTCATGCCAAAGGGATGGCGATTTGTTAATTTATATATGCGATACTTGCACGTTACCAATTGCCATGCAGGCCCTCGTGCGCTCTTGGCTATTCTTCGCCAGAATACTTGGTTAGTAAACGCTAAGCAAGCGTGCAGCGCAGTGGTTCGGCAGTATGTGCATTGTTTTCGATACAAGCCAATACTAGCCAACCAAATAATGGGAAATTTACCTGCTGATCGGCTACATGGATGTAAGCCGTTTGAAGTCAGCGGAGTGGACTTTTGTGGTCCAATTCCTGTTACGCTGGGGATACGTGGCAGAGCGCCAGTTAAGATGTACGTTGCCGTCTTTGTTTGTTTTACGTCCAAAGCTGTGCACATTGATATCGTTTCTGACTTGACTGCTAATTCTTTTATAATGTGTTTATCCAGGTTTGTGGGTCACCGTGGAGCAGTCAAGCGGCTATACTGCGACAATGCCGCCAATTTTGTGGGTGCAGCGCGCTTGCTGGAGGAGTTCCGGGCCACTTTCATCAGCACCCAGGATGCCATCAGGTCGTATGCTGCCACCAAAGGAATAACGTTCCAGTTTATTCCCCCTCGAGCGCCGCATTTCGGCGGCCTATGGGAAGCGGCGGTAAAGTCGGCAAAGGGGCTCCTCCTCAAGGCAATAGGAAGCGCCAAGCTGCGGCAGGACGAGCTAGCAACCGTACTGGTAGAGGTGGAGGCCATCCTCAATTCGCGGCCAATCGTGGTGGACGGAGCCAAACCCAACGACGGCGAGGCGATAACTCCAGCTCACCTACTCGTAGGCGAAACGCTCATGCCGCTGCCAACCGGGTCAGGGCAGCCCGTGAGACACGACAGGCTGACCTACTTGCAACGCTGGCAGCTGATCTCAGGCATCAAGCAGCGGTTTTGGGCAGACTGGTCAAAAGACTACCTGCTGAACCTGCAGCAGCGCCAAAAGTGGGCAGTAGGTCGGCCAGATCTGGAAAACGGAACGATCGTACTCGTCCACGAGGACAACGCGCCGCCTCAGCAGTGGATGCTGGGAGTCGTCCAAGAGGCGATAAAAGGCGCAGATGGAAAAGTGCGGACGAAGGCAGGAGAATTTAAGAGGGCAATTCATCGCTTGACGCCTCTGCCAGTCGAGCTGTTTTGAAGCGAATCGCTTCAACGCGGCCGATGTAAGGGCATTTCATGCCTTTATACTTAAGTATAGATTTAAGTTTGTTGAAATAATCTGAATTGTAGATATAAGTTGTTTGAATTATCATTGAATTGTAGACTTAAGCCGTTTGTAAGTAATTAGTTGTAAGCGCTCATAAATGTTAATTTGTAATAACAGCTGTTTATGTTAGTCTCTTGGTCGCTGTTAAGTTAATGTCCACATTATGTTATGCGTATGCTAAGGCTTGCATGGCTAGCAATAAAGCACTTGAAAATTGGAAGTCGATTTGTGCAGTTTACTTTCTTTCGTTTCGGTGCTCTTCAGTGCATACACAAGCCAGTGCGTTCGTGCATATAAGTACAAGGGTACTTATATACACAAATACATCTTTGATTTGATCGTCGCGACGAGGGACCCCTTCACTTTGTCTACCGGCAACTTTGGATGATCTGAGCGATCATTTTGGCGCCCCCGGGTGGACTCATCGTGGTGACTTGTTGGACACTGGACATTGGGTCTGGAGTCATTCCTGCCATCTGGTTGTGTGTTCTGGAGATTTGGTTTGGAACTTTCCTATTTGCGGTAGCTGGCGATGCAGTGCCCAATTCCACAGGGAAGTTATACACAGGTAACGAGTGCAAATTAAATAGCGGCCAAATCTGTCTGATTGGAATTGGCACATACATATGTACATCCATATTTTAATTGTCTATAAAGGCACATATGTATGTGAGTGTATGCGTTCAATGCTTTCGCATGACTAGGCCGCAATTTACATGTTGGCATTCGATTTGTTTGTTACCATATACCATATACATACAGTAAACTTTTAAATAAATAAAGTTTAATATACATTTGTTGGTACATGAGTGCATAATTTTCATTTGGTCGTACATACATGCAAATTTGCCAACATACATACATACATACATGTATGTATACACATATATATAAATACCTATGTATATACATTTGTGCTTGTACATATGTACATATAACTGCTGTACTTTGGACATTTATTATACCAACGTACCGCAAGAATTTGAAAGCGCCAAAGTTAGAGTTCAGCGCACCTTTCTTCTGTGCCGTTTGATTTTGGATTCTGCCTTTGCGCTCTCTTTGTTATTGCCGCACTGGTCTAGCAACTGCAAGCTAGAGTCAATTTCGCTTGCTTGTGCATTGTTGTTGCTGGACTAATTGCTAATTGCGCTGTGGTTCTTGTTGTTGTTGTGCTAATTGTTCTTTGCGCTGCTTGCGTTGCTTGCAAGTTCAGCCGTCAACGTGCGTCGCTCAGCTAGCGTCGACGTCATTCGTTTCCCTTACGGATATATTGTTGTTGCGTGGGTTCGCTGCTATCGTGCAGTTTGCATTTGTTCAGCATTAATTCTAACAGCTGCGCGTCTCTCGCCTCTGTTAGTTGTCAGCTGCTGTTAACATAGTTGCGTACATACATAGGTTTATACTTGCGTACAGTGCTGGCCACAACTGTAGACATTACATTTATTTACCATACAAAGTTAAACCTTTGCGCCTGCGCTTTCTTGCCAATAGTATACAGTGTATACATTTGTGTATATTTTTGTGTATATTGTGTATATTTATTTATACACTTTTAGTCTTGTGCAAACATTTAAAGACTCGCTACAAACATTCCATCAAAACGCAGCAAGCAAACTTACGGCAAGCTGTCGGATGATTTGGAGTCGAGCAAGTTCGATGCATTATTGCAATCACACAACAATGTTGTCAGAGATATAGAACGCATTAAAGATTCCGCGCAAAATGCCACTAAGCCCATTGAGTCTGTTGAAATGGAGTGCCGGTTGAAAATTTTAACCAGATATATTGACAGAGCGTTCAATCTGCAGGAAGAGTTGGATCAAATCGATCCGGCCTTAGCCTCAAGAGCAGATTTAGAAAATTTGTGCGTCACGACAGAAACGCTGCTCATGAGTAAAGGTGTTCGGCCTAAGCCTCATAGGGATAGCCTGGCAAACTCTACAATGTTTGGATCAGGTTGCCATAGCAAGCAGCTGCCGTCGATGAAACTCCCAAAATTCAGTGGCGCTTATTCGGAGTACAAAAATTTCATTGGTCTGTTCGAAAACTTGGTTGACCATGGCGCATCTCTGACGAACATAGAGAAATGTAATCACTTGCTTTCTTGTTTGGACAAAGAAGCGATTGGCACAGTCAAAGCTTATCAAGTGACTGATGCCCATTATCCAAAGGCGCTAGCAGCATTAAAACGAGTGTATGACAATAGTTGCCTAATCGTTTTCGACAGCGTGTCCAAGCTGTTCGACTTGCCCAAAATGCAAGGGCCGTCTGCTTCATCTTTGCGCTCCCTAATAGATAATGTAAGGGCAATTTATGAATCGCTGTTGTCATTGGGTGATGAGAAGCAAATAGCAAACGTCATTCTCATACATTTGGTTATGGGTAAAGTTGACTAAATCACTCGATCCAAATGGGAAGAGGGCCTTGACTACAGTCAACTTCCATCTTGGGAAGAATGCGAGGCCACTCTTAATAAACGCTACCAGCATCTGTCTGCTGAGGAGGCATCGTCTGGCCGGCCTAAGAAGCCAAGTTCCGATGGGTCAAAAAGGAATGGTAAAACGGCGTTGGCAGTAGCACAACCAAGTCAGCCATTGACCCCTAAGTGTCCGTTTTGTCAGTCGAATAACCACTACATACAAGTATGTCCTCAATTTTCAGCGATCGCTAGAGATGAGCCTTTTAAGTTTGTGAAACGGGTCCAGTTGTGCATAAACTGTGTGCGAAAAGGTCATACGACTAAATCCTGCAAGTCTGGTTGTTGCAGAGTCTGTTCGAAGCCGCATCACACGCTCTTGCACAAGTACGAATATAGTTCGAACATTTCGCAAGCTGCGGCTTCTAGTCACACGTTGGTAGCACAATCGGCAGTACCAACACAAACGTCGGCGGTAAACCACGCCACGACAGTGACTGACCAAGTAATCTTAGCAACAGCAATTGTTAAGGTAATGGACCAGTCAGGTTCCTACCAATTAGCCAGGGCACTTTTAGACTCTGGTTCGCAGGTCAATTTTAAGACCGAGGACTTGGCCAGAGTCCTAAAGCTTAAGAGGGAGCGCAAAGACATTTGTTTATTAGACATAGGCAAACAAAAGTCTGAAGTACGTCATATCGTTCAAACTTCTATAGCTTCTCGAATTGACAAATTTGAGCTGACGGCAGAATTTACAGTGTTGAATAACATTTCTTCGTACCAGACTGAAAAACTGGTAGTAGACGTTGACGTGCCTAACGGTTGTGAATTGGCAGATCCGCAATTCCATCGGCCGCAACGCATAGATCTGCTACTTGGGGCAGATGCATTTTTTGATTTGCTACGAGAAGGGCAAATAAAGGGTACCAGTGACTCGCCGGCTTTGCAATTTACGGCACTTGGCTGGGAGTTGGAAGAAGTTCCAAATTTGTCCGACCAGAGTTTGTACACCCCAGAACAAGTGCTTTGCGAGAAAAATCCAGTCCCAAAAGTCTCGTAAATTCGTATGAGTCAGCCTTAAGGCGGTTTTTGGCTCTGGAAAGAAGAATGGCAAAGCAGCCTGATACACAGTCGATGTACATTACCTTTATGAAAGAGTACATTTCGTTGGGCCATATGAGTGCCATTGAGAACAGTGTACCGAGAGAGCCGCATTATTTTATACCGTACCAAGTGGTTTTCGACGCGTCTAGCAAGACGTCGTCACAATTGTCTTTAAATGACATCCTGATGGTTGGTCCAACCATACAGCCATGTCTATACTCAACATTGTTGCGATTTCGACTTCATCTATTCGCCCTGTCGGCAGACATTGCAAAAATGTACCGACAAGTCAAAATCAACGAATCGCATCGCAAATTCCAACTTATTATTTGGAGAAGCAACTCCACTGAACCACTCCAATTGTATCGTTTAAACACGGTAACATACGGTACTGCTTCGGCACCTTTTTTGGCAATTCGTTGCTTAAAGTACCTGAGTGAGCTACATGCGGTTTCCCATCCATTGGCATCAAAGTCGCTGGCTAGCGATATCTATGTAGATGATCTGCTATCTGGAGCAGACACAGTAGAAGAATTGCGAATGCTACGGAATCAGCTAGTTTCAGTGCTCGAATCATTCGGTTTCACCTTAACGAAATGGGCATCAAATTGTGAAACATTTAAAGCGTCGCCTTCTGACGAAATGGTGATCGGCCATCAGGAGGATACGAAGACGTTGGGGCTCATTTGGAGCCCGCGTGAAGACGCTTTTAAATATTCGATGTCGAACATGTCGACAAACATTGCCCCCACCAAGCGCTCGATTTTGTCGTTTATATCCAGATTATACGACCCTCTTGGTTTACTTTGTCCGATTATCACTCGACCAAAAATTCGGATGCAAGAAATTTGGCTTCAAAAATCCGCTTGGGATGACCAAATTCCCGACCATTTACTGTCCGACTTGCAGTCAATTGCGCAGTCATTTTGTGAGATTGAAGCTATACGCATTCCCCGATATGTTGGCGTCACCAAAGGCACAAAGTGTCAGGTTCATGGCTTTGCCGACGCATCGACAAGGGCTTATGGGTGCTGTATTTACCTGCGAATTGAGCGAGAGCACACAGTAACTGTGAAGTTGCTGACTGCAAAGTCGAAGGTAGCGCCTCTGAAGACAAAGTCGGTGCCACGCTTAGAATTGTGCGCAGCACAGTTGCTAGCAAATTTGTGGGAAAAAGCTCGGCATCTTCTCCATGTGCCTGTTGACCAAATCGTATTTTGGTTTGATTCAGAGGTAGTCCTGCATTGGTTGCAAACTCATCCTTCACATTTGAATACATTTGTCGCCAATAGAGTTGCTACCATACAGGAATTGACATCAGACGCCACTTGGCGCCATGTACCGACTGCAGAAAATCCAGCTGACTTAACTTCGCGTGGTTGTACCACTGCAGAATTGATTGATTCACATTGGTTTGGTGGTCCAAAGTTTTTACAGTATGACCAGAACCTTTGGCCAACTAATTCTCAAATTAAGTTGACCAAAGAGCAATCAGTGCTGGAGAAGCAATTTTAAATTTAATTGAAAGGTCGTCGTCGTACTTAAAAATTCTCCGCATAGTGTCGTTCATGTTTCGACTTATAAACGGAAAGGGGTCAGGACACATATCGCTTGTGCCAACTTCGGCTGAATTGCACTTCGCCTTTTTGGCTATTGTGCACGTGATCCAGCATACTGCTCTCGCAGCCGAAATAGTCAAATTAGACAAGTCGGTGATCCTGTAACCATCGTACCAAAAGCTTAATCCATTTCTGAGTCCGTATCAGTATGGAAAGCGAACTTTGATGTTGGTACGAGTTGGCGGCCGTTTACTCAAAGCGTCGTTGCCCCACAATGCGAGATTCCCATTACTCATGCCAAAGGGATGGCGATTTGTTAATTTATATATGCGATACTTGCACGTTACCAATTGCCATGCAGGCCCTCGTGCGCTCTTGGCTATTTTTCGCCAGAATACTTGGCTAGTAAACGCTAAGCAAGCGTGCAGCGCAGTGGTTCGGCAGTATGTGCATTGTTTTCGATACAAGCCAATACTAGCCAACCAAATAATGGGAAATTTACCTGCTGATCGGCTACATGGATGTAAGCCGTTTGAAGTCAGCGGAGTGGACTTTTGTGGTCCAATTCCTGTTACGCTGGGGATACGTGGCAGAGCGCCAGTTAAGATGTACGTTGCCGTCTTTGTTTGTTTTACGTCCAAAGCTGTGCACATTGATATCGTTTTCTGACTTGACTGCTAATTCTTTTATAATGTGTTTATCCAGGTTTGTGGGTCGCCGTGGAGCAGTCAAGCAGCTATACTGCGACAATGCCGCCAATTTTGTGGGTGCAGCGCGCTTGCTGGAGGAGTTCCGGGCCACTTTCATCAGCACCCAGGATGCCATCAGGTCGTATGCTGCCACCAAAGGAATAACGTTCCAGTTTATTCCCCCTCGAGCGCCGCATTTCGGCGGCCTATGGGAAGCGGCGGTAAAGTCGGCAAAGGGGCTCCTCCTCAAGGCAATAGGAAGCGCCAAGCTGCGGCAGGACGAGCTAGCAACCGTACTGGTAGAGGTGAAGGCCATCCTCAATTCGCGGCCAATCGTGGTGGACGGAGCCAATCCCAACGACGGCGAGGCGATAACTCCAGCTCACCTACTCGTAGGCGGAACGCTCGTGCCGCTGCCAACCGGGTCAGGGCAGCCCGTGAGAGACGACAGGCTGACCTACTTGCAACGCTGGCAGCTGATCTCAGGCATCAAGCAGCGGTTTTGGGCAGACTGGTCAAAAGACTACCTGCTGAGCCTGCAGCAGCGCCAAAAGTGGGCAGTAGGTCGGCCAGATCTGGAAAACGGAACGATCGTACTCGTCCACGAGGACAACGCGCCGCCTCAGCAGTGGATGCTGGGAGTCGTCGAAGAGGCGATAAAAGGCGCAGATGGAAAAGTGCGCGTGGCGATAGTACGGACGAAGGCAGGAGAATTTAAGAGGGCAATTCATCGCTTGACGCCTCTGCCAGTCGAGCTGTTTTGAAGCGAATCGCTTCAACGCGGCCGATGTAAGGGCATTTCATGCCTTTATACTTAAGTATAGATTTAAGTTTGTTGAAATAATCTGAATTGTAGATATAAGTTGTTTGAATTATCATTGAATTGTAGACTTAAGCCGTTTGTAAGTAATTAGTTGTAAGCGCTCATAAATGTTAATTTGTAATAACAGCTGTTTATGTTAGTCTCTTGGTCGCTGTTAAGTTAATGTCCACATTATGTTATGCGTATGCTAAGGCTTGCATGGCTAGCAATAAAGCACTTGAAAATTGGAAGTCGATTTGTGCAGTTTACTTTCTTTCGTTTCGGTGCTCTTCAGTGCATACACAAGCCAGTGCGTTCGTGCATATAAGTACAAGGGTACTTATATACACACATACATCTTTGATTTGATCGTCGCGACGAGGGACCCCTTCACTTTGCCTACCGGCAACTTTGGATGATCTGAGCGATCAAACATTTTTACTAATTGCACAAATTGCTTTATTAGTCCTTGAATCAGCTGTTGCTATAATTCAATCATATGTATTTGCTGTACTTAGAACTTTTTATTCTAGAGAAGTTAATTAATATACTGTTATTTGTTGGATACCTCGGCACTTTGGGGTGCCTAATTTATTTCAGCATACTCTGGCCGGCGAGCATACCCGCGGCAGAGTAACAACGTTACAAGTGGCGCCCGAGCAGGGACTCCAAAGAAGTTTGAGGTTAGATCCGACCAAGTAGGGAAGAGAGCGTGGACCTACGATGCTACGAACGAGCTGGGTACGTGTGCTGCGGAAGGAAGAGCTCAGCGCGGTGATGCGCTAGTTCGAAATCGAGGAGACCGGCAACGTGGAGGCGTTGCGGTCGCGGCTTTCCACGTTCGTGAAGTCGGCCAAAGAAGAGTACCGACCCCGCCTAGCGGCATATCACGAAAACATGTCGTCGCGTACCGCGGCGGCAGGCCAGTTGAGCCCGGTGCCCGGCGGACGGCTGGGAGTCCCGAAACAAGAGGACGTACCGGAGGGGCTGCTCGCCGTGACAGAGGCAAACACGACACCAGCCGTGGTCCCGGTGCGAGCTGCACCCAACGTGGACGACATCGCTAACTCCAGCGACAGTGCCGACCATTTCGGTAGCGGTCGCGGCCTCGCCTGAAGCTGCCGCAGCCAAGCCCACGGCAGCCTCAGCGACGCCAACAGTGGCTCCAGTGCCCTCAACGGTAGACCTGGCACAAGCAATTGCCGATTCGATGACAGTTGCGTTGGCGCAGTACACCCACCGGTTGGCCCAGACCATGGAGGATGGTTTCCAGAAACTGTTGAGCCAGATCTGCGCGTCCACCGCGTTTGCTGCTCCTGCTGGTGATGCACCTGACGAAGATGACCCAACAGCACCAACTCCAGCGCCGCCGCTCGCGAGTGCGCAGGCGGTGGCAGAACAACATGCGCCAACATCAGCCGAACGAGACAGACGATCCGCGCTGCAGACACAGGTAGCCCAGTGGGGCGTCCGATTTGACGGCAGCGGGGACCCAAGAACGTTCCTCCGGGATCTGGAAGATAAGGCAGAGATGAGCAACGTGCGATTAGATGAGTTGGTGACCGTGTTACCGGAAGTCCTGGTTGGCGAGGCGAAGGAGTGGGAGTGGTCAAGACGCAATTTGGCACAACGGTGGGCCGAGTTCCGCCAAGACCTACTAAATGAGTATCCAGCGGGTCCCCACATAGAAGAGCGCCGGCGGGAAGCATACAGCCGGGTCCAGGGCGCATCAGAGGGCCCTATCGAGTATGTCCGAGCGATGCAACGACTGATGCGCGGCGCGGAGATGACTGCAGAGGAGCAGCTGAGACTTGTCCACGCCAACGGGCTACCAGAAATACGCGCCAATCTCCGCCTGGCAGGCGAAGAAGTGAGCTCACTCCATGGGTACGTACAGGCGGCACAGGGCGTGTACCAAGCAGTCTTAGCACGGTCACAGGCGGCCGGCAATGATGAGACGAACGCAACACACCCTACGCCGATCCCACAGACGGTGGCGGTTGGCCCAGCGGACACGCATCGTCGCCCTCCCATCTGCAGACGTTGCGGGATGGGAGCGCACAGTATGGACGCGTGCCCAAACTCTCAACAGTTCTACTATTGGGACTGTGGTAAGATAGGGGTGCGTGCGAACGAATGCTGCCGACGCGCGACGGGAAACGCCAGGGGGGCTCGTCCCACATCAACAGCCGGCGAGCTCACGCAGGCAAATTCCAATTAACAACGACACGCAGGGTAGCGGCCGCGCTATCAGTAGACTGTGATGGTGTACTGGTAGAGGCGGTCGTGGACACCGGAGCGACACGCAGCTTCGCGAGTCCGAGGCTGGCGCAACGCCTGCGGGCGCCAGATGGAGAAAATGTACGGTCCGTGAGCGTGACTGTGTCCATGGCTGACGGGACACAGAAGACGGTCCGTGAGGAAACGAAGGCGACGGTCACGGTGGGCGACAGTCGTGTAGTACTGCCGCTGCTCACACTCCCCGGATGCATAGATGAGCTCACATTGGGACTGGATTACGTCCAAATGGCCAACGGGGCGGTGACTGTGGGCGGCCAAACTGTAGAACTGCGAACGAACGATCCACAGCCACGCAGACGGCAGAGGCGAAATCGCAGAGCCCGACATGCAGCCTTGGTGACAAGCGAACAGGTGGGGCTCACTATAGCCGCCCACCTAACGGAGCAGCAGAACCAGACGGCCGCCAAGTTCATCGAGGGGGAACTGGCAAGCTTTGAGAGCATCTCAGGAGTCTCGTCGGCGGCGGTGCACACAATCCGGATGAAAGACGAGCGTCCCATCAAACAGCGGTACTACCCCCGGAATCCGGCCATGCAGGCAGTGATCAATCAAGAAGTCGACGAATTGCTGGCAAAGGGCTGCATCGAGCAATCCGATAGTGCCTACAGCGCACCTATCGTGTTGGTGCGCAAGAAGACAGGCGCCTGGAGGATGTGCATCGACTACCGACAGCTGAACGAACGCTCAGAACCAGATGCGTACCCAATTCCGCGGATCCAGCACATTTTGGAGCAGCTGCGCCAGGCCAAATACATAAGTAGCATCGATTTGCGGAATGGGTACTGGCAGATTCCGATGGAGCGTGAAAGCCAGCGATATACAGCATTCACGGTGCCAGGACGCGGGCTGTTCCAGTGGCGTGTGATGCCGTTCGGCCTGCATTCTTCGCCCGCAACATTCCAGAGGGCGTTGGACAGCGTCATCGGCCCGGACATGGCACCGCACGCGTTTGCATACCTCGACGACATAGTGGTGGTCGGCAGGACGTTCGAGGAACACTTGAGCAACTTGCGCGAGGTGTTCCGGCGACTGCGGGCGGCCAATCTGCGAATAAATCGAGATAAGTGCGAATTCTTTCGTAAATCCATTAGGTACCTGGGGCATCTAGTGACGGAGGCGGGCATCCAAACGGATCCGGAGAAGGTAGCAGCTATCCACGAGCTGAAGCCGCCATCAAATCTGAAACAATTGCGGCAGTACATTGGAATGGCCTCGTGGTATCGACGCTTCGTACCAAATTTCGCCACAACGGTTGGGCCCCTTACCGAACTGTTGAAGAAGGGCCACAAGTGGAGTTGGGGAAAACAGCAGCAGGAGGCATTCCAGTGTATCCAGAAGCAGTTGATGGAAGCTCCGGTGTTGCCGTGCCCCGATTTCTCTCGACGTTTCTGCCTACAGACGGACGCCAGCGAGTGTGGGCTGGGCGCGGTTCTGACGCAAGACATAGACGGCCACGAACACGTAATTTCCTAGTGCCTCGCAATTGTTTGGGGAATCCGAAAACTGCGACACTATTTGGAAGGCTACCATTTCACTGTCGTGACCGATCACTTGGCGTTGCGTTGGCTCAACTCGATTGAGAGCCCCACCGGCCGCATCGCACGTTGGGCTTTGGAGCTGCAGCAGTACACCGATGTCCAGTACCGAAAAGGAGCCTTGAATGTGGTGGCCGACGCACTGCCACGACAACCACGCGAGGTGATCGGCCGTGCACACGTGGAGTCAGAGGCAGCACCAACTTGTAAATGGTTACAGCGGCTGACGGCAGCGGTGTTGGAGAGTCCCAGCAAGTACCCAGATTACGCCATACAGAACGACAGGCTGTACCGCCGCATCGCCCACGTGCTAGGAGAAGATGAGGTGTCACCATGGAGGCTATGCGTGGCCGCGCCTCTACGACAGGAGGTGCTGAGGGAATGCCACGACGACGCAACGGCGGGCCATATGGGAGTACGCCGAACCTGTGCACGCGTTCCAGACCGATACCACTGGCCTGGTCTGTATCGCGACGTAGCGAAGTATGTGCACCAGTGCCTGTTGTGCCAACGCTATAAAGCCAGCAACAGCTGACGGCAGGCAAGATGCACTTCAAACCAGCGGAGGCAGCGTGGGACGTCGTCTGCGCCGATTTTGTGGGGCCGCTGCCGCGATCCAAACGAGGCAACGCGTATCTACTGGTCCTGGTCGATAAGTTCAGTAAATGGGCAGAACTGGTCCCCATCCGCAAGGCGACGGCAGCGGCAGTGAAGCTGGCTTTGCGAGAGCGGATTCTGGCAGGGTTTGGCACACCAAGAAAGCTCATTACAGACAATGGAGCCCAGTTTACGAGCAATACAGCATACAGCAACAACTGACGGCACCATACACACCTCAGGAGAATCCCACGGAGCGGACCAATAGAACGGTCAAAACATTGATTGCTCAGCTGGCGGACGGGCAGCACAACACGTGGGACGAACAACTGCCGGAAGCACAATTGGCCATTAATACAGCAATTTCAGACGCAACGGGCTACTCACCGGCTTTCATCCTATTTGGGAGAGAACCACGGCATCCACACACACTGTACAGCAGGGATCCTGACGCCCCTGAGGCAGCACCAGGTAGTCCCGAAACACACGCGACGCTGCTACAGTTTGTTGCCCGTATAGCAAGAAGAAACCAAGGGGTGGCCAGCGAGGATCAGGCATGCCAGTACAATCTGCGGAGACGCGAGTGGCGACCCAAACTGGGCGGCGAGTTGCTCGTGCGACAGCATCACCTGTCCAACGCAGCCGAGCAGTTTGCGGCCAAGCTGGCGCCTCGCTTCGATGGACCATTCACGGTGCGAGCATTTATATCCCCAGTCATAGTGCGTGTACAACCAGTGGCGGGCGGCAGAGGTAGAACGGCACATGTGCGGGATCTAAAAGCGGTGAATGCGGTGAAGACAGCGAAGCCGACGAAGGCAGCGACGACAGAGGCAGCGTTAGTATGGTCACCAGGACCACGCCACCGACAGCTTCACAGCAGCCACAGCAGTCCATTGCTCAGCGACCACAACAGCAGCCGCAACACCAATCTCCGCAGCCACAGCGGCAGTCCGGGCAACAAAATCGGCCATGTCAACGAACACGACGACAGCAGCCGCGGTCGCAGCAGCCGCACGACAGCCTCGACAGCAGTTATAGCAACCAGGGCCCTAGCGGCCACACCGACAGCAGCAACAGCAATACAACCGGCGTCCACCCAAGCGGGAGCGGCAAAGTGGCCGTTCTGGCCGAAGAAGATGCCCATGTAAGCCTAAAACATAATTAGATAAAACTTGTTGTTACGTTCCAGGCCTGATGAAGCGACATGAATTACCACACCAGTCGAGATACCAAAACAGCGCCAAATATGCCAGGGGCACCGCGGATGGACAAGGACCGGGCGATCAGCTGGACAAACACGACGAAAAGGAGGTTGGGCACAACGCAGAAAAATAGCCCAGGACCGGAAGCCAAGCACAACATAAACATGTGGGCGGTGATTTCGAGTTGCCAGAGCGACAGGTGGCCGTCGATAAAGTGTTATCGTGGAGATGCGATAAGTGGCAGCACCGGCCACTATCGCATCAGTCTGCGAGTGGTAACACCGACGATAGACCGCCGGGCATGTGTAGTACTGGCAAACCGCGAGAGTTGGCAGCGCTAACAAAACAGCTGTCACAACAAGATTACACGAGGAGACCGGCGCGTCGGAAAATTTGGAGAAAATAATATAAATTAAAAAAAAAAAAGCGACGAAACATGGACGCGGACAGGGGCTATGGGGACCTGGAAGAGTGGCGCAGGCTCCAGAAACAAATGGCATTCGATCGGGACCCCCGGAACTTCGAGTTCCGGGCGCCCGCCCGAGCAAGATCACCGACGCCGACAGGCAACCGACGTCGCCGCCGTGGGCACCGCGGGGGCCGTCGAGCGCGAGAGCGACGCCAACGGGTACAACAGGCGCGGCTGGAGGAGCAGCAGCGAGAGCGACGCCAACGGGCGCAACAGGCGCGGCTGGAGGAGCAGCAGCGAGAGGAGAGGCTACGGCTGGAGGAGCAGCAGCGGGATGAGAGGCTGCGGCGTCGGGAGCAGCGACAAGGCGAGCGGCGCGAAGAGCAGCAGCGGGTGAGAAGGGCCATGCGAGACGTGGAGGCGCGCCTGGCGTACGCCAGATGCCTGCAGGAGCTGCAATGGCTGCATAGGGGGTCGCGGGTGGACAGCCGCGGGTCCCCTGGCCAGTGTTTGTGGCGTGGGGCAGAGAGCCCGATGGCACAGCGAGCGAGCAGCCGATGGTCGTGCTGGAGAGGTGCGGCGGCTCCACAAAGCCCCTCGCTTGGGCAATGTTTTCACCGGCGGAGGCGCATGGCTTGCGGCGGATGGCCGAAGAAGGAAGGATCCCGATGGAGGCGTTGGCAGCCACCCCCCTCAACCGGATCGTGTTCCGCTCAGGAAGGGGGGACGTGTAATGACGCGTTGCGTAGCGAGCAGCCGCGCGTCATTACGAGTAGTTGTAAGCGAACAAGTATTTTGTAAGGATTAGGGAGTCACGAAGGCGAGTAATTTTAAGTTCAGCTAGTTTTTAGTTCTTCTTTTGGTCTCGCCCAACACGCACTGAAGCGCGAGCTGCATTTTTGTTATTTTGGATTAATTAAAGACACGTGGAGAAGTTTTGGCATACCGCCCTCTTTTTATTTGTTGGACACCTCGGCACTTTGGGGTGCCTAATTTACCAATTTATTTCAGCATACTCTGGCCGGCGAGCATACCCTCGGCAGAGTAACAACGTTACATGATGATACAGATCGGTATAACTGTTTTACTAGCGACTGATACTAATGTTTTTATCTTTGTGCTCTCGATGCACTTATGCTTATCACTAGATATATTTATGCATGAATTATTGCTTTTTCTTTAAACCGGAATACTCTGATATCATATTTCATTGTTTTGAGGAATCAAACTTATATCGCAATTATGAATTACTCTTGCTTATGCAGAATAACTTTGGTTTATCAACTCTTTTGTACTATTGATGAATTTTAACCTTTAATTTTAGTTTGATTATGTTTTTCTTTTGTTTACGTTATGATTACTTGAATTTTATAAATGGAAAAGAATGAAATTTAATTGGAATTTAGTATTTTTCATTATATATTGAATAAAATAACTATGACTTTGAATTTAATATATTTTTCCTAATGTAAAGGGATAAGGCAGGCGAAGTAGCCTCTTCTTGGGATTTTTCATAAAATAACGCACAATGGAAAAATCATTGGTAGAGTGGGTTGAGAGCGTATCAACCACACCATCTGGTATTGCTGTTTCCTAATACATTTTCCGATTCTTTTCATTATCTTTCTTTTTTCTTTTTTTGACTGTTAGCCTATTGCAAGTGCCGCCCCAACTCTCTCTTTTTTTCTATGTTCCAGGCATAGGGATCTCTATAAATTAATTATGTATTATGGGTGTTGATGGAGTGTACGGTCAAGAACCCTCCCACAGGCTGTTTTTCTAGCCGCAGTCAAGGTATCCCGCACCGACCCTCTCCCCCAACAACGTCAGCCCATAGAATGTGTATGGTTGTACATTATACTTGTCTTATTGTGTGTACATTACACCTCTGTACATTAAAGAATTTGGCATGCAACCTCATCTGTTCTCACCTTACATAAATTTGTTGCGAACAACGGTGGATACAAGAAAACTGCGTACGGCTGTACAACGGCACTACGACTTCTCACGACTACTTATGACGGCTGACTACTGACTGCTTATATGACGGTTGATGACTGACTGCTTGAAACGACCGTTTACAACTGACTCCTTCCGACGACGGCTGACAACTCACTACTGATGTCGATCTTCCTCTTCTACTATGCCATTCTCCTGTGTGCGCTTTGCCAATATCACCACTGCCCATCTGCCTATCTTACACTCGGCCATCCTGCACTAGTCATCGGTCCCCGATGACCATGGGTCCTCGTTGTTCACCGCATACCTCCAAAGCTTCATGTTATCAGAGCTTGTGGCCGTGCTTATTGGTCCTTCAACATTTGCTGCTTTTCGCACCTCGTAGCGCCCGTTTCTTTTAACTTTTGTTACCTCATATGGGCCAAGGTACTCGCTCGCCAACTTCCTTCCTGCTACAAATTGCGTACGACGGATTGCCACCAAATCGCCGATATGGTATCCGTATTCGCTTTTACGCTTCTTATGGTACTGTTTTTTATAATTTTTTCGCAGCTTGTCGTAATAATTGCCTTTCGTTGTCAAAATTAGCAACCTTTTCTTCTTCGAGCATTTCCACAATTCGGTTATCTGCAGAGTTGTGCATCTTTACGCCAAACATTATCTCAAAAGGTGATCTTTTAGTAGCAACGTGGACTGTGGAGTTTATGGATTTTTGGACTATCGGCACGTATTTGAACCATTTGGCTGGTTGCTCCGAGGACAACTTCGATATAATTGCCAGCTCGGAACGGTTTACTCGTTCTATCTGACCGTTTCCGCGGGGAACTCCTGTGGTACTCCAAACGTGGCCGATAGTATTTGAATCAGCATACTGCTTAAATGCGTCCGCTGTGAATGCTGTGCCCCGATCACTGATAATACGGATTGGATTTCCGAATACTGCGGCCCATTCGCTAAGCTTCTTAACCACTTCTTCGCTTGTTGTTGTTTTGGTCGGGTATAACCATACGAATTTGGTAAACCCATCCACCATGGCAAATATATACTTGTACTGCTTCGCAGTGGAGTCCATTGGGCCAAGATGATCCACGTGCAGCGTGTGTAACGGGAGTACGACTTTTTCTATAACATGAAGGAAACCTTCTTTCTTGCCAACCTTTTTGTTGTGCACAATGCACTGTACGCAATTATTTATAACATGTGCAACTTTGTTCTCCAGGTGAGGGATCCAGTAAGTCTGCTGGATTGTATGCATTGTCTTTTGTACAGCAAAATGTCCAATGTTATGCGCGTTCAGTATGATCTCCTTTTCCATCAGTTTTGGCACCACCAGTACATCAACTCCATTCGCTACTTTAAATAACAAACTGCCTTTTATTTTGAAGTTCTCATAGGGACGGATGGAGAGAATATCATAGATCGCCTTGACCATAGGATCCTTCTGCTGCGACGCCCTTATGCGTGCTGTTAACTCCGAAGATACCATCATGACTTGCAGTGGGTAGCGGCTAAGACAGTCTACATGCTTCAGTCGCTCTCCTGCACGGTGTTCTACGTTGAATTGAAAATCTTGCAAATATACGACCCATTGAGCAACGTCTCGTGGTACATCGTTTTTGTTAAGGGTCTGTTTAAATGCGGCGCAGTCCGTAACCAGCTTGAACGACACGCCAAGTAAATAATGGCGATACTTCTTAACTGCTAGATATATTGCCTTCGCCTCCTGTATGTAGCTATGCTTGCGAGACTCTGCATCCGATGACTTCTTACTCCAGAATGAAACAGGGTGCAATTGACCATCAAACCATTGCATTAAAGCCGCTGCAAAGCCGTCCTTCGATGCATCGGTATGCAATTCCGTTTTTGCCTCTCTGTTGTACAGTCGCAGTATTGGTTCTTCTATGAGGGCCTCTTTTAAGTTACGAAAAGCTAGCAACTCGTCAGGTCCCATTTTGAAATGTACACTTTTTCGCAACAAATCTGTGAGCGGTTTTGCTATCTGAGAGTACTTCCGTATGAATCTGCGAAAAAATCCTGTCAGACCAAGAAATGATTATACTCCTCTGATATTTTTCGGCACTGGAAACTTGCTGACGGCATCTGTCTTCTCCTTGCCCGGCTTAATTCGTCCCTCTTCAACTGTGTGTCCCAGGAAATTAATCGATGTTTGCAGAAAACGGCATTTTCTCCAATTTATTTGTAAGGCGTTTGCAGCTGCAGTGTCAAATACTCTTTTCATCTTGCTGAGACACTCTTCCGGCGTCTTTGCGTGTATTATTATGTCGTCCATATATAAATCCATCACATCTTCGCTTAGTAAACCTTGGAACACGTGTTTTACAAATCGTATGAAAACAGCCGGTGAATTACAAAAGCCAAAAGGTGCTCTGTTGAATTCATAGAGACCATCCTTAGTAACAAATGCAGTATACTTCTTGCTGTTTTCCTCGACCAAGACGTGGAAAAAAACCGTTCTGTAAATCCATTGAAGTGAAGTACCGCGCCTTCTGCAGCTTTTCCAAACGTCATCAATGATGGGAACCAGAAAACAGTCCTTCAGAACCATTTGATTAAGCTTGCGAAAATCGACACAAGCTCTGTTGCTTCCATCCTTTTTCTTCACAACGACGATACGGCTTGCAATATTTGAAGAAGAAGGTCGTATGATTTCTGCCTTGAGCCACTCATCGATTTGTTTTTTTACTGCTTCAGCTTCAGCAAATGCAATACGACTTGGGGAGTGTTGAAACGGCATGATGTTTTCATCTGGAACGATTTTCAGCATGACATCAGTTTCTGCAGCAGTCATATTGTATTCGGCTGGTTTATAGCTCTCGATCATTGTCTGCACCGCATCTTTAAACTGCGAAGGTACATGTGGATCAGTGTTTGTTTCGATTACGTTAAATATACTTATCTGATTTGGTTCGTCAGTTTCCTCCCCAAGGGGAGAAAACTTGTAGCCAGCTTCCGTTAATGTAAATCCAAACTTGCTCACGAAATCGTATCCCAGAAGTGCATCGCATTCTATGGCCCTGTCAGCCACAACGAAAAACTTATGGGCTACTTTCATGTCGTCGATCAAAACTTCGGCAATAACAAATCCAAGAGGTCGCGTTGAATTGCTTCCCAAGCCACGTAGAGTAGAAAAATATATTGTGACGTCAGCGCCCGTATCGACCAGCCCTTGCACCTCAATGTTGTTGACCATAAGCTTCTTTAAGCGTTTTGCCTGATAGACCATGTTGACACTTCTCTCTGCTTTACATTCTTTTGACATGTGGCCGCTTTTATTACATCGGAAGCATTTAAGATCGGCCCTGCAATCTTCGGCCCGACGAAACATGGACGCGGACAGGGGCTACGGGGACCTGGAAGAGTGGCGCAGGCTCCAGAAACAAATGGCATTCGATCGGGACCCCCGGAACTTCCAGTTCCGGGCGCCCGCCCGAGCAAGATCACCGACGCCGGCAGGCAACCGACGTCGCCGCCGTGGGCACCGCGGGGGCCGTCGAGCGCGAGAGCGACGCCAACGGGTACAACAGGCGCGGCTGGAGGAGCAGCAGCGAGAGCGACGCCAACGGGCGCAACAGGCGCGGCTGGAGGAGCAGCAGCGAGAGGAGAGGCTACGGCTGGAGGAGCAGCAGCGGGATGAGAGGCTGCGGCGTCGGGAGCAGCGACAAGGCGAGCGGCGCGAAGATCAGCAGCGGGTGAGAAGGGCCATGCGAGACGTGGAGGCGCGCCTGGCGTACGCCAGATGCCTGCAGGAGCTGCAATGGCTGCATAGGGGGTCGCGGGTGGACAGCCGCGGGTCCCCTGGCCAGTGTTTGTGGCGTGGGGCAGAGAGCCCGATGGCACAGCGAGCGAGCAGCCGATGGTCGTGCTGGAGAGGTGCGGCGGCTCCACAAAGCCCCTCGCTTGGGCAATGTTTTCACCGGCGGAGGCGCATGGCTTGCGGCGGATGGCCGAAGAAGGAAGGATCCCGATGGTGGCGTTGGCAGCCACCCCCCTCAACCGGATCGTGTTCCGCTCAGGAAGGGGGGACGTGTAATGACGCGTTGCGTAGCGAGCAGCCGCGCGTCATTACGAGTAGTTGTAAGCGAACAAGTATTTTGTAAGGATTAGGGAGTCACGAAGGCGAGTAATTTTAAGTTCAGCTAGTTTTTAGTTCTTCTTTTGGTCTCGCCCAACACGCACTGAAGCGCGAGCTGCATTTTTGTTATTTTGGATTAATTAAAGACACGTGGAGAAGTTTTGGCATACCGCCCTCTTTTTATTTGTTGGACACCTCGGCACTTTGGGGTGCCTAATTTACCAATTTATTTCAGCATACTCTGGCCGGCGAGCATACCCGCGGAAGAGTAACAACGTTACATGATGATACAGATCGGTATAACTGTTTTACTAGCGACTGATACTAATGTTTTTATCTTTGTGCTCTCGATGCACTTATGCTTATCACTAGATATATTTATGCATGAATTATTGCTTTTTCTTTAAACCGGAATACTCTGATATCATATTTCATTGTTTTGAGGAATCAAACTTATATCGCAATTATGAATTACTCTTGCTTATGCAGAATAACTTTGGTTTATCAACTCTTTTGTACTATTGATGAATTTCAACCTTTAATTTTAGTTTGATTATGTTTTTCTTTTGTTTACGTTATGATTACTTGAATTTTATAAATGGAAAAGAATGAAGTTTAATTGGAATTTAGTATTTTTCATTATATATTGAATAAAATAACTATGACTTTGAATTTAATATATTTTTCCTAATGTAAAGGGATAAGGCAGGTAGCCTCTTCTTGGGATTTTTCATAAAATAACGCACAATGGAGAGCGTATCAACCACACCATCTGGTATTGCTGTTTCCTAATACATTTTCCGATTCTTTTCATTATCTTTCTTTTTTCTTTTTTTGACTGTTAGCCTATTGCAAGTGCCGCCCCAACTCTCTCTTTTTTTCTATGTTCCAGGCATAGGGATCTCTATAAATTAATTATGTATTATGGGTGTTGATGGAGTGTACGGTCAAGAACCCTCCCACAGGCTGTTTTTCTAGCCGCAGTCAAGGTATCCCGCACCGACCCTCTCCCCCAACAACGTCAGCCCATAGAATGTGTATGGTTGTACATTATACTTGTCTTATTGTGTGTACATTACACCTCTGTACATTAAAGAATTTGGCATGCAACCTCATCTGTTCTCACCTTACATAAATTTGTTGCGAACAACGGTGGATACAAGAAAACTGCGTACGGCTGTACAACGGCACTACGACTTCTCACGACTACTTATGACGGCTGACTACTGACTGCTTATATGACGGTTGATGACTGACTGCTTGAAACGACCGTTTACAACTGACTCCTTCCGACGACGGCTGACAACTCACTACTGATGTCGATCTTCCTCTTCTACTATGCCATTCTCCTGTGTGCGCTTTGCCAATATCACCACTGCCCATCTGCCTATCTTACACTCGGCCATCCTGCACTAGTCATCGGTCCCCGATGACCATGGGTCCTCGTTGTTCACCGCATACCTCCAAAGCTTCATGTTATCAGAGCTTGTGGCCGTGCTTATTGGTCCTTCAACATTTGCTGCTTTTCGCACCTCGTAGCGCCCGTTTCTTTTAACTTTTGTTACCTCATATGGGCCAAGGTACTCGCTCGCCAACTTCCTTCCTGCTACAAATTGCGTACGACGGATTGCCACCAAATCGCCGATATGGTATCCGTATTCGCTTTTACGCTTCTTATGGTACTGTTTTTTATAATTTTTTCGCAGCTTGTCGTAATAATTGCCTTTCGTTGTCAAAATTAGCAACCATTTCTTCTTCGAGCATTTCCACAATTCGGTTATCTGCAGAGTTGTGCATCTTTACGCCAAACATTATCTCAAAAGGTGATCTTTTAGTAGCAACGTGGACTGTGGAGTTTATGGATTTTTGGACTATCGGCACGTATTTGAACCATTTGGCTGGTTGCTCCGAGGACAACTTCGATATAATTGCCAGCTCGGAACGGTTTACTCGTTCTATCTGACCGTTTCCGCGGGGAACTCCTGTGGTACTCCAAACGTGGCCGATAGTATTTGAATCAGCATACTGCTTAAATGCGTCCGCTGTGAATGCTGTGCCCCGATCACTGATAATACGGATTGGATTTCCGAATACTGCGGCCCATTCGCTAAGCTTCTTAACCACTTCTTCGCTTGTTGTTGTTTTGGTCGGGTATAACCATACGAATTTGGTAAACCCATCCACCATGGCAAATATATACTTGTACTGCTTCGCAGTGGAGTCCATTGGGCCAAGATGATGACGATGTAACGGGAGTACGACTTTTTCTATAACATGAAGGAAACCTTCTTTCTTGCCAACCTTTTTGTTGTGCACAATGCACTGTACGCAATTATTTATAACATGTGCAACTTTGTTCTCCAGGTGAGGGATCCAGTAAGTCTGCTGGATTGTATGCATTGTCTTTTGTGCAGCAAAATGTCCAATGTTATGCGCGTTCAGTATGATCTCCTTTTCCATCAGTTTTGGCACCACCAGTAAATCAACTCCATTCGCTACTTTAAATAACAAACTGCCTTTTATTTTGAAGTTCTCATAGGGACGGATGGAGAGAATATCATAGATCGCCTTGACCATAGGATCCTTCTGCTGCGACGCCCTTATGCGTGCTGTTAACTCCGAAGATACCATCATGACTTGCAGTGGGTAGCGGCTAAGACAGTCTACATGCTTCAGTCGCTCTCCTGCACGGTGTTCTACGTTGAATTGAAAATCTTGCAAATATACGACCCATTGAGCAACGTCTCGTGGTACATCGTTTTTGTTAAGGGTCTGTTTAAATGCGGCGCAGTCCGTAACCAGCTTGAACGACACGCCAAGTAAATAATGGCGATACTTCTTAACTGCTAGATATATTGCCTTCGCCTCCTGTATGTAGCTATGCTTGCGAGACTCTGCATCCGATGACTTCTTACTCCAGAATGAAACAGGGTGCAATTGACCATCAAACCATTGCATTAAAGCCGCTGCAAAGCCGTCCTTCGATGCATCGGTATGCAATTCCGTTTTTGCCTCTCTGTTGTACAGTCGCAGTATTGGTTCTTCTATGAGGGCCTCTTTTAAGTTACGAAAAGCTAGCAACTCGTCAGGTCCCATTTTGAAATGTACACTTTTTCGCAACAAATCTGTGAGCGGTTTTGCTATCTGAGAGTACTTCCGTATGAATCTGCGAAAAAATCCTGTCAGACCAAGAAATGATTATACTCCTCTGATATTTTTCGGCACTGGAAACTTGCTGACGGCATCTGTCTTCTCCTTGCCCGGCTTAATTCGTCCCTCTTCAACTGTGTGTCCCAGGAAATTAATCGATGTTTGCAGAAAACGGCATTTTCTCCAATTTATTTGTAAGGCGTTTTCAGCTGCAGTGTCAAATACTCTTTTCATCTTGCTGAGACACTCTTCCGGCGACTCTGCGTGTATTATTATGTCGTCCATATATAAATCCATCACATCTTCGCTTAGTAAACCTTGGAACACGTGTTTTACAAATCGTATGAAAACAGCCGGTGAATTACAAAAGCCAAAAGGTGCTCTGTTGAATTCATAGAGACCATCCTTAGTAACAAATGCAGTATACTTCTTGCTGTTTTCCTCGACCAAGACGTGGAAAAAACCGTTCTGTAAATCCATTGAAGTGAAGTACCGCGCCTTCTGCAGCTTTTCCAAAACGTCATCAATGATGGGAACCAGAAACAGTCCTTCAGAACCATTTGATTAAGCTTGCGAAAATCGACACAAGCTCTGTTGCTTCCATCCTTTTTCTTCACAACGACGATACGGCTTGCAATATTTGAAGAAGAAGGTCGTATGATTTCTGCCTTGAGCCACTCATCGATTTGTTTTTTTACTGCTTCAGCTTCAGCAAATGCAATACGACTTGGGGAGTGTTGAAACGGCATGATGTTTTCATCTGGAACGATTTTCAGCATGACATCAGTTTCTGCAGCAGTCATATTGTATTCGGCTGGTTTATAGCTCTCGATCATTGTCTGCACCGCATCTTTAAACTGCGAAGGTACATGTGGATCAGTGTTTGTTTCGATTACGTTAAATATACTTATCTGATTTGGTTCGTCAGTTTCCTCCCCAAGGGGAGAAAACTTGTAGCCAGCTTCCGTTAATGTAAATCCAAACTTGCTCACGAAATCGTATCCCAGAAGTGCATCGCATTCTATGGCCCTGTCAGCCACAACGAAAAACTTATGGGCTACAAATCCAAGAGGTCGCGTTGAATTGCTTCCCAAGCCACGTAGAGTAGAAAAATATATTGTGACGTCAGCGCCCGTATCGACCAGCCCTTGCACCTCAATGTTGTTGACCATAAGCTTCTTTAAGCGTTTTGCCTGATAGACCATGTTGACACTTCTCTCTGCTTTACATTCTTTTGACATGTGGCCGCTTTTATTACATCGGAAGCATTTAAGATCGGCCCTGCAATCTTCGGCCCGACGAAACATGGACGCGGACAGGGGCTACGGGGACCTGGAAGAGTGGCGCAGGCTCCAGAAACAAATGGCATTCGATCGGGACCCCCGGAACTTCCAGTTCCGGGCGCCCGCCCGAGCAAGATCACCGACGCCGGCAGGCAACCGACGTCGCCGCCGTGGGCACCGCGGGGGCCGTCGAGCGCGAGAGCGACGCCAACGGGTACAACAGGCGCGGCTGGAGGAGCAGCAGCGAGAGCGACGCCAACGGGCGCAACAGGCGCGGCTGGAGGAGCAGCAGCGAGAGGAGAGGCTACGGCTGGAGGAGCAGCAGCGGGATGAGAGGCTGCGGCGTCGGGAGCAGCGACAAGGCGAGCGGCGCGAAGATCAGCAGCGGGTGAGAAGGGCCATGCGAGACGTGGAGGCGCGCCTGGCGTACGCCAGATGCCTGCAGGAGCTGCAATGGCTGCATAGGGGGTCGCGGGTGGACAGCCGCGGGTCCCCTGGCCAGTGTTTGTGGCGTGGGGCAGAGAGCCCGATGGCACAGCGAGCGAGCAGCCGATGGTCGTGCTGGAGAGGTGCGGCGGCTCCACAAAGCCCCTCGCTTGGGCAATGTTTTCACCGGCGGAGGCGCATGGCTTGCGGCGGATGGCCGAAGAAGGAAGGATCCCGATGGTGGCGTTGGCAGCCACCCCCCTCAACCGGATCGTGTTCCGCTCAGGAAGGGGGGACGTGTAATGACGCGTTGCGTAGCGAGCAGCCGCGCGTCATTACGAGTAGTTGTAAGCGAACAAGTATTTTGTAAGGATTAGGGAGTCACGAAGGCGAGTAATTTTAAGTTCAGCTAGTTTTTAGTTCTTCTTTTGGTCTCGCCCAACACGCACTGAAGCGCGAGCTGCATTTTTGTTATTTTGGATTAATTAAAGACACGTGGAGAAGTTTTGGCATACCGCCCTCTTTTTATTTGTTGGACACCTCGGCACTTTGGGGTGCCTAATTTACCAATTTATTTCAGCATACTCTGGCCGGCGAGCATACCCGCGGAAGAGTAACAACGTTACATGATGATACAGATCGGTATAACTGTTTTACTAGCGACTGATACTAATGTTTTTATCTTTGTGCTCTCGATGCACTTATGCTTATCACTAGATATATTTATGCATGAATTATTGCTTTTTCTTTAAACCGGAATACTCTGATATCATATTTCATTGTTTTGAATTACTCTTGCTTATGCAGAATAACTTTGGTTTATCAACTCTTTTGTACTATTGATGAATTTTAACCCTTAATTTTAGTTTGATTATGTTTTTCTTTTGTTTACGTTATGATTACTTGAATTTTATAAATGGAAAAGAATGAAGTTTAATTGGAATTTAGTATTTTTCATTATATATTGAATAAAATAACTATGACTTTGAATTTAATATATTTTTCCTAATGTAAAGGGATAAGGCAGGCGAAGTAGCCTCTTCTTGGGATTTTTCATAAAATAACGCACAATGGAAAAATCATTGGTAGAGTGGGTAGAGAGCGTATCAACCACACCATCTGGTATTGCTGTTTCCTAATACATTTTCCGATTCTTTTCATTATCTTTCTTTTTTCTTTTTTTGACTGTTAGCCTATTGCAAGTGCCGCCCCAACTCTCTCTTTTTTTCTATGTTCCAGGCATAGGGATCTCTATAAATTAATTATGTATTATGGGTGTTGATGGAGTGTACGGTCAAGAACCCTCCCACAGGCTGTTTTTCTAGCCGCAGTCAAGGTATCCTGCACCGACCCTCTCCCCCAACAACGTCAGCCCATAGAATGTGTATGGTTGTACATTATACTTGTCTTATTGTGTGTACATTACACCTCTGTACATTAAAGAATTTGACATGCAACCTCATCTGTTCTCACCTTACATAAATTTGTTGCGAACAACGGTGGATACAAGAAAACTGCGTACGGCTGTACAACGGCACTACGACTTCTCACGACTACTTATGACGGCTGACTACTGACTGCTTATATGACGGTTGATGACTGACTGCTTGAAACGACCGTTTACAACTGACTCCTTCCGACGACGGCTGACAACTCACTACTGATGTCGATCTTCCTCTTCTACTATGCCATTCTCCTGTGTGCGCTTTGCCAATATCACCACTGCCCATCTGCCTATCTTACACTCGGCCATCCTGCACTAGTCATCGGTCCCCGATGACCATGGGTCCTCGTTGTTCACCGCATACCTCCAAAGCTTCATGTTATCAGAGCTTGTGGCCGTGCTTATTGGTCCTTCAACATTTGCTGCTTTTCGCACCTCGTAGCGCCCGTTTCTTTTAACTTTTGTTACCTCATATGGGCCAAGGTACTCGCTCGCCAACTTCCTTCCTGCTACAAATTGCGTACGACGGATTGCCACAAAATCGCCGATATGGTATCCGTATTCGCTTTTACGCTTCTTATGGTACTGTTTTTTATAATTTTTTCGCAGCTTGTCGTAATAATTGCCTTTCGTTGTCAAAATTAGCAACCATTTCTTCTTCGAGCATTTCCACAATTCGGTTATCTGCAGAGTTGTGCATCTTTACGCCAAACTTTATCTCAAAAGGTGATCTTTTAGTAGCAACGTGGACTGTGGAGTTTATGGATTTTTGGACTATCGGCACGTATTTGAACCATTTGGCTGGTTGCTCCGAGGACAACTTCGATATAATCGCCAGCACGGAACGGTTTACTCGTTCTATCTGACCGTTTCCGCGGGGAACTCCTGTGGTACTCCAAACGTGGCCGATAGTATTTGAATCAGCATACTGCTTAAATGCGTCCGCTGTGAATGCTGTGCCCCGATCACTGATAATACGGATTGGATTTCCGAATACTGCGGCCCATTCGCTAAGCTTCTTAACCACTTCTTCGCTTGTTGTTGTTTTGGTCGGGTATAACCATACGAATTTGGTAAACCCATCCACCATGGCAAATATATACTTGTACTGCTTCGCAGTGGAGTCCATTGGGCCAAGATAATGATGATGTAACGGGAGTACGACTTTTTCTATAACATGAAGGAAACCTTCTTTCTTGCCAACCTTTTTGTTGTGCACAATGCACTGTACGCAATTATTTATAACATGTGCAACTTTGTTCTCCAGGTGAGGGATCCAGTAAGTCTGCTGGATTGTATGCATTGTCTTTTGTGCAGCAAAATGTCCAATGTTATGCGCGTTCAGTATGATCTCCTTTTCCATCAGTTTTGGCACCACCAGTACATCAACTCCATTCGCTACTTTAAATAACAAACTGCCTTTTATTTTGAAGTTCTCATAGGGACGGATGGAGAGAATATCATAGATCGCCTTGACCATAGGATCCTTCTGCTGCGACGCCCTTATGCGTGCTGTTAACTCCGAAGATACCATCATGACTTGCAGTGGGTAGCGGCTAAGACAGTCTACATGCTTCAGTCGCTCTCCTGCACGGTGTTCTACGTTGAATTGAAAATCTTGCAAATATACGACCCATTGAGCAACGTCTCGTGGTACATCGTTTTTGTTAAGGGTCTGTTTAAATGCAGCGCAGTCCGTAACCAGCTTGAACGACACGCCAAGTAAATAATGGCGATACTTCTTAACTGCTAGATATATTGCCTTCGCCTCCTGTATGTAGCTATGCTTGCGAGACTCTGCATCCGATGACTTCTTACTCCAGAATGAAACAGGGTGCAATTGACCATCAAACCATTGCATTAAAGCCGCTGCAAAGCCGTCCTTCGATGCATCGGTATGCAATTCCGTTTTTGCCTCTCTGTTGTACAGTCGCAGTATTGGTTCTTCTATGAGGGCCTCTTTTAAGTTACGAAAAGCTAGCAACTCGTCAGGTCCCATTTTGAAATGTACACTTTTTCGCAACAAATCTGTGAGCGGTTTTGCTATCTGAGAGTACTTCCGTATGAATCTGCGAAAAAATCCTGTCAGACCAAGAAATGATTATACTCCTCTGATATTTTTCGGCACTGGAAACTTGCTGACGGCATCTGTCTTCTCCTTGCCCGGCTTAATTCGTCCCTCTTCAACTGTGTGTCCCAGGAAATTAATCGATGTTTGCAGAAAACGGCATTTTCTCCAATTTATTTGTAAGGCGTTTTCAGCTGCAGTGTCAAATACTCTTTTCATCTTGCTGAGACACTCTTCCGGCGACTCTGCGTGTATTATTATGTCGTCCATATATAAATCCATCACATCTTCGCTTAGTAAACCTTGGAACACGTGTTTTACAAATCGTATGAAAACAGCCGGTGAATTACAAAAGCCAAAAGGTGCTCTGTTGAATTCATAGAGACCATCCTTAGTAACAAATGCAGTATACTTCTTGCTGTTTTCCTCGACCAAGACGTGGAAAAAACCGTTCTGTAAATCCATTGAAGTGAAGTACCGCGCCTTCTGCAGCTTTTCCAAAACGTCATCAATGATGGGAACCAGAAAACAGTCCTTCAGAACCATTTGATTAAGCTTGCGAAAATCGACACAAGCTCTGTTGCTTTCATCCTTTTTCTTCACAACGACGATACGGCTTGCAAAATTTGAAGAAGAAGGTCGTATGATTTCTGCCTTGAGCCACTCATCGATTTGTTTTTTTACTGCTTCAGCTTCAGCAAATGCAATACGACTTGGGGAGTGTTGAAACGGCATGATGTTTTCATCTGGAACGATTTTCAGCATGACATCAGTTTCTGCAGCAGTCATATTGTATTCGGCTGGTTTATAGCTCTCGATCATTGTCTGCACCGCATCTTTAAACTGCGAAGGTACATGTGGATCAGTGTTTGTTTCGATTACGTTAAATATACTTATCTGATTTGGTTCGTCAGTTTCCTCCCCAAGGGGAGAAAACTTGTAGCCAGCTTCCGTTAATGTAAATCCAAACTTGCTCACGAAATCGTATCCCAGAAGTGCATCGCATTCTATGGCCCTGTCAGCCACAACGAAAAACTTATGGGCTACTTTCATGTCGTCGATCAAAACTTCGGCAATAACAAATCCAAGAGGGTCGCGTTGAATTGCTTCCCAAGCCACGTAGAGTAGAAAAATATATTGTGACGTCAGCGCCCGTATCGACCAGCCCTTGCACCTCAATGTTGTTGACCATAAGCTTCTTTAAGCGTTTTGCCTGATAGACCATGTTGACATTTCTCTCTGCTTTACATTCTTTTGACATGTGGCCGCTTTTATTACATCGGAAGCATTTAAGATCGGCCCTGCAATCTTCGGCCCGACGAAACATGGACGCGGACAGGGGCTACGGGGACCTGGAAGAGTGGCGCAGGCTCCAGAAACAAATGGCATTCGATCGGGACCCCCGGAACTTCCAGTTCCGGGCGCCCGCCCGAGCAAGATCACCGACGCCGGCAGGCAACCGACGTCGCCGCCGTGGGCACCGCGGGGGCCGTCGAGCGCGAGAGCGACGCCAACGGGCGCAACAGGCGCGGCTGGAGGAGCAGCAGCGAGAGGAGAGGCTACGGCTGGAGGAGCAGCAGCGGGATGAGAGGCTGCGGCGTCGGGAGCAGCGACAAGGCGAGCGGCGCGAAGATCAGCAGCGGGTGAGAAGGGCCATGCGAGACGTGGAGGCGCGCCTGGCGTACGCCAGATGCCTGCAGGAGCTGCAATGGCTGCATAGGGGGTCGCGGGTGGACAGCCGCGGGTCCCCTGGCCAGTGTTTGTGGCGTGGGGCAGAGAGCCCGATGGCACAGCGAGCGAGCAGCCGATGGTCGTGCTGGAGAGGTGCGGCGGCTCCACAAAGCCCCTCGCTTGGGCAATGTTTTCACCGGCGGAGGCGCATGGCTTGCGGCGGATGGCCGAAGAAGGAAGGATCCCGATGGTGGCGTTGGCAGCCACCCCCCTCAACCGGATCGTGTTCCGCTCAGGAAGGGGGGACGTGTAATGACGCGTTGCGTAGCGAGCAGCCGCGCGTCATTACGAGTAGTTGTAAGCGAACAAGTATTTTGTAAGGATTAGGGAGTCACGAAGGCGAGTAATTTTAAGTTCAGCTAGTTTTTAGTTCTTCTTTTGGTCTCGCCCAACACGCACTGAAGCGCGAGCTGCATTTTTGTTATTTTGGATTAATTAAAGACACGTGGAGAAGTTTTGGCATACCGCCCTCTTTTTATTTGTTGGACACCTCGGCACTTTGGGGTGCCTAATTTACCAATTTATTTCAGCATACTCTGGCCGGCGAGCATACCCGCGGCAGAGTAACAACGTTACATGATGATACAGATCGGTATAACTGTTTTACTAGCGACTGATACTAATGTTTTTATCTTTGTGCTCTCGATGCACTTATGCTTATCACTAGATATATTTATGCATGAATTATTGCTTTTTCTTTAAACCGGAATACTCTGATATCATATTTCATTGTTTTGAGGAATCAAACTTATATCGCAATTATGAATTACTCTTGCTTATGCAGAATAACTTTGGTTTATCAACTCTTTTGTACTATTGATGAATTTTAACCTTTAATTTTAGTTTGATTATGTTTTTCTTTTGTTTACGTTATGATTACTTGAATTTTATAAATGGAAAAGAATGAAATTTAATTGGAATTTAGTATTTTTCATTATATATTGAATAAAATAACTATGACTTTGAATTTAATATATTTTTCCTAATGTAAAGGGATAAGGCAGGCGAAGTAGCCTCTTCTTGGGATTTTTCATAAAATAACGCACAATGGAAAAATCATTGGTAGAGTGGGTTGAGAGCGTATCAACCACACCATCTGGTATTGCTGTTTCCTAATACATTTTCCGATTCTTTTCATTATCTTTCTTTTTTCTTTTTTTGACTGTTAGCCTATTGCAAGTGCCGCCCCAACTCTCTCTTTTTTTCTATGTTCCAGGCATAGGGATCTCTATAAATTAATTATGTATTATGGGTGTTGATGGAGTGTACGGTCAAGAACCCTCCCACAGGCTGTTTTTCTAGCCGCAGTCAAGGTATCCCGCACCGACCCTCTCCCCCAACAACGTCAGCCCATAGAATGTGTATGGTTGTACATTATACTTGTCTTATTGTGTGTACATTACACCTCTGTACATTAAAGAATTTGGCATGCAACCTCATCTGTTCTCACTGTTTGGTCATCCGGCCAAAAACAGCCAAAACCAGCAGCACATCATAGTTAATAAGTAACGTAAATAACTCAATGCAAAGTGCTCGTTTTCTTGTCACTTGCTTTGCATAGCAAGCCGAGCACTTAACGTTTCCTTTTGTTGCTTGCCATAAATTTGCATAGGCTGCTGCGCAGCCGCCACATATGTACTAGTTATTGTCGCTAACTCTGCAAGTCAAGTTCGTTTTTCGTTATCGCATCTGGTACGGAGAAGCTTAGCTTTCCGTCTACCAGCATAAACTTTGTAAATCTCGGCGATCGCTACCTATGCAAAATAAACATTTGTGCACCTCTTTTAAATTGAACAATTTCGTTTTCGCTTATTTTGCAATTATTTCGCCAACATAATTTCGCATATTTCGAATCATAAAAAAGCTTATGATTATACATTTTGGTGACCCCGACGTGATTAATAATTCCACAAAACCTTGCTTAATCGCGTTAAAAAACAAAGGCGTACATAATTGAGTTCATTGTACACAAAAAATATTCAAGTACATAAGTGCAAAAGTATAAGTTCATAGTGCCTACTGTACCGCCAATAAGCAGCCGTGTGAAGCGACGTTTTTGAGGGCAACGAACATCAGCAGATAAAACAGTTATTCGCGCGCGTCATTTATCTCTGCTATTTTCGGTTCTCTCTCGCGTTCATAATGTCTGAGAGCGACGGTCAAATGCGCGCCTTCCAAGCTGTCGCATCAGCTGCTGCTGACGTAGCTGATGCAGCGACGCTTGCGCCAACAGATTCGACGTCAGCAGCTGTGGGCAATGCAGTGCAGGCTACGAGCAATAGTGTTGAGTTTTATAAGCGCAAGGCGCAATCATTATATGCGTGGGCGCTTTCTATTCAAAATAAAACAAATGATTGTGAAATTGACAATATTTCAGAAAGTGAGCTGCGAAAACGTGTGGAAATGCTGCAAAGTATTCAGGCCTCCTTTAATTTGGTGCATGACACTGCTCGATTCCGGATCACAGTTGCACATTATAACTTCGCGATTCGCTCCCCGGCTCCAACTTCGAAAGACCAAGTCGTCGGCCTCTGTGTCTGGTCTTGGTGACGACAGTTTCAAGTCTGATGGTTGCACTGTGCACTTATGCTTGCAATCATTGGTCACTGACTATTCCGCAAATATTACTGCTTTGGTCGCTCCTTCCATTACTGAGAACCAACCAAATTTCACGGTTGACATATCTCATTGGGATATACCAAGCAATGTCCGCTTAGCTGATCCGGCGTTCTTCAAGCCACAGCAAATTGATATTCTTATCGGTGCCAATTTATTCTACGAGTTGTTGTGCGTAGGTCAGATTAAACTGGCTGATGGCCTGCCACTTCTGCAAAAGACTCGTTTGGGCTGGATAGTTACTGGAGGTGGCTCGCAGCGTCAGAAATCTGCTTTGGTTGCATCCAAGTCTCCGTCTACACAGGATTGCAATACACGAATCGAGCAGATGGTTCGCTCTTTTTGGGAACTCGGAAGTGGTGTCGATCTGGCTGTAAAACTCACCAAAGAAGAGTTCGACTGCGAGGAGCATTTCAAGGCTAATTACAGGCGCCTGCGTACTGGCGAGTATTCCGTCCGATTGCCTGTAAAGCTCAGCACAGATCTGCTTGGCGATTCCTATACGCAAGCCTATCTTCGGTTCATAAACTTGGAGCGAAAGTTAGAACGCAAGCCACTTCTCAAAGCACAGTACTCTGCATTCATTAAGGAGTATTTAGAGTTGGGTCATATGTCGCTTGTATCGCCAGTTTCGCTAAATTTGTGCAAGTATTTCCTTCCGCACCATTGCGTTCTGAAGGAGGACAGCACAACGACAAAGTTGAGAGTCGTGTTTGACGGTTCTGCATCCACGTCCTCTGGTCATTCTTTAAATGACATCCTAATGGCTGGTCCTTTCATTCAGTCAAAGCTCGCAAACACGCTTGTTCGATTTCGCACGTTTCCTATCGCTTTAACAGGAGAAATCTGCAAGATGTACCGCTGCGTGCGAGTATCAAATCCGGATAGCTATTTTCAATGCATTCTATGGCGTGACTCGCCTCAAAAGCCTATTGAAGTTTTCCGTCTTGATACCGTCACTTACGGTACAAAGCCTGCCTCTTTTCTCTCCGTTCGCACTATGCATCAGCTGGCTGAAGATGAGCATGAGCTATTTCCTATTGGCTCCGATATCTTGCGTCGCGATTTTTATGTTGATGATTTAATCACTGGTGGTGATTCTATAAACGAAGTCATAGAAATTATGAGACAAACCACAGGGCTACTTGCCAAGGCTAATTTCAAGCTAAGGAAGTGGTGCTCCAGCAATCCTGATGTGCTCAAACAAGTTCCGGAAGAAGACAAAGAAACTCTAGTTAAGTTTGATGATGGCAGTAACATCACAAAAACTCTAGGACTGTCGTGGGATCCTGCAACAGATTTATTCATTTTCACGTTTCTGCCAACATTGACATCTGGTCGAATTTGCAAGTGCACTGTTTTGTCAACTATTGCCAGATTTTATGATCCGCTTGGCCTTATTGGACCAGTAATCGCAAAGGCTAAGATATTCCTGCAGGCGCTTTGGAGAGAAAAGCTTGATTGGGATGAAAGCCTTTCAGCATCATTGACAAGATCTTGGCATAATCTTATTGCAGATTTTGAGCGCACAAAGCAGCTGAAATTTCCAAGGCTTGCACTTTCTCCTGGTGTTTCCATTGAAGTGCATGGTTTTAGTGATGCCAGCATAGATGCCTATGGAGCTTGCGTCTACATCATTTCGACCACGCAAGGCCAATCTCGTGCGGAGGTGCTGTGTTCCAGATCTCGTGTGGCGCCACTCAAATCGTTGACCGTGCCCCGACTAGAGTTGTGCGGAGCCGTTTTGCTGGCACAAGTCATAAACGAAATATCTCGTATGGAGTTATTCGACTGCAAGTTTTATTGTTGGTCTGATTCTGCAGTAGCGCTATCTTGGATTCGCAGCGAGCCATCCAGGTTTCAAATTTTCGTTTCCAATCGCAACGCAACTATTCAAGAGTTGACCTCTGGAATGGAATGGCGATATATTCCAACCGATTTGAATCCTGCGGACATACTTTCACGTGGAGCTTTGCCCAGCGAATTAGTCCAGTCCAACTTGTGGCTACATGGTCCCGCATTTCTGATGAAAGATAAATCTTCTTGGCCAGAGTCTTGCAATTCCGTCTCGTCGCTTCCTGAGCAGCGCTCTAAAGTGTTTGTAAGCACCACACTGTGCGAAGACATTGCACAGCAATGCAAATATGTTAACACATTTGGAAAGCTGCAGCGCGTGTTTGCATATGTATACAAGTTCCTGCACCGTGTACGAATTCCTGCGCTATCGGTGGACTGCATCCGTCATGGTACACTGCTGTTGATGCGCTCAATTCAAATGTCTACGCTTCGGGACGAATACAAGACCTTGCAGGCCGGACACACTTTGAAATCGTCTAGCTCCTGTCTTTCTTTATCTCCGTTTCTCGACAGCTCTGGATTGATGCGCGTTGGTGGCCGTCTAAGTAACTCTGCGCTCGACTTTGAAGCCCAGCATCCAATTATACTTCCAAGGCGTCATCCAGTCACGCGTTCAGTCATTATGCACTACCATGTCCGTAATCTGCATTCTGGACCTCGTGCATTGCTGGCCTCAATTCGGTTGCAGTATTGGCCAATTGGCGGTCGGAAAACAGTGTGCAGCGTAGTCAGCAAATGCACCATTTGTTTTCGAGCCAAGCCTCGTCTTGTGGCTGACCTGCCAAAGGATCGAGTTGATGCTTCACATACCTTTATGGTCACTGGTGTGGATTTTTGTGGGCCGTTTTTCTACAAAAGCGAGGTCCGCAATAAGGCACCAATAAAATGCTATATTTGCATTTTCATTTGCTTCGCCACCAAAGCTGTGCATTTGGAGTTGGTGAAGGATTTAACCACTGGAGCATTCTTAAATGCACTTAAACGCTTTATTTTGACGCGCTGTCGACCTACGAGGATCTGGTCTGACAACGCTACAAATTTCGTTGGCGAGATGGCTGAGCTAAAGCGTCTTTTTGAATCCAGCGAGCACCTGCAGGCTGTGCAAGAATTTTGCCTTGCTGACTGTATTGATTGGCGTTTCATTCCGCCGCGCTCGCCTCACTTTGGTGGTCTATGGGAAGCGGCTGTAAAGACTGCCAAGCATCATTTCTACAGATCCGTCGGACTATCGCTGCTCGAATTTGATGAACTGCGCACGCTTGTATGCCATATCGGGGCAATTATTAATTCTCGCCCATTGTTATCCCTTTCAGAACATCCAGCAGATCTCGATGTCTTGACTCCAGCTCATTTTCTTGGTGCTGCTCCGCTGTCAACGTACGTTGAGCCTGATCTGACGAAGCTCAATTTGAATCGGCTGGATCGATGGCAGCGCGTGACGTACTACCAGCAGATATTTTGGGCTCGCTGGCGTGAAGAATACTTGACGCTTCTTCAACAGCGCTCAAAATGGCGAGTGTCGCAGCCTGGAGTCTCCATTGATGATGTCGTTCTGGTCAAGGACGAGAATTTGCCGCCCCTCAAATGGCCATTAGCAAGGGTGGTCAGCCTCATCAGCGGCGCAGATGGCGTGTCGAGAGTTGCAGAATTGAGGACTTCCACTGGAACCAATCGGCGAGCCGTTCGCAAATTATGCCCGCTGCCGAAACAAGATGTTGTTGAAGACCCTGGTTCTTCAACAGGGGGAGTATGTTTGGTCATCCGGCCAAAAACAGCCAAAACCAGCAGCACATCATAGTTAATAAGTAACGTAAATAACTCAATGCAAAGTGCTCGTTTTCTTGTCACTTGCTTTGCATAGCAAGCCGAGCACTTAACGTTTCCTTTTGTTGCTTGCCATAAATTTACATAGGCTGCTGCGCAGCCGCCACATATGTACTAGTTATTGTCGCTAACTCTGCAAGTCAAGTTCGTTTTTCGTTATCGCATCTGGTACGGAGAAGCTTAGCTTTCCGTCTACCAACATAAACTTTGTAAATCTCGGCGATCGCTACCTATGCACAATAAACATTTGTGCACCTCTTTTAAATTGAACAATTTCGTTTTCGCTTATTTTGCAATTATTTCGCCAACATAATTTCGCATATTTGGAATCATAAAAAAGCTTATGATTATACACTCACCTTACATAAATTTGTTGCGAACAACGGTGGATACAAGAAAACTGCGTACGGCTGTACAACGGCACTACGACTTCTCACGACTACTTATGACGGCTGACTACTGACTGCTTATATGACGGTTGATGACTGACTGCTTGAAACGACCGTTTACAACTGACTCCTTCCGACGACGGCTGACAACTCACTACTGATGTCGATCTTCCTCTTCTACTATGCCATTCTCCTGTGTGCGCTTTGCCAATATCACCACTGCCCATCTGCCTATCTTACACTCGGCCATCCTGCACTAGTCATCGGTCCCCGATGACCATGGGTCCTCGTTGTTCACCGCATACCTCCAAAGCTTCATGTTATCAGAGCTTGTGGCCGTGCTTATTGGTCCTTCAACATTTGCTGCTTTTCGCACCTCGTAGCGCCCGTTTCTTTTAACTTTTGTTACCTCATATGGGCCAAGGTACTCGCTCGCCAACTTCCTTCCTGCTACAAATTGCGTACGACGGATTGCCACCAAATCGCCGATATGGTATCCGTATTCGCTTTTACGCTTCTTATGGTACTGTTTTTTATAATTTTTTCGCAGCTTGTCGTAATAATTGCCTTTCGTTGTCAAAATTAGCAACCATTTCTTCTTCGAGCATTTCCACAATTCGGTTATCTGCAGAGTTGTGCATCTTTACGCCAAACTTTATCTCAAAAGGTGATCTTTTAGTAGCAACGTGGACTGTGGAGTTTATGGATTTTTGGACTATCGGCACGTATTTGAACCATTTGGCTGGTTGCTCCGAGGACAACTTCGATATAATCGCCAGCACGGAACGGTTTACTCGTTCTATCTGACCGTTTCCGCGGGGAACTCCTGTGGTACTCCAAACGTGGCCGATAGTATTTGAATCAGCATACTGCTTAAATGCGTCCGCTGTGAATGCTGTGCCCCGATCACTGATAATACGGATTGGATTTCCGAATACTGCGGCCCATTCGCTAAGCTTCTTAACCACTTCTTCGCTTGTTGTTGTTTTGGTCGGGTATAACCATACGAATTTGGTAAACCCATCCACCATGGCAAATATATACTTGAACTGCTTCGCAGTGGAGTCCATTGGGCCAAGATGATCCACGTGCAGCGTGTGTAACGGGAGTACGCCTTTTTCTATAACATGAAGGAAACCTTCTTTCTTGCCAACCTTTTTGTTGTGCACAATGCACTGTACACAATTATTTATAACATGTGCAACTTTGTTCTCCAGGTGATCTCCAGGTGATCTCCTTTTCCATCAGTTTTGGCACCACCAGTACATCAACTCCATTCGCTACTTTAAATAACAAACTGCCTTTTATTTTGAAGTTCTCATAGGGACGGATGGAGAGAATATCATAGATCGCCTTGACCATAGGATCCTTCTGCTGCGACGCCCTTATGCGTGCTGTTAACTCCGAAGATACCATCATGACTTGCAGTCGGTAGCGGCTAAGACAGTCTACATGCTTCAGTCGCTCTCCTGCACGGTGTTCTACGTTGAATTGAAAATCTTGCAAATATACGACCCATTGAGCAACGTCTCGTGGTACATCGTTTTTGTTAAGGGTCTGTTTAAATGCGGCGCAGTCCGTAACCAGCTTGAACGACACGCCAAGTAAATAATGGCGATACTTCTTAACTGCTAGATATATTGCCTTCGCCTCCTGTATGTAGCTATGCTTGCGAGACTCTGCATCCGATGACTTCTTACTCCAGAATGAAACAGGGTGCAATTGACCATCAAACCATTGCATTAAAGCCGCTGCAAAGCCGTCCTTCGATGCATCGGTATGCAATTCCGTTTTTGCCTCTCTGTTGTACAGTCGCAGTATTGGTTCTTCTATGAGGGCCTCTTTTAAGTTACGAAAAGCTAGCAACTCGTCAGGTCCCATTTTGAAATGTACACTTTTTCGCAACAAATCTGTGAGCGGTTTTGCTATCTGAGAGTACTTCCGTATGAATCTGCGAAAAAATCCTGTCAGACCAAGAAATGATTATACTCCTCTGATATTTTTCGGCACTGGAAACTTGCTGACGGCATCTGTCTTCTCCTTGCCCGGCTTAATTCGTCCCTCTTCAACTGTGTGTCCCAGGAAATTAATCGATGTTTGCAGAAAACGGCATTTTCTCCAATTTATTTGTAAGGCGTTTGCAGCTGCAGTGTCAAATACTCTTTTCATCTTGCTGAGACACTCTTCCGGCGACTCTGCGTGTATTATTATGTCGTCCATATATAAATCCATCACATCTTCGCTTAGTAAACCTTGGAACACGTGGTTTACAAATCGTATGAAAACAGCCGGTGAATTACAAAAGCCAAAAGGTGCTCTGTTGAATTCATAGAGACCATCCTTAGTAACAAATGGAGTATACTTCTTGCTGTTTTCCTCGACCAAGACGTGGAAAAAACCGTTCTGTAAATCCATTGAAGTGAAGTACCGCGCCTTCTGCAGCTTTTCCAAAACGTCATCAATGATGGGAACCAGAAAACAGTCCTTCAGAACCATTTGATTAAGCTTGCGAAAATCGACACAAACTCTGTTGCTTCCATCCTTTTTCTTCACAACGACGATACGGCTTGCAAAATTTGAAGAAGAAGGTCGTATGATTTCTGCCTTGAGCCACTCATCGATTTGTTTTTTTACTGCTTCAGCTTCAGCAAATGCAATACGACTTGGGGAGTGTTGAAACGGCATGATGTTTTCATCTGGAACGATTTTCAGCATGACATCAGTTTCTGCAGCAGTCATATTGTATTCGGCTGGTTTATAGCTCTTGATCATTGTCTGCACCGCATCTTTAAACTGCGAAGGTACATGTGGATCAGTGTTTGTTTCGATTACGTTAAATATACTTATCTGATTTGGTTCGTCAGTTTCCTCCCCAAGGGGAGAAAACTTGTAGCCAGCTTCCGTTAATGTAAATCCAAACTTGCTCACGAAATCGTATCCCAGAAGTGCATCGCATTCTATGGCCCTGTCAGCCATAACGAAAAACTTATGGGCTACTTTCATGTCGTCGATCAAAACTTCGGCAATAACAAATCCAAGAGGTCGCGTTGAATTGCTTCCCAAGCCACGTAGAGTAGAAAAATATATTGTGACGTCAGCGCCCGTATCGACCAGCCCTTGCACCTCAATGTTGTTGACCATAAGCTTCTTTAAGCGTTTTGCCTGATAGACCATGTTGACACTTCTCTCTGCTTTACATTCTTTTGACATGTGGCCGCTTTTATTACATCGGAAGCATTTAAGATCGGCCCTGCAATCTTCGGCCCGACGAAACATGGACGCGGACAGGGGCTACGGGGACCTGGAAGAGTGGCGCAGGCTCCAGAAACAAATGGCATTCGATCGGGACCTCCGGAACTTCCAGTTCCGGGCACCCGCCCGAGCAAGATCACCGACGCCGGCAGGCAACCGACGTCGCCGCCGTGGGCACCGCGGGGGCCGTCGAGCGCGAGAGCGACGCCAACGGGTACAACAGGCGCGGCTGGAGGAGCAGCAGCGAGAGCGACGCCAACGGGCGCAACAGGCGCGGCTGGAGGAGCAGCGGCGAGAGGAGAGGCTACGGCTGGAGGAGCAGCAGCGGGATGAGAGGCTGCGGCGTCGGGAGCAGCGACAAGGCGAGCGGCGCGAAGATCAGCAGCGGGTGAGAAGGGCCATGCGAGACGTGGAGGCGCGCCTGGCGTACGCCAGATGCCTGCAGGAGCTGCAATGGCTGCATAGGGGGTCGCGGGTGGACAGCCGCGGGTCCCCTGGCCAGTGTTTGTGGCGTGGGGCAGAGAGCCCGATGGCACAGCGAGCGAGCAGCCGATGGTCGTGCTGGAGAGGTGCGGCGGCTCCACAAAGCCCCTCGCTTGGGCAATGTTTTCACCGGCGGAGGCGCATGGCTTGCGGCGGATGGCCGAAGAAGGAAGGATCCCGATGGTGGCGTTGGCAGCCACACCCCTCAACCGGATCGTGTTCCGCTCAGGAAGGGGGGACGTGTAATGACGCGTTGCGTAGCGAGCAGCCGCGCGTCATTACGAGTAGTTGTAAGCGAACAAGTATTTTGTAAGGATTAGGGAGTCACGAAGGCGAGTAATTTTAAGTTCAGCTAGTTTTTAGTTCTTCTTTTGGTCTCGCCCAACACGCACTGAAGCGCGAGCTGCATTTTTATTATTTTGGATTAATTAAAGACACGTGGAGAAGTTTTGGCATACCGCCCTCTTTTTATTTGTTGGACACCTCGGCACTTTGGGGTGCCTAATTTACCAATTTATTTCAGCATACTCTGGCCGGCGAGCATACCCGCGGCAGAGTAACAACGTTACATGATGATACAGATCGGTATAACTGTTTTACTAGCGACTGATACTAATGTTTTTATCTTTGTGATCTCGATGCACTTATGCTTATCACTAGATATATTTATGCATGAATTATTGCTTTTTCTTTAAACCGGAATACTCTGATATCATATTTCATTGTTTTGAGGAATCAAACTTATATCGCAATTATGAATTACTCTTGCTTATGCAGAATAACTTTGGTTTATCAACTCTTTTGTACTATTGATGAATTTTAACCTTTAATTTTAGTTTGATTATGTTTTTCTTTTGTTTACGTTATGATTACTTGAATTTTATAAATGGAAAAGAATGAAGTTTAATTGGAATTTAGTATTTTTCATTATATATTGAATAAAATAACTATGACTTTGAATTTAATATATTTTTCCTAATGTAAAGGGATAAGGCAGGCGAAGTAGCCTCTTCTTGGGATTTTTCATAAAATAACACACAATGGAAAACTCATTGGTAGAGTGGGTAGAGAGCGTATCAACCACACCATCTGGTATTGCTGTTTCCTAATACATTTTCTGATTCTTTTCATTATCTTTCTTTTTTCTTTTTTTGACTGTTAGCCTATTGCAAGTGCCGCCCCAACTCTCTCTTTTTTTCTATGTCCCAGGCATAGGGATCTCTATAAATTAATTATGTATTATGGGTGTTGATGGAGTGTACGGTCAAGAACCCTCCCACAGGCTGTTTTTCTAGCCGCAGTCAAGGTATCCCGCACCGACCCTCTCCCCCAACAACGTCAGCCCATAGAATGTGTATGGTTGTACATTATACTTGTCTTATTGTGTGTACATTACACCTCTGTACATTAAAGAATTTGGCATGCAACCTCATCTGTTCTCACCTTACATAAATTTGTTGCGAACAACGGTGGATACAAGAAAACTGCGTACGGCTGTACAACGGCACTACGACTTCTCACGACTACTTATGACGGCTGACTACTGACTGCTTATATGACGGTTGATGACTGACTGCTTGAAACGACCGTTTACAACTGACTCCTTCCGACGACGGCTGACAACTCACTACTGATGTCGATCTTCCTCTTCTACTATGCCATTCTCCTGTGTGCGCTTTGCCAATATCACCACTGCCCATCTGCCTATCTTACACTCGGCCATCCTGCACTAGTCATCGGTCCCCGATGACCATGGGTCCTCGTTGTTCACCGCATACCTCCAAAGCTTCATGTTATCAGAGCTTGTGGCCGTGCTTATTGGTCCTTCAACATTTGCTGCTTTTCGCACCTCGTAGCGCCCGTTTCTTTTAACTTTTGTTACCTCATATGGGCCAAGGTACTCGCTCGCCAACTTCCTTCCTGCTACAAATTGCGTACGACGGATTGCCACCAAATCGCCGATATGGTATCCGTATTCGCTTTTACGCTTCTTATGGTACTGTTTTTTATAATTTTTTCGCAGCTTGTCGTAATAATTGCCTTTCGTTGTCAAAATTAGCAACCATTTCTTCTTCGAGCATTTCCACAATTCGGTTATCTGCAGAGTTGTGCATCTTTACGCCAAACATTATCTCAAAAGGTGATCTTTTAGTAGCAACGTGGACTGTGGAGTTTATGGATTTTTGGACTATCGGCACGTATTTGAACCATTTGGCTGGTTGCTCCGAGGACAACTTCGATATAATTGCCAGCTCGGAACGGTTTACTCGTTCTATCTGACCGTTTCCGCGGGGAACTCCTGTGGTACTCCAAACGTGGCCGATAGTATTTGAATCAGCATACTGCTTAAATGCGTCCGCTGTGATTGTACGGATTGGATTTCCGAATACTGCGGCCCATTCGCTAAGCTTCTTAACCACTTCTTCGCTTGTTGTTGTTTTGGTCGGGTATAACCATACGAATTTGGTAAACCCATCCACCATGGCAAATATATACTTGTACTGCTTCGCAGTGGAGTCCATTGGGCCAAGATGATGATGATGTAACGGGAGTACGACTTTTTCTATAACATGAAGGAAACCTTCTTTCTTGCCAACCTTTTTGTTGTGCACAATGCACTGTACGCAATTATTTATAACATGTGCAACTTTGTTCTCCAGGTGAGGGATCCAGTAAGTCTGCTGGATTGTATGCATTGTCTTTTGTGCAGCAAAATGTCCAATGTTATGCGCGTTCAGTATGATCTCCTTTTCCATCAGTTTTGGCACCACCAGTACATCAACTCCATTCGCTACTTTAAATAACAAACTGCCTTTTATTTTGAAGTTCTCATAGGGACGGATGGAGAGAATATCATAGATCGCCTTGATCATAGGATCCTTCTGCTGCGACGCCCTTATGCGTGCTGTTAACTCCGAAGATACCATCATGACTTGCAGTGGGTAGCGGCTAAGACAGTCTACATGCTTCAGTCGCTCTCCTGCACGGTGTTCTACGTTGAATTGAAAATCTTGCAAATATACGACCCATTGAGCAACGTCTCGTGGTACATCGTTTTTGTTAAGGGTCTGTTTAAATGCAGCGCAGTCCGTAACCAGCTTGAACGACACGCCAAGTAAATAATGGCGATACTTCTTAACTGCTAGATATATTGCCTTCGCCTCCTGTATGTAGCTATGCTTGCGAGACTCTGCATCCGATGACTTCTTACTCCAAAATGAAACAGGGTGCAATTGACCATCAAACCATTGCATTAAAGCCGCTGCAAAGCCGTCCTTCGATGCATCGGTATGCAATTCCGTTTTTGCCTCTCTGTTGTACAGTCGCAGTATTGGTTCTTCTATGAGGGCCTCTTTTAAGTTACGAAAAGCTAGCAACTCGTCAGGTCCCATTTTGAAATGTACACTTTTTCGCAACAAATCTGTGAGCGGTTTTGCTATCTGAGAGTACTTCCGTATGAATCTGCGAAAAAATCCTGTCAGACCAAGAAATGATTATACTCCTCTGATATTTTTCGGCACTGGAAACTTGCTGACGGCATCTGTCTTCTCCTTGCCCGGCTTAATTCGTCCCTCTTCAACTGTGTGTCCCAGGAAATTAATCGATGTTTGCAGAAAACGGCATTTTCTCCAATTTATTTGTAAGGCGTTTGCAGCTGCAGTGTCAAATACTCTTTTCATCTTGCTGAGACACTCTTCCGGCGACTCTGCGTGTATTATTATGTCGTCCATATATAAATCCATCACATCTTCGCTTAGTAAACCTTGGAACACGTGGTTTACAAATCGTATGAAAACAGCCGGTGAATTACAAAAGCCAAAAGGTGCTCAGTTGAATTCATAGAGACCATCCTTAGTAACAAATGGAGTATACTTCTTGCTGTTTTCCTCGACCAAGACGTGGAAAAAACCGTTCTGTAAATCCATTGAAGTGAAGTACCGCGCCTTCTGCAGCTTTTCCAAAACGTCATCAATGATGGGAACCAGAAAACAGTCCTTCAGAACCATTTGATTAAGCTTGCGAAAATCGACACAAACTCTGTTGCTTCCATCCTTTTTCTTCACAACGACGATACGGCTTGCAAAATTTGAAGAAGAAGGTCGTATGATTTCTGCCTTGAGCCACTCATCGATTTGTTTTTTTTACTGCTTCAGCTTCAGCAAATGCAATACGACTTGGGGAGTGTTGAAACGGCATGATGTTTTCATCTGGAACGATTTTCAGCATGACATCAGTTTCTGCAGCAGTCATATTGTATTCGGCTGGTTTATAGCTCTTGATCATTGTCTGCACCGCATCTTTAAACTGCGAAGGTACATGTGGATCAGTGTTTGTTTCGATTACGTTAAATATACTTATCTGATTTGGTTCGTCAGTTTCCTCCCCAAGGGGAGAAAACTTGTAGCCAGCTTCCGTTAATGTAAATCCAAACTTGCTCACGAAATCGTATCCCAGAAGTGCATCGCATTCTATGGCCCTGTCAGCCACAACGAAAAACTTATGGGCTACTTTCATGTCGTCGATCAAAACTTCGGCAATAACAAATCCAAGAGGTCGCGTTGAATTGCTTCCCAAGCCACGTAGAGTAGAAAAATATATTGTGACGTCAGCGCCCGTATCGACCAGCCCTTGCACCTCAATGTTGTTGACCATAAGCTTCTTTAAGCGTTTTGCCTGATAGACCATGTTGACACTTCTCTCTGCTTTACATTCTTTTGACATGTGGCCGCTTTTATTACATCGGAAGCATTTAAGATCGGCCCTGCAATCTTCGGCCCGACGAAACATGGACGCGGACAGGGGCTACGGGGACCTGGAAGAGTGGCGCAGGCTCCAGAAACAAATGGCATTCGATCGGGACCTCCGGAACTTCCAGTTCCGGGCACCCGCCCGAGCAAGATCACCGACGCCGGCAGGCAACCGACGTCGCCGCCGTGGGCACCGCGGGGGCCGTCGAGCGCGAGAGCGACGCCAACGGGTACAACAGGCGCGGCTGGAGGAGCAGCAGCGAGAGCGACGCCAACGGGCGCAACAGGCGCGGCTGGAGGAGCAGCGGCGAGAGGAGAGGCTACGGCTGGAGGAGCAGCAGCGGGATGAGAGGCTGCGGCGTCGGGAGCAGCGACAAGGCGAGCGGCGCGAAGATCAGCAGCGGGTGAGAAGGGCCATGCGAGACGTGGAGGCGCGCCTGGCGTACGCCAGATGCCTGCAGGAGCTGCAATGGCTGCATAGGGGGTCGCGGGTGGACAGCCGCGGGTCCCCTGGCCAGTGTTTGTGGCGTGGGGCAGAGAGCCCGATGGCACAGCGAGCGAGCAGCCGATGGTCGTGCTGGAGAGGTGCGGCGGCTCCACAAAGCCCCTCGCTTGGGCAATGTTTTCACCGGCGGAGGCGCATGGCTTGCGGCGGATGGCCGAAGAAGGAAGGATCCCGATGGTGGCGTTGGCAGCCACACCCCTCAACCGGATCGTGTTCCGCTCAGGAAGGGGGGACGTGTAATGACGCGTTGCGTAGCGAGCAGCCGCGCGTCATTACGAGTAGTTGTAAGCGAACAAGTATTTTGTAAGGATTAGGGAGTCACGAAGGCGAGTAATTTTAAGTTCAGCTAGTTTTTAGTTCTTCTTTTGGTCTCGCCCAACACGCACTGAAGCGCGAGCTGCATTTTTATTATTTTGGATTAATTAAAGACACGTGGAGAAGTTTTGGCATACCGCCCTCTTTTTATTTGTTGGACACCTCGGCACTTTGGGGTGCCTAATTTACCAATTTATTTCAGCATACTCTGGCCGGCGAGCATACCCGCGGCAGAGTAACAACGTTACATGATGATACAGATCGGTATAACTGTTTTACTAGCGACTGATACTAATGTTTTTATCTTTGTGATCTCGATGCACTTATGCTTATCACTAGATATATTTATGCATGAATTATTGCTTTTTCTTTAAACCGGAATACTCTGATATCATATTTCATTGTTTTGAGGAATCAAACTTATATCGCAATTATGAATTACTCTTGCTTATGCAGAATAACTTTGGTTTATCAACTCTTTTGTACTATTGATGAATTTTAACCTTTAATTTTAGTTTGATTATGTTTTTCTTTTGTTTACGTTATGATTACTTGAATTTTATAAATGGAAAAGAATGAAGTTTAATTGGAATTTAGTATTTTTCATTATATATTGAATAAAATAACTATGACTTTGAATTTAATATATTTTTCCTAATGTAAAGGGATAAGGCAGGCGAAGTAGCCTCTTCTTGGGATTTTTCATAAAATAACACACAATGGAAAACTCATTGGTAGAGTGGGTAGAGAGCGTATCAACCACACCATCTGGTATTGCTGTTTCCTAATACATTTTCTGATTCTTTTCATTATCTTTCTTTTTTCTTTTTTTGACTGTTAGCCTATTGCAAGTGCCGCCCCAACTCTCTCTTTTTTTCTATGTCCCAGGCATAGGGATCTCTATAAATTAATTATGTATTATGGGTGTTGATGGAGTGTACGGTCAAGAACCCTCCCACAGGCTGTTTTTCTAGCCGCAGTCAAGGTATCCCGCACCGACCCTCTCCCCCAACAACGTCAGCCCATAGAATGTGTATGGTTGTACATTATACTTGTCTTATTGTGTGTACATTACACCTCTGTACATTAAAGAATTTGGCATGCAACCTCATCTGTTCTCACCTTACATAAATTTGTTGCGAACAACGGTGGATACAAGAAAACTGCGTACGGCTGTACAACGGCACTACGACTTCTCACGACTACTTATGACGGCTGACTACTGACTGCTTATATGACGGTTGATGACTGACTGCTTGAAACGACCGTTTACAACTGACTCCTTCCGACGACGGCTGACAACTCACTACTGATGTCGATCTTCCTCTTCTACTATGCCATTCTCCTGTGTGCGCTTTGCCAATATCACCACTGCCCATCTGCCTATCTTACACTCGGCCATCCTGCACTAGTCATCGGTCCCCGATGACCATGGGTCCTCGTTGTTCACCGCATACCTCCAAAGCTTCATGTTATCAGAGCTTGTGGCCGTGCTTATTGGTCCTTCAACATTTGCTGCTTTTCGCACCTCGTAGCGCCCGTTTCTTTTAACTTTTGTTACCTCATATGGGCCAAGGTACTCGCTCGCCAACTTCCTTCCTGCTACAAATTGCGTACGACGGATTGCCACCAAATCGCCGATATGGTATCCGTATTCGCTTTTACGCTTCTTATGGTACTGTTTTTTTATAATTTTTTCGCAGCTTGTCGTAATAATTGCCTTTCGTTGTCAAAATTAGCAACCATTTCTTCTTCGAGCATTTCCACAATTCGGTTATCTGCAGAGTTGTGCATCTTTACGCCAAACATTATCTCAAAAGGTGATCTTTTAGTAGCAACGTGGACTGTGGAGTTTATGGATTTTTGGACTATCGGCACGTATTTGAACCATTTGGCTGGTTGCTCCGAGGACAACTTCGATATAATTGCCAGCTCGGAACGGTTTACTCGTTCTATCTGACCGTTTCCGCGGGGAACTCCTGTGGTACTCCAAACGTGGCCGATAGTATTTGAATCAGCATACTGCTTAAATGCGTCCGCTGTGATTGTACGGATTGGATTTCCGAATACTGCGGCCCATTCGCTAAGCTTCTTAACCACTTCTTCGCTTGTTGTTGTTTTGGTCGGGTATAACCATACGAATTTGGTAAACCCATCCACCATGGCAAATATATACTTGTACTGCTTCGCAGTGGAGTCCATTGGGCCAAGATGATGATGATGTAACGGGAGTACGACTTTTTCTATAACATGAAGGAAACCTTCTTTCTTGCCAACCTTTTTGTTGTGCACAATGCACTGTACGCAATTATTTATAACATGTGCAACTTTGTTCTCCAGGTGAGGGATCCAGTAAGTCTGCTGGATTGTATGCATTGTCTTTTGTGCAGCAAAATGTCCAATGTTATGCGCGTTCAGTATGATCTCCTTTTCCATCAGTTTTGGCACCACCAGTACATCAACTCCATTCGCTACTTTAAATAACAAACTGCCTTTTATTTTGAAGTTCTCATAGGGACGGATGGAGAGAATATCATAGATCGCCTTGACCATAGGATCCTTCTGCTGCGACGCCCTTATGCGTGCTGTTAACTCCGAAGATACCATCATGACTTGCAGTGGGTAGCGGCTAAGACAGTCTACATGCTTCAGTCGCTCTCCTGCACGGTGTTCTACGTTGAATTGAAAATCTTGCAAATATACGACCCATTGAGCAACGTCTCGTGGTACATCGTTTTTGTTAAGGGTCTGTTTAAATGCAGCGCAGTCCGTAACCAGCTTGAACGACACGCCAAGTAAATAATGGCGATACTTCTTAACTGCTAGATATATTGCCTTCGCCTCCTGTATGTAGCTATGCTTGCGAGACTCTGCATCCGATGACTTCTTACTCCAAAATGAAACAGGGTGCAATTGACCATCAAACCATTGCATTAAAGCCGCTGCAAAGCCGTCCTTCGATGCATCGGTATGCAATTCCGTTTTTGCCTCTCTGTTGTACAGTCGCAGTATTGGTTCTTCTATGAGGGCCTCTTTTAAGTTACGAAAAGCTAGCAACTCGTCAGGTCCCATTTTGAAATGTACACTTTTTCGCAACAAATCTGTGAGCGGTTTTGCTATCTGAGAGTACTTCCGTATGAATCTGCGAAAAAATCCTGTCAGACCAAGAAATGATTATACTCCTCTGATATTTTTCGGCACTGGAAACTTGCTGACGGCATCTGTCTTCTCCTTGCCCGGCTTAATTCGTCCCTCTTCAACTGTGTGTCCCAGGAAATTAATCGATGTTTGCAGAAAACGGCATTTTCTCCAATTTATTTGTAAGGCGTTTGCAGCTGCAGTGTCAAATACTCTTTTCATCTTGCTGAGACACTCTTCCGGCGACTCTGCGTGTATTATTATGTCGTCCATATATAAATCCATCACATCTTCGCTTAGTAAACCTTGGAACACGTGGTTTACAAATCGTATGAAAACAGCCGGTGAATTACAAAAGCCAAAAGGTGCTCTGTTGAATTCATAGAGACCATCCTTAGTAACAAATGGAGTATACTTCTTGCTGTTTTCCTCGACCAAGACGTGGAAAAAACCGTTCTGTAAATCCATTGAAGTGAAGTACCGCGCCTTCTGCAGCTTTTCCAAAACGTCATCAATGATGGGAACCAGAAAACAGTCCTTCAGAACCATTTGATTAAGCTTGCGAAAATCGACACAAACTCTGTTGCTTCCATCCTTTTTCTTCACAACGACGATACGGCTTGCAAAATTTGAAGAAGAAGGTCGTATGATTTCTGCCTTGAGCCACTCATCGATTTGTTTTTTTACTGCTTCAGCTTCAGCAAATGCAATACGACTTGGGGAGTGTTGAAACGGCATGATGTTTTCATCTGGAACGATTTTCAGCATGACATCAGTTTCTGCAGCAGTCATATTGTATTCGGCTGGTTTATAGCTCTTGATCATTGTCTGCACCGCATCTTTAAACTGCGAAGGTACATGTGGATCAGTGTTTGTTTCGATTACGTTAAATATACTTATCTGATTTGGTTCGTCAGTTTCCTCCCCAAGGGGAGAAAACTTGTAGCCAGCTTCCGTTAATGTAAATCCAAACTTGCTCACGAAATCGTATCCCAGAAGTGCATCGCATTCTATGGCCCTGTCAGCCACAACGAAAAACTTATGGGCTACTTTCATGTCGTCGATCAAAACTTCGGCAATAACAAATCCAAGAGGTCGCGTTGAATTGCTTCCCAAGCCACGTAGAGTAGAAAAATATATTGTGACGTCAGCGCCCGTATCGACCAGCCCTTGCACCTCAATGTTGTTGACCATAAGCTTCTTTAAGCGTTTTGCCTGATAGACCATGTTGACACTTCTCTCTGCTTTACATTCTTTTGACATGTGGCCGCTTTTATTACATCGGAAGCATTTAAGATCGGCCCTGCAATCTTCGGCCCGACGAAACATGGACGCGGACAGGGGCTACGGGGACCTGGAAGAGTGGCGCAGGCTCCAGAAACAAATGGCATTCGATCGGGACCTCCGGAACTTCCAGTTCCGGGCACCCGCCCGAGCAAGATCACCGACGCCGGCAGGCAACCGACGTCGCCGCCGTGGGCACCGCGGGGGCCGTCGAGCGCGAGAGCGACGCCAACGGGTACAACAGGCGCGGCTGGAGGAGCAGCAGCGAGAGCGACGCCAACGGGCGCAACAGGCGCGGCTGGAGGAGCAGCGGCGAGAGGAGAGGCTACGGCTGGAGGAGCAGCAGCGGGATGAGAGGCTGCGGCGTCGGGAGCAGCGACAAGGCGAGCGGCGCGAAGATCAGCAGCGGGTGAGAAGGGCCATGCGAGACGTGGAGGCGCGCCTGGCGTACGCCAGATGCCTGCAGGAGCTGCAATGGCTGCATAGGGGGTCGCGGGTGGACAGCCGCGGGTCCCCTGGCCAGTGTTTGTGGCGTGGGGCAGAGAGCCCGATGGCACAGCGAGCGAGCAGCCGATGGTCGTGCTGGAGAGGTGCGGCGGCTCCACAAAGCCCCTCGCTTGGGCAATGTTTTCACCGGCGGAGGCGCATGGCTTGCGGCGGATGGCCGAAGAAGGAAGGATCCCGATGGTGGCGTTGGCAGCCACCCCCCTCAACCGGATCGTGTTCCGCTCAGGAAGGGGGGACGTGTAATGACGCGTTGCGTAGCGAGCAGCCGCGCGTCATTACGAGTAGTTGTAAGCGAACAAGTATTTTGTAAGGATTAGGGAGTCACGAAGGCGAGTAATTTTAAGTTCAGCTAGTTTTTAGTTCTTCTTTTGGTCTCGCCCAACACGCACTGAAGCGCGAGCTGCATTTTTGTTATTTTGGATTAATTAAAGACACGTGGAGAAGTTTTGGCATACCGCCCTCTTTTTATTTGTTGGACACCTCGGCACTTTGGGGTGCCTAATTTACCAATTTATTTCAGCATACTCTGGCCGGCGAGCATACCCGCGGCAGAGTAACAACGTTACATGATGATACAGATCGGTATAACTGTTTTACTAGCGACTGATACTAATGTTTTTATCTTTGTGCTCTCGATGCACTTATGCTTATCACTAGATATATTTATGCATGAATTATTGCTTTTTCTTTAAACCGGAATACTCTGATATCATATTTCATTGTTTTGAGGAATCAAACTTATATCGCAATTATGAATTACTCTTGCTTATGCAGAATAACTTTGGTTTATCAACTCTTTTGTACTATTGATGAATTTTAACCTTTAATTTTAGTTTGATTATGTTTATACTCTGTACATGAAATGTACAAGAGTATATTAGGTTTGCGGGAGCTGAAAAATGTAACAGGCAGAAGGAGGCGTGGCAGACCCCACAAAGTATATATATTATTGATCAGCGTGACAAGACGAGTCGATCTAGCCCTGTCTGTCTGTCTGTCCGTCTGTCCGTCTGTCCGTCCGTATGAACACCTGGATCTCAGAGACTATAAGAGATAGAGACACCAAATTTTGCACGAAGATGCGTTATGTGTGTATTCTATACGAGTTTGTTTTATTTTTTTGATTTTCCCCCCCACTTCCCCCCTATGGGGGTTTTCCCGATTTTCCATTCGTATAATCGCCTATATCTCGGAGACTATAAGACCTAGGAACACCAAATTTTAGTCCCAGATGCCTTATGTGAATACGCAGAAAATGTATATTTTGGAATTTCCCTCCCTCCCCCCTCTCCCCCGCAAATGCGATTTTCTCTAACTCCCGTAATTCTTGGAATTTCGAACTAAAATTTTGGAAATACCTCCAGTTAGTAATTATGTGTCCGTATGCCAAGTTTCACTATGATAGACCGATTTACCAAGAAGTTATAGCCATAAATATATTTGCTGCTGCAGCGCTGCTCAAGCGCTGCCCGCGGCTGTTGTTGATGTTGCTGTTTGGTTGACTGCGAAAATGCTTACACAGACACGAATTGATGCGCATAGGCATACATACACTCACACAGACGCAATTGCTATGTAAATGTGCAATTATACACCCTTTACGTGAGTTCGAATACCGAGAGAGGTAAAATCGATCCAATTTTTTTTTTATTTATTTTTTTTTTTATTTTCTATAATTATTGAAAACATATGTACAGAGTATTTCAAAGTCGGGACACCCGACTTTAGCTTTTTTACTTGTTTTCTTTTGTTTACGTTATGATTACTTGAATTTTATAAATGGAAAAGAATGAAGTTTAATTGGAATTTAGTATTTTTCATTATATATTGAATAAAATAACTATGACTTTGAATTTAATATATTTTTCCTAATGTAAAGGGATAAGGCAGGCGAAGTAGCCTCTTCTTGGGATTTTTCATAAAATAACACACAATGGAAAACTCATTGGTAGAGTGGGTAGAGAGCGTATCAACCACACCATCTGGTATTGCTGTTTCCTAATACATTTTCTGATTCTTTTCATTATCTTTCTTTTTTCTTTTTTTGACTGTTAGCCTATTGCAAGTGCCGCCCCAACTCTCTCTTTTTTTCTATGTCCCAGGCATAGGGATCTCTATAAATTAATTATGTATTATGGGTGTTGATGGAGTGTACGGTCAAGAACCCTCCCACAGGCTGTTTTTCTAGCCGCAGTCAAGGTATCCCGCACCGACCCTCTCCCCCAACAACGTCAGCCCATAGAATGTGTATGGTTGTACATTATACTTGTCTTATTGTGTGTACATTACACCTCTGTACATTAAAGAATTTGGCATGCAACCTCATCTGTTCTCACCTTACATAAATTTGTTGCGAACAACGGTGGATACAAGAAAACTGCGTACGGCTGTACAACGGCACTACGACTTCTCACGACTACTTATGACGGCTGACTACTGACTGCTTATATGACGGTTGATGACTGACTGCTTGAAACGACCGTTTACAACTGACTCCTTCCGACGACGGCTGACAACTCACTACTGATGTCGATCTTCCTCTTCTACTATGCCATTCTCCTGTGTGCGCTTTGCCAATATCACCACTGCCCATCTGCCTATCTTACACTCGGCCATCCTGCACTAGTCATCGGTCCCCGATGACCATGGGTCCTCGTTGTTCACCGCATACCTCCAAAGCTTCATGTTATCAGAGCTTGTGGCCGTGCTTATTGGTCCTTCAACATTTGCTGCTTTTCGCACCTCGTAGCGCCCGTTTCTTTTAACTTTTGTTACCTCATATGGGCCAAGGTACTCGCTCGCCAACTTCCTTCCTGCTACAAATTGCGTACGACGGATTGCCACCAAATCGCCGATATGGTATCCGTATTCGCTTTTACGCTTCTTATGGTACTGTTTTTTATAATTTTTTCGCAGCTTGTCGTAATAATTGCCTTTCGTTGTCAAAATTAGCAACCATTTCTTCTTCGAGCATTTCCACAATTCGGTTATCTGCAGAGTTGTGCATCTTTACGCCAAACATTATCTCAAAAGGTGATCTTTTAGTAGCAACGTGGACTGTGGAGTTTATGGATTTTTGGACTATCGGCACGTATTTGAACCATTTGGCTGGTTGCTCCGAGGACAACTTCGATATAATTGCCAGCTCGGAACGGTTTACTCGTTCTATCTGACCGTTTCCGCGGGGAACTCCTGTGGTACTCCAAACGTGGCCGATAGTATTTGAATCAGCATACTGCTTAAATGCGTCCGCTGTGATTGTACGGATTGGATTTCCGAATACTGCGGCCCATTCGCTAAGCTTCTTAACCACTTCTTCGCTTGTTGTTGTTTTGGTCGGGTATAACCATACGAATTTGGTAAACCCATCCACCATGGCAAATATATACTTGTACTGCTTCGCAGTGGAGTCCATTGGGCCAAGATGATGATGATGTAACGGGAGTACGACTTTTTCTATAACATGAAGGAAACCTTCTTTCTTGCCAACCTTTTTGTTGTGCACAATGCACTGTACGCAATTATTTATAACATGTGCAACTTTGTTCTCCAGGTGAGGGATCCAGTAAGTCTGCTGGATTGTATGCATTGTCTTTTGTGCAGCAAAATGTCCAATGTTATGCGCGTTCAGTATGATCTCCTTTTCCATCAGTTTTGGCACCACCAGTACATCAACTCCATTCGCTACTTTAAATAACAAACTGCCTTTTATTTTGAAGTTCTCATAGGGACGGATGGAGAGAATATCATAGATCGCCTTGACCATAGGATCCTTCTGCTGCGACGCCCTTATGCGTGCTGTTAACTCCGAAGATACCATCATGACTTGCAGTGGGTAGCGGCTAAGACAGTCTACATGCTTCAGTCGCTCTCCTGCACGGTGTTCTACGTTGAATTGAAAATCTTGCAAATATACGACCCATTGAGCAACGTCTCGTGGTACATCGTTTTTGTTAAGGGTCTGTTTAAATGCGGCGCAGTCCGTAACCAGCTTGAACGACACGCCAAGTAAATAATGGCGATACTTCTTAACTGCTAGATATATTTCCTTCGCCTCCTGTATGTAGCTATGCTTGCGAGACTCTGCATCCGATGACTTCTTACTCCAGAATGAAACAAGGTGCAATTGACCATCAAACCATTGCATTAAAGCCGCTGCAAAGCCGTCCTTCGATGCATCGGTATGCAATTCCGTTTTTGCCTCTCTGTTGTACAGTCGCATTATTGGTTCTTCTATGAGGGCCTCTTTTAAGTTACGAAAAGCTAGCAACTCGTCAGGTCCCATTTTGAAATGTACACTTTTTCGCAACAAATCTGTGAGCGGTTTTGCTATCTGAGAGTACTTCCGTATGAATCTGCGAAAAAATCCTGTCAGACCGAGAAATGATTATACTCCTCTGATATTTTTCGGCACTGGAAACTTGCTGACGGCATCTGCCTTCTCCTTGCCCGGCTTAATTCGTCCCTCTTCAACTGTGTGTCCCAGGAAATTAATCGATGTTTGCAGAAAACGGCATTTTCTCCAATTTATTTGTAAGGCGTTTGCAGCTGCAGTGTCAAATACTCTTTTCATCTTGCTGAGACACTCTTCCGGCGACTCTGCGTGTATTATTATGTCGTCCATATATAAATCCATCACATCTTCGCTTAGTAAACCTTGGAACACGTGGTTTACAAATCGTATGAAAACAGCCGGTGAATTACAAAAGCCAAAAGGTGCTCTGTTGAATTCATAGAGACCATCCTTAGTAACAAATGGAGTATACTTCTTGCTGTTTTCCTCGACCAAGACGTGGAAAAAACCGTTCTGTAAATCCATTGAAGTGAAGTACCGCGCCTTCTGCAGCTTTTCCAAAACGTCATCAATGATGGGAACCAGAAAACAGTCCTTCAGAACCATTTGATTAAGCTTGCGAAAATCGACACAAACTCTGTTGCTTCCATCCTTTTTCTTCACAACGACGATACGGCTTGCAAAATTTGAAGAAGAAGGTCGTATGATTTCTGCCTTGAGCCACTCATCGATTTGTTTTTTTACTGCTTCAGCTTCAGCAAATGCAATACGACTTGGGGAGTGTTGAAACGGCATGATGTTTTCATCTGGAACGATTTTCAGCATGGCATCAGTTTCTGCAGCAGTCATATTGTATTCGGCTGGTTTATAGCTCTCGATCATTGTCTGCTCCGCATCTTTAAACTGCGAAGGTACATGTGGATCAGTGTTTGTTTCGATTACGTTAAATATACTTATCTGATTTGGTTCGTCAGTTTCCTCCCCAAGGGGAGAAAACTTGTAGCCAGCTTCCGTTAATGTAAATCCAAACTTGCTCACGAAATCGTATCCCAGAAGTGCATCGCATTCTATGGCCCTGTCAGCCACAACGAAAAACTTATGGGCTACTTTCATGTCGTCAATCAAAACTTCGGCAATAACAAATCCAAGAGGTCGCGTTGAATTGCTTCCCAAGCCACGTAGAGTAGAAAAACTTTGCTGCAGCTCACCAATTTTCATTTTGTTAAATACTGCTTCCCTTAATTTTGTGACGTCAGCGCCCGTATCGACCAGCCCTTGCACCTCAATGTTGTTGACCATAAGCTTCTTTAAGCGTTTTGCCTGATAGACCATGTTGACACTTTTCTCTGCTTTACATTCTTTTGACATGTGGCCGCTTTTATTACATCGGAAGCATTTAAGATCGGCCCTGCAATCTTTGCGTAAATGCTCTGCTGATCCACAATTAAAACAATACTGCTTCTTCTCTGGCCTATTCTGCATGGATTTTTTATTGTTTTCATACGGCTTTTTAAACTTTAATGCTTCCTGTTCTGGCTCCGAACCGCTTTCATAGACATCGTACTTTTCTTTTAACTCCTTTAATGTTTTACAGCTATATAGGTTAAACTTGTAGTCACTTCTCATGTTTAAGCAATTCACAACGTATCGTATAACCGACTCAGTGTCCACAATGCCGCGTGCAGCAATGCGTTTCATATGCAGCAGATATTCATGAAAACTTTCGCCCTTCGATTTCACGCGACTTTTAAGTTCCTTGTGTATGTCGGCACTGCACACATATTGTTTTCCAAATTCATCGACCAACAATTCCAAGCAACAGTTCTTTATAATCGCAGACTGTTGCCGATTCCAAAAATAATTGAGCTGTACGTATCATTTTGGAGCGCGCCTGTACATATTTTTGTTTCTCATTAAGGCCGTAAGCATCGGCATTCATATCGAAGTTGGTAAACCACTGGTATGCTTTCGCCATCAAAATCCGGAATGATTTTATTGAAATTATCCGCAACAATTCGGCAATCGCTCTGATTTTTCTCATCGACTTGGATTTTAAGCGTCAACAGTTGAACGAGTTGTTGTAACGTTGTATTGTTGTCTGCTATCCCACTTGTGTTCTCTTCGTTTATTCTCGAATTTTCTCGTACACTCGTTGACGTAGCAGCTATTTCCTTTTGCAACACTGAAACGAGTGGCGGCTTCTCGTTGCTTTCCACGATCGCTTGTTCGGCTTCTTGCATGTTACCCTTTGGTACTACATTCATCTTGTTGAAATTATGTGCTGCACGAGTGTTAGGTTTTGCCGTTACAATTTGTTTCACTATACTTTTCAAATTTATCGCTTCTCTTTTAGCTCTTTTTACAGTCGGCTTTTGTTCTTTTTTAAACGTCATGAGTTTTGCGTGTATTCGTGGCGTACCAGATAGACGTTCGATAGTTTTTCTGCTTGTTGCTAACTGTACCTCTTTTTATTGCGAGTTAGAATAAATGCGTCTGCCACTGTCACAATATTTTTACGTCTCTTTACTGCGCGTCTGATCTGTGTATTATTTAATTCGTTGTTCATCGAACTACTTAGACCGTTAATTGAATATTCGGACCTTTATGCTACGCGGCGGCTTTTTCCGCGGCTTTAATCATAAGTCCTATAAATTCAGCACTTCAATTTAGTATTATTGGGACACACTTTAGCTGCACATCTGCTTTGCTCCGCGTTTCCAATCACGAGTTGTGCCCCAAAATGTAACATTATTCTGACACACTGTAAGCTGCACATATGGTTTCCTCCGCGTTTCCAATCACAAGTTCGAACGGTTGAGCCCCCAAATGTAATAATAGTGTATTTATTATATGTGTATTATAAAATATTGATTATGACGTTAATGTGATTTAAAACTAGCGGACAAGGTAAATGTCTTAACAAGAATAGGCGGCGGTGGATACAAGACAACTGCGTACGGTTGTACAACGGCACTACTTCTCACGACTACTTATGAAGGCTGACTACTGACTGCTTATATGACGGTTGACGACTGACTGCTTGAAACGACCGTTTACAACTGACTCCTTCCGACGACGGCTGACAACTCACTACTGATGTCGATCTTCCTCTTCTACTATGCCATTCTCCTGTGTGCGCTTTGCCAATATCACCACTGCCCATCTGCCTATCTTACATATATATATATATATATATATATATATCAATATTTTATAATTAACCATAATTTTAGTAGAAATGCATCAAAGCCGTTACCTATCTGATAAAGAAAGAGCTAAAATATTAGCATATCGAGAAACTGGAATGCCCTTACGTGAAATTGCTTCCAAAATACAAAGGAGCTTTTTTACTATACAAAAGTTTTTGAAAGACCCCGAACACCACGGAAAAAAGCCACGCTCCGGTCGCCCGCCATTGGTACAAAATCGCGATAAGAGGAGAATAAAATCGTTAGCACTCAAATAAAACCTGAGCGCAGGCGAAATTTGTCAGGAACTGGATCTCTCAGTGTCAAAACATCGCGTGCAACAAATTTTACGAGCCGATCAATTCATTTCATATGAAAAAAAAACCGTCAAATGTGAACTACTTCCTTGCCCGCATGCACTTTGCAGAGATGCATAAGTTTTGGGACCTGTAGTGGAAAAAAATTATTTTCAATGACGAAAAAAAATTTAATTTAGATGGACCAGATGGGTATCAATATTATTATCGTGACCTCAGGACCCCCAAACAAATGAAAGTGTCGCGCAATTTTCAAGGAGGATCGCTAATGGAGTGGGCTGCATTTTGCTTTGCTGGAAAGAGTCCTATATGCTTTGTCTCACATAAAATGAACTCCGAAAACTATGTACAGCTATTGGACGAAAACCTGATTAATTTTGGAGAAGAAATGTGTGGAGATTAATGGACATTCCAGCAGGACAATGCTCCAATCCATGTCTCAAAACGCACAAAACAATTTTTTGAGGATAAAAAAATACCACTTTTGATGTGGCCTGCAAAAAGTCCAGATCTTAATCCCATAGAGAACCTTTAGCGAATCCTTTCCAGTAAGGTTTACATGCATGGCAGACAATTTAGATCCTTGAAAGAATTAAAAGAAGTAATCGTAACAGAGTGGGCCAAATTGGACGGATCACTTCTTCAAAACTTGGTTAGTTCAATGCCAGATCGCATGTTAAGAGTAATTAATAGTAATGGAGGACATATCTAAACAATTAACGCTAAAAACACAAGTATATCGAGATATAAATTTAGTTTTTTCAATTTGATCAGTTCAATTATTTCGTTCGGAAAAATTTTCATTAAATTTTTAAAAAAGTTTCTTATAATTTCTTAAATATTACTAAACTGAATTTAAACTGTCATTTTATAAAGTTTAAGGAAAAATTACAATCATTTTAAAATATCGAAGATTTTTGTTTTAATTAAGAAAAATATGTTGATAAGGTGACTTATTTCGCAGGCCTATAAATAAAAGTGTTTTTTTTTTTCAGTTATTTTATTTTTATATGTTGATTGGTTGTTTATTTTATGGCTTATAGGGTCTAACAATTTTAATATGTTCTAGCTCGAGCTAATGTAACTTTTGAATAATTTTAACCTGCTTTTATTTACTATTTGTGGTTTCTTTTTTCCAGAATCTATTTTTATGTTGTTTCTATGCTTATAACTTTATAAGGACCTAAATATTTTCTTTCTAGCTTATGAGCTGTATCGTTCTTTAATAGTACTAAAGTTCCTATCTCTAGTTCTATGTCATTTAATTTTTTATCATATTCTATTTTTCGTTTTTGTTTTTCTATATCTATTAAAGTTTTTGCTCTTTTATAAGCTGTTTCCAATCTAAACTTAAACTCTTTAGCATAATCGTCTATGTTATAAATAGGGTCAATTGTAGTATTGTTATTAAATGCTGTGAACTGTCTTGGTAATCTACCATAAACAAGTTCGTATGGACAGTATTCATGTACTGTCGATGGAGTCGTATTGAAACAATAGGTGAAATAATTAAACCATATGTCCCAATCGTCTTTGTCAATTGAAATATATGAACGAATAAACTCGTTTAATGTTCGATGGCTTCTTTCAATTGTCCCTAACGTCTGGTGATGATGTGCTGTTGAGTGTATATTACTTATCTTCATATACTTGCACAAGTCATTTATGAGTGAATTCTTGTATTCAGTACCCATGTCTGTTATGAACGTCTTCATAGGACCGTACTTTAATACCAAAGATTCAAATATTCCCTTAGCAACTGTTTTTGCACTTTTATCCGCTACTGGTATTGTAACTAGATACTTAGTGAGATCGCATATTATAGTTATTGTGTATTTATTGCCATTCTCTGTACGAGGTAATGGTCCTATTGTATCTATTAAAACAGTGTCAAATGCGGTATTTGGGGTATTTGTTAATATCATTGGAGCTTTAGTATGCTTAGTGGTTTTTGCCTGTTGGCATTTCACACAAGTTTTGACATACTTTTTAATTGTCTTATTCATTTGGGGCTAATAGAAGTATTTCCTAATTTTTAACAAGGTACGCCTCCTTCTATAGAATCATCATGGAATTTTGACAGTATTGCATTGATTTGACTTTCGTCATTTTTGTCTATTTATGTCACTTTTGTTAGTAGCGCTACTTTTAATGTATTCAAATATTTATTGCCCATATTTTTAAATTCATTAAGTGGTACAAAATCGAAAATATGTTCAGTTTGTGACAACTTTAAATTAACAATTTTATGTAATCCCGCTTCTGAATTAAGCCTTTGAAAAAATTTACCTAAGTCGAACTTTTCATTGGATGTAGTGTCCAATTTCCTACAGGGGCAATCATAAATGATTTGAGTTGTCATACTCTTATATTTTATCTATTATGCTGCGGTCACCTTGGATAAGCGGAGCAGCATCATACGATTTTGCCGTTGCTTATCAGTACATACGTTTTTTTTGCAGACTTCGGCTAAGCGCTAATGTTGTTGTTGATTCAAGATCGGCTTTGGCTGAAAATTGCATAGGGCTAGCTAAAGTGTTTGCATGGGGTACAGTTCACTTCTATACCGACTTCTGAGTGAAGCAGACTAAGTCTGACAAGTGATTGTGTCCAAGAGCCGATTATAATACATTGCACGTGGAAAAAAAAAGAATTAACAAGAATTGAATTTAACAAAAAGTTAAAGTAAATATAAATTCCCCAAAACCAGTGTTTATTCAGTTTTTCTACTGGAGTGGCCAGGTAATTTAGTGTCGTTCTATTATGAATATAGCCTACAATTTCAACTAATTACAGTGCCTAGTGCCAGTGCCCTTACCCTCACCCTTGGGTTTTTGATTCCTGATTAGGGTCGCCCCAAATCTCGGGTATATGTCACATATATATATCTATGCGTGGTAAATCTTCGCACGCATAAGCAAACGTGGAGGTTCATATAAAACCCACTTATCTGACGGTGACGTCATGGCTAGGCTGCAGTCGCCGCTTTAGTTACTGGCGACAGCGCTGCAAGCGTCGCTGCGACCGTTTTCTGTATTTCGGCAACTGCGCTGTGGCTGTTTTTTATATCAATTGGAGCTGCAGCTGTTTCATCAAATTGGAGGCGTGGTGATTTCTAAGCCTAGCCAGATGCTGTCTAACGGGACAATGTTTGAATACTTTTTTCTGAGCGTCGCCGAAATGTATTTCTGGATCGCCGAAGGAAAAATGCGATGCCATCTCTGAAACGACCAATTTTCCCAATGATGTGCTAGGTCTTTTCGCTTTGCTTTATATAATGAAAATCGTGGATCACTCTTAAGTGACTAAAAAGAATTGCTAATTTATTTGTATTTTTTTTTTTTATCAGGCAATTCACATTACGTCACTTCAGGTTAAAAATAGTTTTTTTTCTTTAAAGTGTTCTTAATATCTTAACTGATTTGAAAAGAAAAAAGGAAGAAATGTTAAATGAAATGATAATGGACCATGCGTTAAAAAAACAAAAAGTAAAATACTTTAATTTAATTTTTTCTTTGGTAATTAATTGTAATCTTTAAAAGTTTCAACTCACGCATGTTTATGTAAAAGTTTGATCCACTATAATTGTAATTTTTCTAAGAATTCCAGCATGGTCTCATTGAGCTCAACGACGGCATTGCTTGGTAAGTCAAACCTATGTATTTTTATAGTTGATCATGACTCCTTTACATAACCTACATGCGTTTAATTTAAACCAGTTATTTGAAACTATACCCGCCTATTTCTTTCTATATTTAATTTAATTGTATTTTTTATTAATATTCTCCTAATTATTTCGGAACTATGTTTACTTATTAATTTTCAACGGTCAACACATTTGATTCAATTCGAATTTGAAACAATGAATTTTAATTCCCCCTTTAAGGTACAAATAAACCAAGAAATTTTTGAATTATTAGAAAAATAGACATGAACGCTTAAAATTTATTTTTAAGGGTCTATCGCTGGACATCAGGCCAATGACTGAACAAACCGAGTAGCTTAATTAGAAGTTATAGTAGGGACAACCCTTAATTACCAACATCGGTGTTGTCTAGGTAGGGTGGGTAAAGAATAGGGTTCCACCAACATCAGGATACCCTCACAAATCGATCTAATTCGCGGTTGCATCTGTCGATTATATGCTAAATTGTTTCGGGGAATATTGCTAGTAGTTTGCATGTACTTTAGTTTCTTTCTTTGTCATGTGCACTTAATTATTGTGGCAGTGTGTTACCTGGTAGGAGTGAGGAAGAACCCCACCCCATCCGACGAGCTAATCCCGAGCATAGCGAGAAGTGCACGCCTCCTATCTCCTCCATGGTCAGGAAATTTACTTCGATAGAATAATTTTCTGTTTAATCCACCGGCACGCTACACAAATGGCGCCCAAACGTGAGGCCAAACCTAATTCGGCTTTATCTAATTCAATAAGTACAGAATTCGACCTAGATTTCTGACTCGGTCTATAGGGAAAGAATTACTAGAGAAGGTATTAGCGAACACCTGTTTATGAATTGGTTAGCTTCGCGGCAAAAGGCTCGAAAAATCCATCCAAAATAATTTTCATTTTTTTTCCTAATATTCATATAGAGATCGGATGAAGGATAGGTATAAATATGGCGCGGAACCTCGGTATTAGGAATTTTGTTACGATTCGTTGAATACGGATCGAGCAACCATATCGAATCTGGTCTTTAAATATTTTATGCTGAAAGAACTCGTGTCATAGTACCTGGAAACTGCGATTGCAATTCGGTAAATACCAGATTGGTCGACCAGTACTTAACCGAATGTTCAAATGGCTCTTATTGTTTATTCGACTCCCCAACCGAGTTACTCGAAAGAGAACTTTAGGCTGGGAATAGCAGATCTCTGAAGAAGCTTCGGAAGTCTGACCAGCAAAAATATTCTTTCTTTAGTGACTTGGAAATAGCAAAGAGTAGTTTTACAGTATCACATGCAATTGACAGATTTAGGAATAAGATTGGATAGGAATAGTATTTGGCATTTTTGAAAGGCGATAGACCTAAAATTACACGATATTGGGTCACAGATTTTTATTATTATTGTTTTCTTTTGATTAAAACTACATAAAGAACTTTTTTATTGTAATTGAAAGATGCCCGTGACACGTAGTCCTGAAGGCAACACTGCCTCTGGTTTCTCGCCTCAGCAGTGTGCTATTTGTAATGATGCCTTGGGTCAGAATCAGTTGGTTGCTACAACACCGTGCCAACACCACTTTCATAGTACTTGTATGGTACAGTACATAAAAACTAATAAAGGTTGCCCTATATGCAACGTAGCCATTGACTCAGACTGTCTGAGTTATGAGGGAAACAATTTAGCAGTTGAGTTAGAAGCCGAAGTCGGACCGATAGAGGTTCCTGAAGTGGTTGTAAGACAAACCACTCAAGCTGACACCCATCCAATAGGCAAAGCCAGTGGTAAGCCACGTGGAAAAGGTAGGCCGCATAGAGGTCAAGGCGCGTACCCACGTAGTCGTATGCAAACTCGTTCACAAACCCGGTACCCCAGTCACTTAGTAGGAAGTCGTATATCCTTGGGAAGCTTAGGGAATCACTCCATAGGTGGCGAGACCAATGAAAGTATGACGAACTATATCCACTCGGCCATACAGGAACAACAAAGAAATATGATGTCGGAAATTAGTAATCTAATTAAGACATCAATTGAAAGTTCACTTCAGGTTCGAATGAATAGTCTGAATATTAACAACAATCCATCTTCGGCAAATGTTAGTCACAGTCCGCAACTGAGTGAGCGAGATCAGCACAGCTCAGGAAGAGATGCTAGAAGTAGATCTCAAGCCGAAGAAAATTCTAATATAGGCCATTCGGGTAGTGGGAATCGAAATATCGTGCCTGAAAAAGCTGCCAATATCTTGGCTAGTTGGCGACTCAAATTCGATGGCTCAAAAGATGCGATGCCCGTCGATGAATTTCTATATCGACTGCGCTCTTTGACTGCCCAGACTCTAAATAATGATTACAACTTGCTTTGCGACAATTTGCATTTGCTTTTCGCAGCGAAAGCAAGCGATTGGTTTTGGAGTTTCCACAGGAAACATAGTGAGTTCTCTTGGCAGGCGTTTTCCGCCGCCTTTAGGCAAAGGTTCGACGATGCCAAGGATGACTTTGATTTATGGGAGCTCATCCGAAGACGGCGTCAAAAGGAGACAGAGTCCTTTGATGATTATCAGATGGCTTTAGAAGAGTTAGTTAATCGAATTTCCCATGAGATAAGTGAACAAAAGTTAGTCGATATTTTAATTCGTAATTCTAAGAATTCGCTTCGGTATGAACTTCTACATCTTAAGATTGCCAATAGAAATGAATTGAGATTAGAAGTCAGAAAGCATGAGAACTTTCTGAAAGACACTAGCCTTCCTGTACTCCGACCAAAGCACTTTAAGCCAAACGTTTCCGAGGTTCAAGAAGATTTCACAGATGCTGAAGAGGAAAACATTTCAGAAATAGTTCGTAAACGCCTTGTGTGTTGGAACTGTGACAAAGCCGGTCACCGTTTCGATGATTGCATGGGGGAGAGACGTATCTTTTGTTATGGCTGTGGAGCCAAAAATACGTACAAGCCTCAATGCGAAAAGTGCAACCCGGAAAACGGCAAGAAGGGTGTGCCAGACAGGTCTACCAGTGTGACACATCCGAAAACCAGTTAGATACTAATAAAACAGAAATTATGTTGGATAAAGATAAGGACCAAGACATTGAAGATAGCTTGGCCGAACAGAATATACAGGAAAATTTGAATAGGATTAAACATACAATTACAAGTAATGATAATTATATAGATAGCAATGTTAGTTATTTTAGTAATATTTCTAGACCCAAGCGGTCTACAACTAGATTAAGGAGATATTGGAAAGATATAAAAACAGTCAGGAAGAAACTGATCTCGGCAATTTTTATGAGTTCAGACAATAGACTGTACACGGACTTGACAATAGAAGGACAAACGTATAAAGCACTGCTAGACTCTGGCGCAACCGTCAGCTGTATTGGTGGTAAAGCAGCGGAATATTTTCAACAGCACCCCAAGGCAAAAAGGTGTTCAGGGAAAATAAGAACCGCAAGCCATGAGTCTTGTGTAGTAAAAGCAAGATTAACCATGCCAATTCAATTCCGTACCCAAAAAGACGAAATGCAGTTTTTTATAATACCAGCTTTGAAGCAAGAGATTTATCTAGGCATGGATTTCTTTCAAAGATTTGGTCGGTTAACGAGTCTTTTAGACGATAATCCTACCATTTGTGAACTAGATACTGGCAAAGACGCGTCCGACGAAGACAAGCCGAAAATGCATGTTTTAAGTAGGGAACAAAAAGCTAGACTAGAGACTGTCATAAATGCATTTCCGTCATTCGAGCGAGAAGGCTTAGGGAGAACTAGCCTAATACAGCATTCGATTGTTATGGAAACAAAAATTCCAGTCAAACAAAGACACTGGCCTATCTCACCGGCCAAGGAAAAACTAATGTTTGACGAGGTTGAGAAAATGATATCCCTAGGAGTAATAGAACCTTCGAACAGTCCTTGGAGCAGTAATTGCGTCTTGGTACAAAAAGGATCTAAAAATCGACTTTGCTTAGACTCCAGGGAAATTAATAAGCATACCCGCAAAGATGCATATCCGTTGCCACATATAGACGGCATCCTCAGTCGACTGCCACCGGCAAGATATATTACTGGCTTGGACATGAAGCACGCCTACTGGCAAATTCCGCTAGATGAGTCTTCACGGCAATATACGGCCTTCACGGTGCCAAATCGGCCCTTATACCAATACAAGGTTATGCCGTTCGGTCTTACCAATGCCGCACAAACACTTTGCCGGCTCATGGACCAGGTAATACCGGCCCAATTGCGCACTAGAGTATTCGTATACTTAGACGATTTACTAGTGTTGTCTGATGACTTTGATTCACACCTACTGTTGTTGCAAGAAGTAGCTTTACATTTGCGCAAGGCAAACCTTACTATCAACATTAAAAAGTCAAACATTTGCATGACTGAAATAAAATATTTGGGGTTTTTAATTGGCGAAGGCGAACTCCGCACTGACCCTAGTAAAATACATGCTATTACTAATTTTCCTATTCCTAAAACAGTCAAGCAACTTAGACGGTTCTTAGGAATGGCAGGTTGGTACCGCCGATTTGTCGATAACTTTTCTACGACAAGTGTCCCATTAACTGACCTTCTGAAAAACCCCAAGTCATTCGCTTGGAATCCCGACGCGGATAAAGCTTTTACACAATTAAAACATAGCTTGACCTCAGCACCAGTATTATGTGCTCCTGACTTTTCAAAACCTTTTCTTTTGATTTGCGACGCAAGTACGCATGGCATCGGCTGTGTCTTAGCACAGAAAAATGAAACAGGTGATGAATTACCAATTGCTTTTATGTCGGGGAAGCTTTCGAAGGCGCAGAGCAAATATACTGTTACTGAATTGGAGTGTCTTGCAGTATTGAAAGAAATTAAGAAATTCCGGCCATATATTGAGGGACAAGACTTTGAAGTGGTCACTGACCATGCCTCATTAAAATGGTTAAGTGCGCAGAAAGATTTAACTGGTCGATTGGCACGATGGGCAATCAAATTGCAAGGTTTTAATTACAAGATTAGCCATAGAAAGGGATCTGAAAATGTAGTCGCTGACACACTTTCCAGGCAGGAGGAATTGGCCGAAGTGGAGTTAGATGAACAAGGCCCTATAGTCAATGTTAGGTCACCTGCGTTTAAATCTGTTGCATACACAAATTTGATAGAACAAGTTCAAAACGCTCCAGCAAAATTACCCGATTTAAAGGTCGTTGATAATTTTGTTTATAAAAGAACACAGTCCACCACAGAGATCCCTGGCCAATATTCTTGGAAGTTGTGGATTCCTAATGAACTCACTGCTGATGTAATTTCAAGGGCACACAATCCTCCAAATGCAGCCCATTGTGGCATGGCAAAAACAATTGAAAAGTTGCGAAGATATGTGTTTTGGCCGAAAATGGCGAGTCAAATAAAAGAGTATATTTCCAACTGCGAAGTATGCCATCAGACAAAAAACCCTAATAAAGTTTTAAGACCTCCTCTAGGAAAGCCGATGGTTTCTGATAGGCCGTTCCAAAAACTTTATATGGATCTTTTAGGTCCATACCCTAGATCGAAAATGGGAAATATAGGGCTTTTGATAATCGTAGATCATTGCACAAAGTTTCATTTTTTTTGTCCTTTAAAAAAATTTACTTCGCATAGAATTTGTGAATATCTTGAAAATACACTTTTTCCAACCTTCGGAGTCCCTGAAACCATACTAACCGATAATGGTTCCCAATTTGTTTCCGGTGCATTCAAAGCATTCTTAACGCGATTTGGAGTCTCTCAAATCTGCACGGCCATTTATTCGCCTCAAGCAAATGCTAGTGAGAGACTAAATCGAACACTCTTAGCTGCTATTCGTGCCTATATTGGCAAAGACCACACCAACTGGGATGCCAAACTATCAGGAATAAGTGCGGCTTTAAGAGGAAGTGTCCACCGAAGTACTGGATACTCACCGTATTTTACGGTCTTTGGCCAAAACATGGTTATGAATGGCAAAGACTACGACCTACTCAGGCGACTGCAATTGCTTACAGATGATATAAGAATTAACCCGCCCGATGCTTTGCAAATTATACGGCAAGCAGCCCAAACAGCTATTTCTGATGCACATGAGAAAAATGCTAAATCGTATAATTTGAGGAGTAGAAAAATACAATTCAAAGTTGGCGAAAAAGTTTACGCCCGAAATTTCTGTCAAAGCAATGCTAGTAAGAAATTCAGCTCTAAGCTAGCACCAGTTTTCATTCCTGCAGAGGTAATACGAAAAGTAAGCCCATCCTTTTACCAATTGGCCAACGCAGAGGGAAAAAGTATAGGCGTTTTTCACCTCAAAGATCTGCAAAAGGGTGTGAAATAATGTGCTAGAAAATTGTACTTTTTTCAGTTTATGCCCCACTGGTGAAACCAGCGTTCCATCAACTGTGCTGTAGTGTCCAATTTCCTACAGGGGCAATCATAAATGATTTGAGTTGTCATACTCTTATATTTTATCTATTATGCTGCGGTCACCTTGGATAAGCGGAGCAGCATCATACGATTTTGCCGTTGCTTATCAGTACATACGTTTTTTTTTGCAGACTTCGGCTAAGCGCTAATGTTGTTGTTGATTCAAGATCGGCTTTGGCTGAAAATTGCATAGGGCTAGCTAAAGTGTTTGCATGGGGTACAGTTCACTTCTATACCGACTTCTGAGTGAAGCAGACTAAGTCTGACAAGTGATTGTGTCCAAGAGCCGATTATAATACATTGCACGTGGAAAAAAAAAGAATTAACAAGAATTGAATTTAACAAAAAGTTAAAGTAAATATAAATTCCCCAAAACCAGTGTTTATTCAGTTTTTCTACTGGAGTGGCCAGGTAATTTAGTGTCGTTCTATTATGAATATAGCCTACAATTTCAACTAATTACAGTGCCTAGTGCCAGTGCCCTTACCCTCACCCTTGGGTTTTTGATTCCTGATTAGGGTCGCCCCAAATCTCGGGTATATGTCACATATATATATCTATGCGTGGTAAATCTTCGCACGCATAAGCAAACGTGGAGGTTCATATAAAACCCACTTATCTGACGGTGACGTCATGGCTAGGCTGCAGTCGCCGCTTTAGTTACTGGCGACAGCGCTGCAAGCGTCGCTGCGACCGTTTTCTGTATTTCGGCAACTGCGCTGTGGCTGTTTTTTATATCAATTGGAGCTGCAGCTGTTTCATCAAATTGGAGGCGTGGTGATTTCTAAGCCTAGCCAGATGCTGTCTAACGGGACAATGTTTGAATACTTTTTTTCTGAGCGTCGCCGAAATGTATTTCTGGATCGCCGAAGGAAAAATGCGATGCCATCTCTGAAACGACCAATTTTCCCAATGATGTGCTAGGTCTTTTCGCTTTGCTTTATATAATGAAAATCGTGGATCACTCTTAAGTGACTAAAAAGAATTGCTAATTTATTTGTATTTTTTTTTTTTATCAGGCAATTCGGGTGCTGCGTCACATTACGTCACTTCAGGTTAAAAATAGTTTTTTTTCTTTAAAGTGTTCTTAATATCTTAACTGATTTGAAAAGAAAAAAGGAAGAAATGTTAAATGAAATGATAATGGACCATGCGTTAAAAAAACAAAAAGTAAAATACTTTAATTTAATTTTTTCTTTGGTAATTAATTGTAATCTTTAAAAGTTTCAACTCACGCATGTTTATGTAAAAGTTTGATCCACTATAATTGTAATTTTTCTAAGAATTCCAGCATGGTCTCATTGAGCTCAACGACGGCATTGCTTGGTAAGTCAAACCTATGTATTTTTATAGTTGATCATGACTCCTTTACATAACCTACATGCGTTTAATTTAAACCAGTTATTTGAAACTATACCCGCCTATTTCTTTCTATATTTAATTTAATTGTATTTTTTATTAATATTCTCCTAATTATTTCGGAACTATGTTTACTTATTAATTTTCAACGGTCAACACATTTGATTCAATTCGAATTTGAAACAATGAATTTTAATTCCCCCTTTAAGGTACAAATAAACCAAGAAATTTTTGAATTATTAGAAAAATAGACATGAACGCTTAAAATTTATTTTTAAGGGTCTATCGCTGGACATCAGGCCAATGACTGAACAAACCGAGTAGCTTAATTAGAAGTTATAGTAGGGACAACCCTTAATTACCAACATCGGTGTTGTCTAGGTAGGGTGGGTAAAGAATAGGGTTCCACCAACATCAGGATACCCTCACAAATCGATCTAATTCGCGGTTGCATCTGTCGATTATATGCTAAATTGTTTCGGGGAATATTGCTAGTAGTTTGCATGTACTTTAGTTTCTTTCTTTGTCATGTGCACTTAATTATTGTGGCAGTGTGTTACCTGGTAGGAGTGAGGAAGAACCCCACCCCATCCGACGAGCTAATCCCGAGCATAGCGAGAAGTGCACGCCTCCTATCTCCTCCATGGTCAGGAAATTTACTTCGATAGAATAATTTTCTGTTTAATCCACCGGCACGCTACATGGAATACAAATCATTAATTGAAAACTGTGAAATATTCTTTTTCATCGTTTAATTAAACAATTGAATTTACCGATTTTTAGTTTCACAGATTTTCTTACGCCATTATTGCTAATGACTTCATAGACATTGGGTTCTTTTTGTTCTTTTTGCAATTTTATTTTATCATCTGCGCAGATGTTTTCCTGTCGTTTTGATGATCTTGTTTGAACCATCAGTATGTTCCTATTCATTTCTATTAGCGAGTCTATGTTAATTCTAGATAACGCATCCGCTACATGATTATCTTTCCCCTTGAGATATTCTACCGTAAATTGGTATTCTTCAAATCTAGTCTCATTCTCGTTAGTTTAGAAGTTGGATTTTTCATTGAAAACAGATATGTTAGTGGTCTATGATCTGTTTTAACCAAGAAATGCCTGCCATAAACATATGGTCTGAAGTGTTTTATTGCCCAGTGAATTGCATTTAATTCCTGTTCTGACGCGTATGCAATTGGTAGTTGCATACCGTTGTACTCTTGAGATAATACTGCACCACATGCGTGTTTACTTGCATCTGTGGTTATGCAAAATTCTTTGCTGAAATCGGGGTACTGAAGCAATGTTGGCTTCATTAGTGCCTTTTTTAAATAATTAAATGCGTCATCGCATTCTATTGTCCATTCGAATTGAACATTCTTTTTGCACAATCTAGTCAAGTGACGTGAATATTGTAATAATTACAGAACGCGACGAATCGTCGTGCACTATCTGCATCAGTTGGGATTGGATAGTTTTTTATAACATCGTATATCTCTTAAACCGTAATACAAATTATAAAATTTAACAATATTCTAAATTAAACAACGGAGTAATCATAATTATTAACAGCGCAATTCTTTTCTTCATTGAATTTTCTTTTGCTTAAATACAACTTCCATTTTTACCATAATTCTTATAAAAATACAAACTTCAAATAAAACACTCATTTTTCAATCAATTTCGGTATCTCAATCTTTCAGTTACTTTTCTCATACAAAGTTTGTTGTCGTCTCAACAACCATATCAACACTGTGTGCACCCAATGCCCCACACGCCATGATCAAAACATTAGTTCTGCACTTGTGCTTGAATTATGACACGTGTACTCAGTTTCTCTTTTTGTCCTTTAGACCTCATCATCATCACTCTCAACAGTTTCCAAATTCTCAACAGTCTCACTGTTGTTCACATCTTCATTTACAACGACTTCTTCATTGTAACCTTCAAGCACATCTGTGCGCTCATCACATATGTCTAGCTCGGTGGGTATTTGCCCATCTGGCAGTTTTCGCAAATTCTCATGTGCATACTTGTACAGTATTTTGTTATTCAACGCCTTTAGCGTGTATCTATCACCATCCAAAACTTCTGTTACTACGAATGGTCCCCTAAACTTTGGGTCTAATTTGGTTTGGTGTCTTTCTTCGTTTTTTAGAAGCACAACGTCACCTTTTTATGTTTAATTATTTTTGTCTTGCCTTTGTCAAACCTCAATTTCTCGTAAATAGCAGTACTTAACATGTTTTTAGTTGCTAGAGCCCTTACATTTGACAAGTCAACTTCAAATTCCGCATCACCAGGTGGAAGTAGACCTAACGGACGCGCTACCTTTCCAATAAACATTTCTAACGGGCTTGCTTTCGTAGTGCGATTAATTGTACAATTTAATGCCAGCTGCACTTCACCCAACGCCTCCTGCCACGACCTGTTACCTGACTCTACAGCAGTCAGCAAACCCTTTAACGTGCTCATGATGCGTTTAACCTCACCATTAGCGCGGCTAGATCCTGTTGCGATTAAATGAAGATTAATTTTCTGTTTCCCTGGTCGGCTATTATGCGGTTTGGTACTCCAAACAAGGATATAGAAGACTTTATAGCTTTCATGCAACTCTCTGCCTCCAAATTTAAGGTGTGACCTAAATAGACATACTTGGTAAAAGCATCCACTTGAACAATAATATATTCCTTTTTGTCACTTTTCCCGCTTAACTTTCCAGTAATGTCTATGTGGACGGTATGCCACGGTATATTCATTTTTGGGATGGGATGAAGCTCGGCTTGAATTTTGCCAGAAGACGATTTTGAAATTTTACACGTTATGCAGTATGCAACGAATTTTCGAACATATTTTGACATTCCATCGAACCAATAATAATCATAAACTTTATCAAGTGTCTTTTCCCATCCCAAATGCATGATAGACTCGTGGACTTGATTTATCACCGACCATCTGAAAGCACGGGGTACCACTGCCAAACAACAGGTTCTACTATAACGCTGTATTTTTCGATAAAGTATTCATGTTCTTAATCCGTAAGTTTTTGCAATTTCCTCATCCAGAACATTAGTTTTCAATTTAGTAACAATATCAACTATATCTGGGTCGCGACACTGCTCAGCGAGAAGCCAGTTGCTTGAAATTTCTGTTAGATTAACGCGCTTTTCAATGAGTTTACTCACAGTACTCTTTTTAACAGACTCTAGAGGAAGGGGATTTCTTGATAGAAAATCGACGTGTGCCATTCGTTTTCCCTCTCTATATTGAATATCAAAGGTAAATGTCTGCAGATATGACCACCATCGTTGTGCTCTTTGAGTTAGGTCCTTTTTCGTCCGTGAGGCCTTCAGTGAATTGCAGTCTGTAAACACTGTAAAATCTCGGCCCGATAAATAATGGCGAAAATGTTTCACAGAGTTTACAACTGCCAAAGTCTCCAGCTCATACGAATGGTATTTTGACTCAGCAGAAGAAGTAGTTTTACTGAAATATTCTATAACATGGGGTCTGTTATCAATCTTGTGCAGGAGTATGGCACCATATCCGTCAGAACTGGCATCGGTATGCAGTTCAATTGGATATTGAGGATCGAAAATTACAAGAATTGGTTTATTCGTAAGGATGGAAATAACTTTTATTCGGATTTCTTCGTACTCTGGTTTCCAAGTGAATTTATTTTTCTCAGAAGTGAGAAAATATAACGGTTTCATTAGTTTAGAAAATCCATGTATAAATTGCCGAAAATAGGAAGCCAGTACAATGAATTGTCTCACTCCTGTAACGGATTTTGGACAAGGCAATGTTAGCGCTATAATCTTATGAGGATTTGGTCTAATTTCGCCGGCACTAACCTCATAGCCCAGATATTGTACCTTAGTTTTGAGGAAAGAGCATTTTGTGATATTGAACGAAAACCCCGAAGTGACAAGAATATCTAAAACAACGTGCAATCTGTCAAATGCTTCTTTTTTTGTCGAAGCTATTACCATAATGTCGTCCATGTAAACGACTACGTATGTGTTTGCCAGATCCCCAAGAGCTTTCATAACTACTCGTTGAAAAACCGAAGGGGCATTCTTGAGCCCAAATGGCATAGACAAAAATTCGTACTGCCCATCTGGAGTCACAAACGCCGAACACTCGACGGAATCAGGATGGAGAGGAATTTGATAAAACCCACTGGCCATATCTAAGTACGTAAAAAAATGTGCTCCACGGAGTCTAGCTATTTGGTCAGCTATTAAAGGCAACGGATAGTTATCGGAAACTGTGTTCGAATTTAATTCGCGATAATCGATGCACAGACGGTCAGACCCGTTTTTCCTTTTTACGAGCATTGCGGGACTGGCATATGGTGAGCAGCTAGGTCTGATTACATTACATGTTATAAGTTCGTTGATTTTATTCCTCACAATTTATCTTTCATTTGGACTGAATCTGTACGATCGTAAATCAATTAGCCTTATTTTCATTTCTCCAGTACTAACTCGTGAACAAGGGGTTCCTTTAATAAAGGATGATGAATATTTTTCTAACAGAGAATTTAAATTGACTTTGTCTTTGCCTTCAAGTTCAGTGTCAAGATTATCAAAACAAGTAAAAAAGCTAAAGTCGGGTGTCCCGACTTTGAAATACTCTGTACATATGTTTACAATAATTATAGAAAATAAAAAAAATTAAGAAAATAAAAAAAAAAATTTGATCGATTTTACCTCTCTCGGTATTCGAACTCACGTAAAGGGTTTATAATTGCACATTTACATAGCAATTGCGTCTGTGAGTGTATGTATGCCTATGCGCATCTATTCGTGTCTGTGAAAGCATTTTCGCAGTCAACCAAACAGCAACATCAACAGCCGCGGGCAGCGCTTGAGCAGCGCTGCAGCAGCAAATATATTTATGACTATAACTTATCGTTAAATCGGTCTATCATAGTGAAACTTGGTATACGGACATATAATAACCAACTGGGGGTATTTCCAAAATTTTAGTTCGAAATTCCAAGAATTACGGGAGTTATAAAAAAAACAGGAATTGTGGGGGAGTGGGAGGGTGTTTCGTAATAAAAAAACAAGAGAGAACGCTACAGTCGAGCAAGCCCGACAGTGTAATACCCTGTACCCAGGTAAACTTCCGTCACTGAGTTATATGCGCCCAAAGCAGCAGCAAAAAGAGGAAGAAGAAGAGCGAACTTGTTGCTGCAGTTTGTGGGGGTTGTACTGGCGAGAATTTGTTTCGCTAATAACTTTTCTTAGAATTGACCGAATTGAATAAAATTTTGAACAACAGTAGACAATTATATATAAATTATGTGTGTAAAGTTTGGTTTAGGTAGCATTTGAAATGTGGACGCTATTGACGAAATTCTGTAGCGGGGGTAGGGGGGGAAAATTCCAAAAAATAAAATAAACTCGTCCTTTCTCGGACCTAGGAGAATCTGGATGCCAACTTTGGTTATTCTAGCTTTTATAGTTTCTGAGATCCTCGCGTTCATCCAGACGGACGGACAGACGGACAGACGGACGGACGGACATGTCTAGATCGATTTCTCTCGTCATGCTGATCAAGAATATATATACTTTATGGGGTCGGAGATGCTTCCTTCTGTATGTCACATACTTTGCACAAACCTAATATACCCTTTTTACCCTACGGGTACAGGGTATAAAAAATAAGCTTGACCTGCCTAGGACTTAGGGGAACCTGGATACCAAGTTTGGTAATTCTAGCTCTTGTACCTTCTGAGATCCTTGCATTCATACAGATGGACGGACGGGCGGACAGACGGGCGTGGCTATATCGACTCGACTTGTCACCCTGATCAAAAATATATACTTTGTGAAAATGGTTTGCTAAAGTGAAGCAACTCGCCATTAATTGCCAATTTGGTTTAAATGTGACGACTCTGTGTTGGATCGGTTTGTCACAGGGCTTCTAGCTTTAACAAAAGCATTACTTAAAACCACAATAATGGAAATGAAGATAATCGTAAAGGCAACTGAAACTTCAAGTGTGAGCGCAGTCAACGAAGTAGGGCATAAAGGGCAGCGCAGAAGTAACGGTTTTAGTACACCAAGACGAAACAACAACAGCACCAGCAGCCGAAGCAACGAGAAGGCAACGGGCAGCAATAACAACTACAAGAAGAATGGACGGTAGCAGCAGAACTAGAAAAGCACATGTTCACATTGCGGTTGGAGCAATCACAGCTCAACCTCGTGTCGCTTTAAAAACAGCGAATGCCACAATTGCGGTAAAATTTGGCACCTTGCAAACATATGCAGAAATAGAGATAAGAACATAAATTATGTTAACAATTTTAGCGTAAATTCTGTCAATAATTTTTCTGTTTACAGTTCAGCTACAACAAATAAACACAAAACTTATACAGTGTCAGTAGAGTTTAAATTTGAATTCAGACAAGTGAATAGAATAAATACTCAGAATATTGCAGGTCAGATTAGAAGTGAGTTCAAAGATTTGTTTGATAATACACTTGGAACGTTCAGTTTAGGTGAAATTTCATTGCCGATTGATATCAATGCTAAACCCATATTTTTAAAACCACGTAGCATACCTCTTGCTTCGAAAAGCAAAGTTGAAACTGAATTAAATGATCTGATTAAAAAAGGCATTTCAGAACAAGTTGATCACTCAGAATGGGGAACGTCATTACTACCAATATTAAAGCCGGATGGCAAACACAGAATATGCGGTGATAATGAGGTTACAATTAACAAGTGGTTAGTAGATTACAAATATCCTTTACTACGTTGTAACGTGCAACGGTTGGCCATACCTTCTCAGGTATGGAAGCGGATGGACGTATGTCATTAGACGGAGTACGCGCTTGCTCCTCAGCTGCATGCTCGTCGGCAAATGGTGTGGGGCAAAATGTTAACCGCCAAGACAATTACTTCTCCGTGCTCTAATAATCGTATTTTTAAAAAGAATTCGCGTACTTATAGAAAGGATTTATGGGGATTTGGGGATAGTGAGGGATGATTCTATGGAAATTGGACAGCAGACGACAGAGTGAAGAAAAGATAGTGTATACAGACAGGCAGACGGACTTCCTCGCTTTTTGACGCACCTAAGGGTACGTATGCCCACCCTACCATGATTCTAATGGTCCACTGAAATCTTCAGGATCCCTACGAGTAGTCCACGGTAGCCTAATCTATATCAATATATATAATAAGAATTCATATATAGTATGGCTTTGATATAATTATTTGATAGGGTATTGAAGTTGACAAAAGGCTTAAGCCGAATATATAAACGTGTATCAATTTAATAATTTCAAAAGATATGCCGCTATGCATTAGCATTAGGCGTTAACCGTAGTAAACATTTGTGGCTCTTCGGCCTAGTAATTTACAAATTATAAATTATGAGTGGGATATTTGAAAAAACTTGTAACATGCAAAAAAACAAAGGTCAGTAGCAAAGCAACAGCTGTTTACTGTACCATTTCCAAGGTTACGCAGTCATCAAGGGCAAAAGATAATCTTTCGCACCCAGGCCGCAAAGAAAGAAAAAAAAACAAGTCAAAAAGCTAAAGTCGGGTGTCCCGACTTTGAAATACTCTGTACATATGTTTACAATAATTATAGAAAATAAAAAAAACAAGTAAAAAAGCTAAAGTCGGGTGTCCCGACTTTGAAATACTCTGTACATATGTTTACAATAATTATAGAAAATAAAAAAAATTAAGAAAATAAAAAAAAAATTTGATCGATTTTACCTCTCTCGGTATTTGAACTCACGTAAAGGGTTTATAATTGCACATTTACATAGCAATTGCGTCTGTGTGAGTGTATGTATGCCTATGGGCATCTATTCGTGTCTGTGTAAGCAACAACAGCCGCGGGCAGCGCTGCAGCAGCAAATATATTTATGGCTATAACTTCTTGGTAAATCGGTCTATCATAGTGAAACTTGGCATACGGACACATAATTACTAACTGGTGGTATTTGCAAAATTTTAGTTCGAAATTCCAAGAATTACGGGAGTTAGAGAAAATCGCATTTGCGGGGGAGAGGGGGAAGGGAGGGAAATTCCAAAATATACATTTTCTGCGTATGAAGTTACGAAAGCTTTTAACTAAAAGCTTTCATAGTATGTCTGGTTTCTTTTTCTATCCCTCTTCTCTTGTTCGCTCCTCTGCTAAACTTAAGCTATGGGCTTGTTGTTTGTATTAAGCTTAAGCAAAGGTGCCAGAGGGGAAAAGCACCACTTCGCCGAGACTTGAACAATAATGTCCCAAGCTCTTGCTGCTAGAAAAACGTCCGATGGCAATTAGAAGTTGATTTAAAAGCGCGACTTCTGCCGATCCACTTTAAGCCACTCAAATTTGGGTTAAATAAGGCACAAATGAATATTTTTGCAGGTATTTAATGTAACGTAATTAACAACTTAGTTAATTTTATGCTAGGGCGACCACGAGGAGAAAGGCAGACCTAGGAGACTTTCACAAACAGAAAACCTCGTCTTCCGGAAATTTCTATTACCTCCTTCGTATTCAGCCTTGACCTGTCATTTCTTTCTAACAATCAGCCGAGCCGAACTCCCACTGTTGCCAACTATCATTCCTGCAGCAAGTGACAGTGTCGACAGATATATATTTACTCCGATACCTAACTGGGGGGAGTTTAAATAAACAATTATGTCTCAAATTTATTTTTTTTTTCCTATCTTAAAGCTTGCTTAGCCAAAAATAAACCAACGTAAGTTTATACCTTTTTTCTTACTCTTTCCGTCAGCGCACTATTTTCGCCACACAATTAATAGTTGGCGTTGCATACTTCTACGCTGATAAATTTAAGAAGAAAAAAAAAATCGTTCAAACGAAAAGTGGCCCACTACAACGTATAGACGAAATATTTGCAGCATTAAGCGGCGGTTAATTGTTTTCAAAACTATATCTATTGAATGCATACAATCAACTTTTATTAGATGAGAAATTGGAACAGCTTTGTACTTGGAGTACACACATAGGTACACTGAAAAGGAAAAAAGACTTCCATTTGGTGTTAAACCAGTACCGTCTATAATTCCAAAGACAATATAATCTATTTTACGTGGTATACCTAATGTAGTCGTTTATCATGATGACATTACAGTCACTGGAAAAAATGGTTTGCGAAGAACATGGATAGTTGTGAAAGTGTATTCAATTGTCCAATGCCCAGAAATATCACTGAAGTGAGAGCATTTATTGGCATGGCAAATCATTACTCAAAGTTTATAGCGAAATTCAGATGGAAGATTAATCCGTTATACACATTGCTTAAAAAGAATACAAAATCTTTTGAAACAATTAAAGCAGAAGTAGCTTCTGATCAGGTTCTTCTACTCTTTGATAGTTCATTACCTATCATATTTCACACAGATGCCAGTAACTCAGCAGTAGCAGGCATACTGTCTCACAGATTACCAGATGGTACAACAGCATTTAATTTTAAAAACTGATCATTTGGCGAATAAAAATGACTACCACTTATGTCTTCAGCCAGAGTTCAAATGTGGGCATTCATATTATCAGTTGTTAACTATACCAAAGAATATATACATAAATGGCAAACAAAATGATGCAGATAGCCTTTCTAGAATTCCACAATATGAAACAATTCATAGCATTGAGGAAAGTAAGTTCGGAATTCCAAGAATTACGGGAGTTAGAGAAAATCGCGGGCAGCGCTTGAGCAGCGCTGCAGCAGCAAATATATTTATGGCTATAACTTCTTGGTAAATCGGTCTATCATAGTGAAACTTGGCATACGGACACATAATTACTAACTGGTGGTATTTGCAAAATTTTAGTTCGAAATTCCAAGAATTACGGGAGAAAATCGCATTTGCGGGGGAGAGGGGGAAGGGAGGGAAATTCCAAAATATACATTTTCTGCGTATGAAGTTACGAAAGCTTTTAACTAAAAGCTTTCATAGTATGTCTGGTTTCTTTTTCTATCCCTCTTCTCTTGTTCGCTCCTCTGCTAAACTTAAGCTATGGGCTTGTTGTTTGTATTAAGCTTAAGCAAAGGTGCCAGAGGGGAAAAGCACCACTTCGCCGAGACTTGAACAATAATGTCCCAAGCTCTTGCTGCTAGAAAAACGTCCGATGGCAATTAGAAGTTGATTTAAAAGCGCGACTTCTGCCGATCCAATTTAAGCCACTCAAATTTGGGTTAAATAAGGCACAAATGAATATTTTTGCAGGTATTTAATGTAACGTAATTAACAACTTAGTTAATTTTATGCTAGGGCGACCACGAGGAGAAAGGCAGACCTAGGAGACTTTCACAAACAGAAAACCTCGTCTTCCGGAAATTTCTATTACCTCCTTCGTATTCAGCCTTGACCTGTCATTTCTTTCTAACAATCAGCCGAGCCGAACTCCCACTGTTGCCAACTATCATTCCTGCAGCAAGTGACAGTGTCGACAGATATATATTTACTCCGATACCTAACTGGGGGGAGTTTAAATAAACAATTATGTCTCAAATTTATTTTTTTTTTTTCCTATCTTAAAGCTTGCTTAGCCAAAAATAAACCAACGTAAGTTTATACCTTTTTTCTTACTCTTTCCGTCAGCGCACTATTTTCGCCACACAATTAATAGTTGGCGTTGCATACTTCTACGCTGATAAATTTAAGAAGAAAAAAAAAATCGTTCAAACGAAAAGTGGCCCACTACAACGTATAGACGAAATATTTGCAGCATTAAGCGGCGGTTAATTGTTTTCAAAACTATATCTATTGAATGCATACAATCAACTTTTATTAGATGAGAAATTGGAACAGCTTTGTACTTGGAGTACACACATAGGTACACTGAAAAGGAAAAAAGACTTCCATTTGGTGTTAAACCAGTACCGTCTATAATTCCAAAGACAATATAATCTATTTTACGTGGTATACCTAATGTAGTCGTTTATCATGATGACATTACAGTCACTGGAAAAAATGGTTTGCGAAGAACATGGATAGTTGTGAAAGTGTATTCAATTGTCCAATGCCCAGAAATATCACTGAAGTGAGAGCATTTATTGGCATGGCAAATCATTACTCAAAGTTTATAGCGAAATTCAGATGGAAGATTAATCCGTTATACACATTGCTTAAAAAGAATACAAAATCTTTTGAAACAATTAAAGCAGAAGTAGCTTCTGATCAGGTTCTTCTACTCTTTGATAGTTCATTACCTATCATATTTCACACAGATGCCAGTAACTCAGCAGTAGCAGGCATACTGTCTCACAGATTACCAGATGGTACAACAGCATTTAATTTTAAAAACTGATCATTTGGCGAATAAAAATGACTACCACTTATGTCTTCAGCCAGAGTTCAAATGTGGGCATTCATATTATCAGTTGTTAACTATACCAAAGAATATATACATAAATGGCAAACAAAATGATGCAGATAGCCTTTCTAGAATTCCACAATATGAAACAATTCATAGCATTGAGGAAAGTAAGTTCGGAATTCCAAGAATTACGGGAGTTAGAGAAAATCGCGGGCAGCGCTTGAGCAGCGCTGCAGCAGCAAATATATTTATGGCTATAACTTCTTGGTAAATCGGTCTATCATAGTGAAACTTGGCATACGGACACATAATTACTAACTGGTGGTATTTGCAAAATTTTAGTTCGAAATTCCAAGAATTACGGGAGAAAATCGCATTTGCGGGGGAGAGGGGGAAGGGAGGGAAATTCCAAAATATACATTTTCTGCGTATGAAGTTACGAAAGCTTTTAACTAAAAGCTTTCATAGTATGTCTGGTTTCTTTTTCTATCCCTCTTCTCTTGTTCGCTCCTCTGCTAAACTTAAGCTATGGGCTTGTTGTTTGTATTAAGCTTAAGCAAAGGTGCCAGAGGGGAAAAGCACCACTTCGCCGAGACTTGAACAATAATGTCCCAAGCTCTTGCTGCTAGAAAAACGTCCGATGGCAATTAGAAGTTGATTTAAAAGCGCGACTTCTGCCGATCCAATTTAAGCCACTCAAATTTGGGTTAAATAAGGCACAAATGAATATTTTTGCAGGTATTTAATGTAACGTAATTAACAACTTAGTTAATTTTATGCTAGGGCGACCACGAGGAGAAAGGCAGACCTAGGAGACTTTCACAAACAGAAAACCTCGTCTTCCGGAAATTTCTATTACCTCCTTCGTATTCAGCCTTGACCTGTCATTTCTTTCTAACAATCAGCCGAGCCGAACTCCCACTGTTGCCAACTATCATTCCTGCAGCAAGTGACAGTGTCGACAGATATATATTTACTCCGATACCTAACTGGGGGGAGTTTAAATAAACAATTATGTCTCAAATTTATTTTTTTTTTTTCCTATCTTAAAGCTTGCTTAGCCAAAAATAAACCAACGTAAGTTTATACCTTTTTTCTTACTCTTTCCGTCAGCGCACTATTTTCGCCACACAATTAATAGTTGGCGTTGCATACTTCTACGCTGATAAATTTAAGAAGAAAAAAAAAATCGTTCAAACGAAAAGTGGCCCACTACAACGTATAGACGAAATATTTGCAGCATTAAGCGGCGGTTAATTGTGTTCAAAACTATATCTATTGAATGCATACAATCAACTTTTATTAGATGAGAAATTGGAACAGCTTTGTACTTGGAGTACACACATAGGTACACTGAAAAGGAAAAAAGACTTCCATTTGGTGTTAAACCAGTACCGTCTATAATTCCAAAGACAATATAATCTATTTTACGTGGTATACCTAATGTAGTCGTTTATCATGATGACATTACAGTCACTGGAAAAAATGGTTTGCGAAGAACATGGATAGTTGTGAAAGTGTATTCAATTGTCCAATGCCCAGAAATATCACTGAAGTGAGAGCATTTATTGGCATGGCAAATCATTACTCAAAGTTTATAGCGAAATTCAGATGGAAGATTAATCCGTTATACACATTGCTTAAAAAGAATACAAAATCTTTTGAAACAATTAAAGCAGAAGTAGCTTCTGATCAGGTTCTTCTACTCTTTGATAGTTCATTACCTATCATATTTCACACAGATGCCAGTAACTCAGCAGTAGCAGGCATACTGTCTCACAGATTACCAGATGGTACAACAGCATTTAATTTTAAAAACTGATCATTTGGCGAATAAAAATGACTACCACTTATGTCTTCAGTCAGAGTTCAAAGGTGGGCATTCATATTATCAGTTGTTAACTATACCAAAGAATATATACATAAATGGCAAACAAAATGATGCAGATAGCCTTTCTAGAATTCCACAATATGAAACAATTCATAGCATTGAGGAAAGTAAGTTCGGAATTCCAAGAATTACGGGAGTTAGAGAAAATCGCGGGCAGCGCTTGAGCAGCGCTGCAGCAGCAAATATATTTATGGCTATAACTTCTTGGTAAATCGGTCTATCATAGTGAAACTTGGCATACGGACACATAATTACTAACTGGTGGTATTTGCAAAATTTTAGTTCGAAATTCCAAGAATTACGGGAGAAAATCGCATTTGCGGGGGAGAGGGGGAAGGGAGGGAAATTCCAAAATATACATTTTCTGCGTATGAAGTTACGAAAGCTTTTAACTAAAAGCTTTCATAGTATGTCTGGTTTCTTTTTCTATCCCTCTTCTCTTGTTCGCTCCTCTGCTAAACTTAAGCTATGGGCTTGTTGTTTGTATTAAGCTTAAGCAAAGGTGCCAGAGGGGAAAAGCACCACTTCGCCGAGACTTGAACAATAATGTCCCAAGCTCTTGCTGCTAGAAAAACGTCCGATGGCAATTAGAAGTTGATTTAAAAGCGCGACTTCTGCCGATCCAATTTAAGCCACTCAAATTTGGGTTAAATAAGGCACAAATGAATATTTTTGCAGGTATTTAATGTAACGTAATTAACAACTTAGTTAATTTTATGCTAGGGCGACCACGAGGAGAAAGGCAGACCTACAAACAGAAAACCTCGTCTTCCGGAAATTTCTATTACCTCCTTCGTATTCAGCCTTGACCTGTCATTTCTTTCTAACAATCAGCCGAGCCGAACTCCCACTGTTGCCAACTATCATTCCTGCAGCAAGTGACAGTGTCGACAGATATATATTTACTCCGATACCTAACTGGGGGGAGTTTAAATAAACAATTATGTCTCAAATTTATTTTTTTTTTTTCCTATCTTAAAGCTGGCTTAGCCAAAAATAAACCAACGTAAGTTTATACCTTTTTTCTTACTCTTTCCGTCAGCGCACTATTTTCGCCACACAATTAATAGTTGGCGTTGCATACTTCTACGCTGATAAATTTAAGAAGAAAAAAAAAATCGTTCAAACGAAAAGTGGCCCACTACAACGTATAGACGAAATATTTGCAGCATTAAGCGGCGGTTAATTGTTTTCAAAACTATATCTATTGAATGCATACAATCAACTTTTATTAGATGAGAAATTGGAACAGCTTTGTACTTGGAGTACACACATAGGTACACTGAAAAGGAAAAAAGACTTCCATTTGGTGTTAAACCAGTACCGTCTATAATTCCAAAGACAATATAATCTATTTTACGTGGTATACCTAATGTAGTCGTTTATCATGATGACATTACAGTCACTGGAAAAAATGGTTTGCGAAGAACATGGATAGTTGTGAAAGTGTATTCAATTGTCCAATGCCCAGAAATATCACTGAAGTGAGAGCATTTATTGGCATGGCAAATCATTACTCAAAGTTTATAGCGAAATTCAGATGGAAGATTAATCCGTTATACACATTGCTTAAAAAGAATACAAAATCTTTTGAAACAATTAAAGCAGAAGTAGCTTCTGATCAGGTTCTTCTACTCTTTGATAGTTCATTACCTATCATATTTCACACATTTATTGGCATGGCAAATCATTACTCAAAGTTTATAGCGAAATTCAGATGGAAGATTAATCCGTTATACACATTGCTTAAAAAGAATACAAAATCTTTTGAAACAATTAAAGCAGAAGTAGCTTCTGATCAGGTTCTTCTACTCTTTGATAGTTCATTACCTATCATATTTCACACAGATGCCAGTAACTCAGCAGTAGCAGGCATACTGTCTCACAGATTACCAGATGGTACAACAGCATTTAATTTTAAAAACTGATCATTTGGCGAATAAAAATGACTACCACTTATGTCTTCAGTCAGAGTTCAAAGGTGGGCATTCATATTATCAGTTGTTAACTATACCAAAGAATATATACATAAATGGCAAACAAAATGATGCAGATAGCCTTTCTAGAATTCCACAATATGAAACAATTCATAGCATTGAGGAAAGTAAGTTCGGAATTCCAAGAATTACGGGAGTTAGAGAAAATCGCGGGCAGCGCTTGAGCAGCGCTGCAGCAGCAAATATATTTATGGCTATAACTTCTTGGTAAATCGGTCTATCATAGTGAAACTTGGCATACGGACACATAATTACTAACTGGTGGTATTTGCAAAATTTTAGTTCGAAATTCCAAGAATTACGGGAGAAAATCGCATTTGCTGGGGAGAGGGGGAAGGGAGGGAAATTCCAAAATATACATTTTCTGCGTATGAAGTTACGAAAGCTTTTAACTAAAAGCTTTCATAGTATGTCTGGTTTCTTTTTCTATCCCTCTTCTCTTGTTCGCTCCTCTGCTAAACTTAAGCTATGGGCTTGTTGTTTGTATTAAGCTTAAGCAAAGGTGCCAGAGGGGAAAAGCACCACTTCGCCGAGACTTGAACAATAATGTCCCAAGCTCTTGCTGCTAGAAAAACGTCCGATGGCAATTAGAAGTTGATTTAAAAGCGCGACTTCTGCCGATCCAATTTAAGCCACTCAAATTTGGGTTAAATAAGGCACAAATGAATATTTTTGCAGGTATTTAATGTAACGTAATTAACAACTTAGTTAATTTTATGCTAGGGCGACCACGAGGAGAAAGGCAGACCTACAAACAGAAAACCTCGTCTTCCGGAAATTTCTATTACCTCCTTCGTATTCAGCCTTGACCTGTCATTTCTTTCTAACAATCAGCCGAGCCGAACTCCCACTGTTGCCAACTATCATTCCTGCAGCAAGTGACAGTGTCGACAGATATATATTTACTCCGATACCTAACTGGGGGGAGTTTAAATAAACAATTATGTCTCAAATTTATTTTTTTTTTTTCCTATATTAAAGCTTGCTTAGCCAAAAATAAACCAACGTAAGTTTATACCTTTTTTCTTACTCTTTCCGTCAGCGCACTATTTTCGCCACACAATTAATAGTTGGCGTTGCATACTTCTACGCTGATAAATTTAAGAAGAAAAAAAAAATCGTTCAAACGAAAAGTGGCCCACTACAACGTATAGACGAAATATTTGCAGCATTAAGCGGCGGTTAATTGTTTTCAAAACTATATCTATTGAATGCATACAATCAACTTTTATTAGATGAGAAATTGGAACAGCTTTGTACTTGGAGTACACACATAGGTACACTGAAAAGGAAAAAAGACTTCCATTTGGTGTTAAACCAGTACCGTCTATAATTCCAAAGACAATATAATCTATTTTACGTGGTATACCTAATGTAGTCGTTTATCATGATGACATTACAGTCACTGGAAAAAATGGTTTGCGAAGAACATGGATAGTTGTGAAAGTGTATTCAATTGTCCAATGCCCAGAAATATCACTGAAGTGAGAGCATTTATTGGCATGGCAAATCATTACTCAAAGTTTATAGCGAAATTCAGATGGAAGATTAATCCGTTATACACATTGCTTAAAAAGAATACAAAATCTTTTGAAACAATTAAAGCAGAAGTAGCTTCTGATCAGGTTCTTCTACTCTTTGATAGTTCATTACCTATCATATTTCACACAGATGCCAGTAACTCAGCAGTAGCAGGCATACTGTCTCACAGATTACCAGATGGTACAACAGCATTTAATTTTAAAAACTGATCATTTGGCGAATAAAAATGACTACCACTTATGTCTTCAGCCAGAGTTCAAATGTGGGCATTCATATTATCAGTTGTTAACTATACCAAAGAATATATACATAAATGGCAAACAAAATGATGCAGATAGCCTTTCTAGAATTCCACAATATGAAACAATTCATAGCATTGAGGAAAGTAAGTTCGGAATTCCAAGAATTACGGGAGTTAGAGAAAATCGCGGGCAGCGCTTGAGCAGCGCTGCAGCAGCAAATATATTTATGGCTATAACTTCTTGGTAAATCGGTCTATCATAGTGAAACTTGGCATACGGACACATAATTACTAACTGGTGGTATTTGCAAAATTTTAGTTCGAAATTCCAAGAATTACGGGAGAAAATCGCATTTGCGGGGGAGAGGGGGAAGGGAGGGAAATTCCAAAATATACATTTTCTGCGTATGAAGTTACGAAAGCTTTTAACTAAAAGCTTTCATAGTATGTCTGGTTTCTTTTTCTATCCCTCTTCTCTTGTTCGCTCCTCTGCTAAACTTAAGCTATGGGCTTGTTGTTTGTATTAAGCTTAAGCAAAGGTGCCAGACGGGAAAAGCACCACTTCGCCGAGACTTGAACAATAATGTCCCAAGCTCTTGCTGCTAGAAAAACGTCCGATGGCAATTAGAAGTTGATTTAAAAGCGCGACTTCTGCCGATCCAATTTAAGCCACTCAAATTTGGGTTAAATAAGGCACAAATGAATATTTTTGCAGGTATTTAATGTAACGTAATTAACAACTTAATTAATTTTATGCTAGGGCGACCACGAGGAGAAAGGCAGACCTAGGAGACTTTCACAAACAGAAAACCTCGTCTTCCGGAAATTTCTATTACCTCCTTCGTATTCAGCCTTGACCTGTCATTTCTTTCTAACAATCAGCCGAGCCGAACTCCCACTGTTGCCAACTATCATTCCTGCAGCAAGTGACAGTGTCGACAGATATATATTTACTCCGATACCTAACTGGGGGGAGTTTAAATAAACAATTATGTCTCAAATTTATTTTTTTTTTCCTATCTTAAAGCTTGCTTAGCCAAAAATAAACCAACGTAAGTTTATACCTTTTTTCTTACTCTTTCCGTCAGCGCACTATTTTCGCCACACAATTAATAGTTGGCGTTGCATACTTCTACGCTGATAAATTTAAGAAGAAAAAAAAAATCGTTCAAACGAAAAGTGGCCCACTACAACGTATAGACGAAATATTTGCAGCATTAAGCGGCGGTTAATTGTTTTCAAAACTATATCTATTGAATGCATACAATCAACTTTTATTAGATGAGAAATTGGAACAGCTTTGTACTTGGAGTACACACATAGGTACACTGAAAAGGAAAAAAGACTTCCATTTGGTGTTAAACCAGTACCGTCTATAATTCCAAAGACAATATAATCTATTTTACGTGGTATACCTAATGTAGTCGTTTATCATGATGACATTACAGTCACTGGAAAAAATGGTTTGCGAAGAACATGGATAGTTGTGAAAGTGTATTCAATTGTCCAATGCCCAGAAATATCACTGAAGTGAGAGCATTTATTGGCATGGCAAATCATTACTCAAAGTTTATAGCGAAATTCAGATGGAAGATTAATCCGTTATACACATTGCTTAAAAAGAATACAAAATCTTTTGAAACAATTAAAGCAGAAGTAGCTTCTGATCAGGTTCTTCTACTCTTTGATAGTTCATTACCTATCATATTTCACACAGATGCCAGTAACTCAGCAGTAGCAGGCATACTGTCTCACAGATTACCAGATGGTACAACAGCATTTAATTTTAAAAACTGATCATTTGGCGAATAAAAATGACTACCACTTATGTCTTCAGTCAGAGTTCAAAGGTGGGCATTCATATTATCAGTTGTTAACTATACCAAAGAATATATACATAAATGGCAAACAAAATGATGCAGATAGCCTTTCTAGAATTCCACAATATGAAACAATTCATAGCATTGAGGAAAGTAAGTTCGGAATTCCAAGAATTACGGGAGTTAGAGAAAATCGCGGGCAGCGCTTGAGCAGCGCTGCAGCAGCAAATATATTTATAGCAAATATATATATGGTCTATCATAGTGAAACTTGGCATACGGACACATAATTACTAACTGGGGGTATTTCCAAAATTTTAGTTCGAAATTCCAAGAATTACGGGAGTTACGATTTGTTGGGTAGAGGGGGGAGGGAGGGAAATTCCAAAATATACCTTTTCTGCGTATTCACATAAGGCATCTGGGACTAAAATTTGGTGTTCCTAGGTCTTATAGTCTCCGAGATACGATTATACGAATGGAAAATCGGGAAAACCCCCATAGGCTGTAAGTGGGGGGGGGGGGGGGGAAATCACATTTTATGTACAGAGTATACTTGTAAAAAGGCATTGCCATTTATGGCTTCAATATTGTAAAGATTTTAATACACAGTTGAACACATAAGAGGTTAATTAAACAAGGCTGACGAACTTTCTAAAATGCCTCGTTTGTCCAAATCAAACAAAGATGAGGAACACAATTATATTAACTTCATTCAATCTGATATAACGTTTAAATTGAATTTCAAAAGTATTGCTCGTAAAACATGTTTCAATCCTTTGAAAGGTGTGTGAATCCATTAAAATTGGATCGCTACAAAAATTTAACAAGGTTTAAATGTAAAATTTCATAAATAAAGCAAATGAGCTCACATTTAAATACGATTGTATGGGATCATCGTGTAGTAATTCCAACCAAACTTAGGAATCAGAATCTACAAGAATTCCACAAGTCACATTTGGGAATGATGAAAACAAAAATGTTTGCACATTCGTAAGTTTGGTGGCCAAATATGGATTTATAAATTGAAAACTTAATTAGAGAATGCATCCCATGTCAGGAATCACAACCAACTTCAGAAATATCCATTTTGAACCGTGGAAATTAAATGGTCAGGCATCGAGTAGAATACAGAATTATTTGCATATATGGATTAGTTGATGTATTAGTGTCTGATAATGGTAGACAATTCACTTCAGACGAATTTCGCATTTTCATGGCCAACAACGGCACAAAGCATGTTTTGACAAGGACAAATGGCCAAGCTCAAAACTTCGTAAAGGCAGTAAAAAATCAATAAATGCAAGCATTAAAGTGAACTGCAATTCTAACTTTGACATAATCCTGAATAGGTTTTTAATAGATTACAGGAACACGATTCATTGTACGACCGGTGAATCGCCAGCCAAACTTTTCTTTGGTAGACAACTAAAGACCAGATTTTCGATTTTAAAACCTCAAATTGTGCATGATAAAATATGCAAAAAGGCGGGAGGATAGTGTCATGAGTTACAGAGGTAAAGAAGGTCAAAAGGTTATGGTTAGGGACTATAAAAATCCTAACAAGGCAAGTTGGACTCAAGCAACAGTTAGCCAACAATTGGGACCTCGACCTTATTTGTTTGATTATATTTGTCTTAACTCATAACACTCGTGAAAAAAAATGACACTAAAATCAAATTAGAAAACAAGAAAGCCAACACAGTGCAACATAAAAACAAGATAATCAAATCGAAAGTGATAGTTCAAGTGAAACTAAAAATCAAAATGATATTGTTATTCCTTCTGAACTAACACCAATCAGAAGACAGCTAAGACCACGTATAGTGGGCATAGTTTTTAAGCCTTTCACCTAAAACAACTTTTAAAAAAATGAAATTTATAAATTAAATATTTGTAATTAAGAAAACAAAATGAAATGTGTAACATTGAATTTAAACTCGAATTTATAATGAAATTTCTATCTGAATCCATGAATAATGGTTTTGTTAATTGTTAAATATAATTGTTAAACATGTATTTATGCAAATGTATATATTTTATTGCGTGCTATTACAAAGCTAATGATAAGCAGGTTAGGTATTGGATACCTTCTTAACTATTATTGTGAAAGTGTCAACTGGTCACATTGATCACGTGCCCTTTAGCTACACATTTGAATTGTACCCCATTCTGGAAATATACGCGGCGTGATACACAACATTAATGATTCATTAATGATTAATGAGAAGTTTTACAACAGAAATAATGTAATACTTGCAACTTGAAAGTAAACTTTAAATGGTTTATATAGTGCCCATTTAACGTGTGTTAAATATGAGTAGATTAAATGGACCCGTGGAATAGGCCTATGGGGATACCACGTTAAAAAAACGCACCCAAGCCTCTACCTCTAAGGTGGGAAAGGAGGATACATGAGATTGATTTGTATAATTAAAATGCCCATTATTTAGTGTCTATCCTTATTTAAATAATGATTAATAAATTGTAGCGGGATTAGTTGTTAATTTGACAAGGACAAAAGTTAAACGGTATGCTAAAAAACATGTTTGTTTTTTTTTTTTTTTTGGTTCTTATTGTAATTTATTTAATTTTTAGTCGAAGAATTAACTAATAAAAATAACTTACCCGGGTTATGGCGGGCTTGTATTAAATTTTTGGTTTGGTCATTTTAACGGTTATTACACAAATTTCTTTCTAGTTCCTAATTGTGCTTTTTGCCTTCTTCCAATATTGCCTCCTTGGGATCATTTATAGTATGTTTGAAATTTTTCGTTTGCTAATAGCCAAATCCAAAATTGCCAACAAAATTGTCATTCAAGTCTAGTGACTGTGCTGCTGGAATCATACCGTGAGAACAGTTCCAGATTATTTGGGTCGTTGTCTAATTCGTCGTTGGTGTAAAATAAAACATGTACTCTTCCTCTTCCGTGCTTGTGGGAATAAGATGTTTCTTTTGAATCAGATTATTCGGCTTACGCCATTCCCGTGTCATTCCGTCGGACCCATAGGCATTGATTTTAGACTCGTCGGCATAAATTATGTCTGCCACCATGACAATTTTGAAAATTTTGGAGCTGATAGCATTGGGTTTTCTTAAATTTCTATAAATATTTCTATAAATTTGTGGAAATAAATTAGTTAACAAATATCCAATTTCAATGAAAGGAGAAGAACTCCATTTCGGTTAACCATTCGACATTGCTTGCGAACGTAAGTCCTTGCACGAAATAAGGTGTGACCTTTTATTTTTTTGGTTTATCCATTATTTTTTTGTTGAAAATTAAAGCAACGCTCAAAATTCCCTAAACATGTTAAATATATTATAAGTAAATAGCTATAATTTAGATATAACGAAGCGTTTACTTGCTACGTCGTTTTAAAGAGTTGTAGAACGCCTTGACGAAATAAGCTGTGACTCACTGTGTGTAAAAAGTATTTGAAAGTCGGGACACCCGACTTTAGCTGTTCTACTTGTTTCCTTCCAAAATTGTCCGCACTTACAATGTAGCGGAATTTAGTATTGGAAGACTGCTAAGAATATAGTTCGCAGCCATCAGAACACACACACAAAGTATTTCAATGTCGGGACACCCGACTTCTCAACTTATGTTATATTAATTTTTGCGGTTTACCGCGTGTTTCGCTGATTTATGTATGTATGTTATGTGTGTGAATAATACACTGGCATGTATCCACATGTACATCCACATATGTTTGTGAACTGTAGCAGTGAACTTTTGCCGTTATATAGTTCATACATATATTTATAATACTTACTTATATGTCACTAAAATCGTTGCTAGTGTAGCGTTTCCAAACATGTGTGTTAATAACAGACAGTCATATGGATATATATATTTGTGAACTGTAATATTATGATACATATACATATATGTATGTGTTACTCAAATCATTCTCAGTATCAAGTTTCATTATTTTTTAATGTACATATGTACGTTATTTATTAATAATTTATTGGTATATTAATATATTTTTCAAACGTATTGCTAGGGAAATTTATGTAAAAAAATTTAATTCACTTGTACGCTTCACATCTTCCATCAATGCTGGTCGCACTTAGACTGATTTATCTTTTTAGAATTACGCACTTATAGCTCGAATTGAATGATGCAATAATGTGCCCTTATTGCTCAGAAAAGAAAATCGGCTGATGCAATAACGTGCTCAAGCCTTTTGTAACTTCGACACCTATGTGCATTTTTATATGTATAATTACAATTATTATAATTTTATTTATTTAATAGCAGGTCTTGCCCGTCTTCGCTTGTTCAGTATTTGTGTTTACAATTATACGTTTATTTACTATATGAGGTTTCTATTCCGACACTCTAAAGTTTCTAAAGAGTTCATTTCCCAAATAGCAAATTACTTTGGTACGATTCAAGCACTAGGACGTAAAGTACACTAAATACTATGTATGGTTATATGTGCAAATATACATATGTATATTTATGTTGTAACGACGCGCTAGCTGGATGCTGCGACAGGCGCATAAGGCGTGGATATAGTTATAAGCCTAGTCTATAAGTTTAGTATATAACTTGATATGTACTAAATTCTGTAGTAGTGAAAGTAAGAAACGTGGCTTGAGTTTAGTTTTAGGTTAGTCGTAGTGTGGAGGCTGTAATACACTATACATTGATGTAAAACGCTATCTAGTTTTTGCCAACCATGGACACCAAAAATTTATGTAAAAACAAGATAGAACACTACAGTCGAGCAAGCCCGACAGTAAAATAGCCTGTATACTCCACAAAACAGAAAAACTAAAAAAAAAAATTTTTTTTTTAAAATTAAATTATTAAAAAAATGAATGAATGAATTAATTAAAATTAATTAATAGGCAGCGCATGAGCAGCGATTTTACTTATGGCTATAACTTTCTTCAGAATTGACCTATCATGATGAAATTTGGCACACTGACACATTAGTACTAACTGGATGTACCTACCAAAATTGATTTCAAAATTCCGAGAATTACGGAAGTTATAAGTAAAAACACGAATTGCGGGGGAGTGGGGGGGTACATCGAAAAAAAACTCAAACTCGTACTTTCTCGGTCTTAGGAGAATATGGAAACCAAGTTTGGTTATTCTAACTCTTATACTTTCTGAGATCCTTGTGTTCATACGGACAGACGGACAGACAGGCGGACAAACAGACGGACAGACGGACGGACGGACAAGGCTATATCCACTCGGCTTCTCATCCTGATCAAGAATATATATACTTTGTGGGGTCTGCCACGCCTCCTTCTGTGTGTTACATACATGCGCACAAAACTAGTATAGCCTTTCACCCTTTGGGTACAGGCTATAACAAGTAGATAAGCTAAAGTCGGATATCCCGACTTTGAAATACTCTGTACATATGTGTAGAATAATTATGCGTGTATGTGTGTATTTGTGTGTGTCTGTGTATGTCTCGTGTGCCTGAGCAAAGCAGTAACAACAACAACATCTGCTGGCCCTACTTGGTCCTATGTACATATAAGGCTATAACTTCCTGTTAAATCGGCCTATCATGATGAATGATGAGTTCGAAATTCCAAGAATTACGGGCGTTACGATTTGTACTGGAGAGGAGGGGAAAGAGGGAAATTCTAAAATACACATTTTCTACGTATTCACATAAGGCATCTGGGAGTAAAATTTGGTGTCCCTAGGTCTTATAGTCTCCGAGATATACCGATAATACGAATGGAAAATCGGGAGAACCCCCATATAGGGGAAGAGAGGGGAAAATCAAAAAAATAAAACACACTTGCACAGCGTACACACATAAGGCATCTTTGTGCAAAATTTGTTGCCTCTAGCTTTTATAATCTCTGAGATCCAAGTGTTCATACGGACAGACTGACAGACAGACAGGGCTAGATCGACTCGTCTCGTCATGCTGATCAAGAATATATATATTTGAGGGGTCTGCCACGCCTACTTCCTGTTACATGTTTCAGCTCCCGCAAACCTAACTCTGTAATATAATAAAATAATGTCTAAAATGATCATGCAATTAATAATAATTGTATTGTCATCAATCCTTGACCCCTGTGCAATTTTTAAGCGTGTTTTTTTAGTTTTTTAATCTATAATTTATTTTCTTAATTTGTAGCCTTAAAAATATGTCAAAAGTAATTATATAAATAAAGAGCCTTGTCTTACGTTTGACAATAAATCTAAATTCATTTCATTCATGTTTACGTAACCTTTCTAACGCATCACTATTACATGGAACTTTTCCCGTTAGCTTCGAGCAATCAAGTTATTCTATTCGAATACCATTGAGTGATCTTCCGCGAATCAGAGCTACATAAGCCTGACCGACAGCATTCGTCTTTCAGCGGTACCATAGCTATATTTTGCTGGAAACTATATTGACATTGGTTTAATTAGATGTATATCATCTTGACCAAAGTAAATACGGACTGGTGGTATGTCTGAATCATATACTTGATCACAACGAAAATGTGGCCAAATAATTTCAGTGATAATACCCATATTACCATTTACTAAACCTTTTGCCACGTCAATTTTTAAATACTTTAGGAAGACCACCCGTCTTGTTTATATCATTAGGTATAACAGAGTCCACATTCTTATCACCTAAGCATCAATAAGTTGATCTTGTGCTTTTATTGTAAAAATATTTGTCCCTTTTTTCTCAAAATACTGAAGAAATTTTTCATTATGCTTAGCTACTTGATCATTCGTTGGGTAGATTCTTAATGCGTTATAAATTGAGAATTCATTGTTAGCATCTGTCGATACTTTTTCTAGAAGTATTGTAAGATTCTGAAATGTCAATTCTCCAATCCTCAAGGCGTTAAGTACATCAATGAATGTTGTGTCTCCTTGTTGGCGCATATTTTGTTTTAGTTCAACCAGCTTGAAGAGCCGCCATAAATGTGTAGCTGGCTTCATATGTTCTGGTTGTTGAAAAACTTGATGTCCTCGTACAGGAGGTAATTGCATTAAATCACCGAGTAATAAAATGTTAATCTCTCCAAAAAAAGCATTTGAACTTTTTAATTGTCGTAGACGAGAGTCAATCATACAGAGCATCTCGTAAGGAACCATAGAAATTTCATCAATAAAAATAAATTCTACGTGTTGCCATAGTTGACGCATTACTCTTAAATAGTTACCAGTTAGAATTGTCATATTGATGATGACTCCATCTTTTAGTACAGGTAATTTTAGCAGACGGTGTAATGTAGATCCACCGACTAATCGTGCTGACACTCCAGTGAGGGCACCAACTTTCACTGCTGATTTTCCATAACACCGGTTTACTTAGTTTTTCAATAAATTAAACAGGAAAGTTTTTCCAGTGCCTGCTCCATCAGTTGCGAAAATTCTTTCACGATTTTGGTCTCCATTAAGTTGGTCTTGTATACTGTTTGTAATAAAATTAAAGAGTTGTCTTTGGTCAATATTCCATGCTTTTTGTGCCCTTGTGAGGGTGCAAGTATTTTGACCCAAATAAAATGAGTACTGTATTTTAAAACCCCCACCTAAGCGCGCCGCCGTGATTATTTTGATTGTTTTTATATTTTGGTGCAATTTGGCATTTACACCAGGTAAGCCTCGTGCAATAATGTCAATAATTTAATGCTTCTAACAAGCATCCCTTTACATCAGTGAAACTGCCTCGACATATATTGGTGGCTTTTGTTTTGGGCTACCAACGCATTTGCGAAATTTTGGTACGCTTACCCAGCCCAGACCGCAGCGTCGGCGCTAGGAACACGTGTGTTAAGGCCCAGCATGGGCAGGCGTTAGAGACACGCCCGGCTAGCTCAGTTGCTAGAGCATGAACTGATGCTAAAGCCCAACACCAGCTCTACTGAACCCCAGAATTTGACTCCAATGCGCGCACTATAAGCTGATCTTTCGTATTAAAACATGGCGCTTGCCAAATCCACCTCCAGTTCAAATGGTTTTAGATCTGACCGCACCTAATTGACAGAGACACACAGACCACAATCTTTGTATCGATGGGATAAGTCATATTTGCCAATAATCTTAATTTAATAGGTTAAATCTAATTCTGTTTTCTTTTTACGTCTTATAAAGCCTCGGTGCGCTATGAGTGTATTGTTGCAAACATAATATGCCAATTTGTACCAACAGCCAATCATCGTCAACAGGCCTGCTGACATCGATGGACTCTGAATGTTGTAAGTACGGCACAGTCGAAAATATTAAGTGTAAAAGGTCATAAATTGAGTGCAACAATAGCATAGCAATCCGCTAGAAAACGTTTGTTTACTTAAAACGCCTATAATTGAATGCGGCGTACATTTTGTTAGTATACTTAACTATTCACCTTTATTCTTGTATATATGACTTCCTAATTATAAGTAATTTTGTAAAAACACTTCTTATTTTCCTTATCTTACTTAAACTTCCTATCTTAATCAATATGAATTGTTTCTAAAGATGAATTTTCTTGAATTATATGCGGTTATTTTTGAAGAAAACATGATATAATTTAATTTCCCTATGGGCACCTAAAGTATCTCACACCTCAATTGCAAAAGGGTAGGATCCTATAATTTCTCCGATCCTACAGGTAGGGAGGGTATAGAAGAAGAACCCTTCCATCTTGGTTCTTCAAATCCCTAAAGTAGACGCATCTCAAGGTAATACAAGTGGCTTTTTGGATTCATTCCTTATCTGTCTACGAATTTTTATTTATGTGACGGCCATGGAGTAAGCAGCACCAACGAACCCCCCCAGTCGCCCTGAGCACGGCCGGACCCCTATAGTAGACAGAGGTGTTGCCGGGACCGCATGATGTCGTGCACGTTACACCCTTTGGAACTGATCATTGCTCATATTTATATCTGGCAATTCTTCTTCTTCGCCCTCAGTATTTATTGCCACTGGCTGTTCCAAAATTTCAAATGCAGGCACTTGATTAAATGCATTTTCAAGCTGTTCATCACGCTCACGATGTAGGTGCATATGTTCGCTCATTGCCTTAACTTGATTTTCCTGAGCTAAAAATGCATCTTTAGCATTATCAAATCCAAGCTGTAGAAAAAGTTCTCTGGATCAGATGTAGCTATAAAATATGGCACTCTTACAACTGCAGGATTATTCCTTACAGCCATTTTACTGAACTTCGTATGCATCATTGTTAACACTTTCGTCAGGTTCTTTTGCTTTCTTATTATAGAAAGGTTCAAATAACATTGCAAATTCTGTAAGACTCACATTGGAAAAATTATAATCAGAACGATCCAAAGGACGTTTTCAATATCTTTCGAAAATATTACTACAATACCCAGTAGAGTGGCCCGTTCAAATTGCAAATATTGTGAAATATCTGATTCTTCACGTTGTGTTTGTTGAATTGCTTGTGCTATTCCAATATCTACTCCTTCAGGTTCTCCTTTTGATAAGTACTTTGCAATGTAATATGCTATCGCTTCATTTGAGCCGCATGGCTGAATGTCTATGTTATGTTACCCGTCCACAGTCTCAATAAGTCTAGATGATAATTATTTACCCTGTAATAAACTAATCATTGCTGTAAAACGCTATCTAGTTTTTGCCCCACGTTGGGCGCCAAAAATTTATGTAATAAACTACTCAATGAAGTATCCTGGCTAGATGTAAAAACAACAAAAACCAGATAGCGTGAGCCGACGGTGTCACAGCGGAGGTCGGGACCCTTTGATACCCTAGCTCTTTCGGGGTGGGGTGGGTTTGCTGTGTCCTGAAGACTCTAAGTACATAAATTAAATTATTATAGAGTCCCTGCTGAAACTAAATTTTGGAAGGCCTACTTCCAACAAAACAACTAAAACAAATCAAAGGCCAATTAAATGGGAGAGGGAAACTGACGGTACAAGTGATAGCTTCTTGCATCAGAAAATATGTCTAGCTATTTTGCGAGATCTTGCGATGGAAGTCGATGCTCGCGTTCTATACCCACCCAACCATGGAGCTCCAATGCGAGTATTGTTTATGGAGTTCCCCTATAGTAAATGTTCTAGCTAGTTTTACGTCACCATGTCACCAGAAAATAAAACTTTACTAATTCATTTTAAACAAAATTTAATAATACGCATGATTAATTATAAAGATTTACATTGGCGAGCAAACAAATTATAAATCTATTAGCAGGATAAATTCTTATGACAATGCAAACATAATAGGTATAATTCATTGAAGAAACTTATTTAGTATGAGTAAAAAAAATAAAAATTTAAACCAAGTAGTTATTTATATATATAATTCAAAGAACATAGGCTGAATATTTTATAGTCTAAAAAAATTGGAAAGAATTTATTGTGAAATCAGAAAGTGTGTGTGCATATACGCCTAATGTTATTTATTTTCATTTTATTCTTTATGTGTTAAAGTAACGTCGATTCAAAATTTAGCTACCCGAATCAGCAGCAGTTTAGTTAAAGGCAATTAAATGAAAAAAACAAAACTAAACTAAAAGCTCACATGAGTGATAGTGAGGTAGGTCAGTGCTGCAGATCAGCGCATTCTTTGCCGGTTCATTGACCTCCGCATTTTAAGTTATTGTCATATGTTCTCTCAAAGGCATATTAGTATAAGAGAAAAAGTTAGTATAAGACGAAAGTAAATTGACATGCGATAACTGTCGAGCAAAAGCTCTGTACTAAAATTGATATGTATGTATGTATCACATTATATCAATTTAACTTCGGCTTACAAACGAGATAAGAAACAAAAGCAATAGCAATGATAAATACAGACTTACGTACAGACTCCAGCGATGAAGGGCCCTCCAGCGAGGTGTAGTCGTTGTTTTATGTACAGATTAATTCAATGCACATACATTTATATGCAAATGCATATTTATATGGTGTGTTATTATATGGATGGGTTAATTTTGGGCTTATTTAAATTTGTCTTATTTATCTCGAGGCATATTTTTTTCGGGTTCATTTTCTTTTGCTATTATGATATATATTTGTACACATGCCTTTTCGAGAGTTTATTTCGGTTTAAGCTTTTATGCACTGATCTTGGGCGCGAAAAAAAACAATAGCAAAAAAAATTAAATGCACATGTCTGCTAAAAAAAACTGTACCTATTGGTACATATAAGTATATGCACTATATTGGGTTTTAAGGCATTTCCCTTTCGAGGCACTGTACACACACTCTCTTCAATTTTGAAACTGTGATTTTCAAACTTAGACACTATATAGGCTCTTTTTGTGAGCAGTAGCACATTTTATGTAGTTAACGCTGAGGTGGTGGTGGCGGCAATGGTTTCTACGGCAGAGGGAAGTCGGCGGTGGTCAGGTTGGGCTAATGACGTTTCGACACCCAGAGCAAAAAGATATATCCCGCATGTTTGCAAGCTCCTTTTTGGAAGACGGACTTGTAGCATACGGCAATTCACTTTGCCGGTTGGAACCAAATGTTTCGTCCAAGTGTAAACAACGACTGCGGTTTGAATTCCGCCGGGAAATAACCCTTATGTCGAAGTTATTTGATTCGGCTGCACCCAATACAGCAGCGACAAGGGGTTAGTCGCAAATCTCGTGACGGATGCGCACCGATTACTTGGCAGCGCCCTTAATAGGCAGTTGCCCACAGGCGGAAAATGCCATAAAGATTGGGGGGGTCTTCAAATCGTCTCCAGCCGCACGGTTTTACACTCGATGAAGGTTCGAGAGTGTCACGCCGTTTTCCTTTTGGCCAGTGAATAACACCCAAAACACGTGTTAGGCGTAGCTGACGGGCGTGGCTACTTTGTAGAACTTGGCCATCCAAAAGTTAATGAACAAAAGAGGTCGGTTTTAGCAAGATCAGGCCTTTTATAACACCTCATTCCAGGGAACTACTGAAGTGCGTAAATTTAGATGCGCTTTACATTCCAACCAAAACCTAGAGTTGTACTAACTAAAGCTTTCAGAGTAATACAGCTGATAGGGGCCTGAAGCTTTGGGACAAATATTAGCCCTTTTTATCGCAAGTGCTAATTTTGTAGCACCGAGCTGCGATAAAAGTAACATTAATTTAATTTTAATGCAGGCGACCATTACACCACACGATAATCTGACTATATATATTGGAAGATTAGCGAGAATCAGCTTCGAATATCTTTTGCATGATAAGTTCCAATATCCCGACCTTGAAAATCTTCTAGTTGGTAGAAGCAATTTCCAAGTTTTTTACCTATTCTGCACTTTATGAACTGTGGTCCTAATTTCGCATTGAAATTTTTCGAAAACTTGCTAAGGGCAAAGTTTCTACGGAACACTTCTTGTCCTTCTTTAAAGGAAACTGGCTTCGATCGTAAATTATATTGAGCTGCATTACCTTCATAAGCCTTTTTAATATTTGCTTGAATGCTAAATTATCTTTTCGATCTAGTGGAACAACAGGCTCTGCTAGCAACGATAAATCCTTTAACAAGCGATAATCCGAACCATGTGTTATCATATCCAATCCAAACAAGGCTTTATATGGCGAGCATCACAAGGATTGATGTAAAGCAGAGCGTAATGAGCAAGAAATGGCTGTAAGGTGTTTATCCCACTCGGTTTGATCTTGTTGCAGATACGAGCGAATAGCAGCTAACAGAGAACGGTTTACTCGTTCAGCAGCATTACTTTGCGGAGAGTACAATGCTGTATAAACATGCTTTATGCCTAATTCTGTCAAGAACGCATTAAAATCGTTTGCTTTGAACTGCGTTCCATTATCGCTTACAATGGTCTCGGGCACTCCAAAACAGTGAAATATTTGCTTTAACATGAACTCTTGTATCCCAGCCGAAGTAAATTTCTTTAACGGGTGTAACCAATGAAATTTACTTAAATGATCTAGAACTATTAATAGTCCAATATGACCGCTTTTACTACGTGGATACGGGCCAAGCAGGTCAATGTATAACCTTTGAAAAGGTCTACACGTTGGTGTTTGCGCACCCATAGGTGGGCGAAGAATACAATTAGGAGCTTTATTTTCCTTGCATGCGTCACAGTTACGAATGTAATTGCGCACATCTCTCGCTAAACCAGGCCGGTAGAGATTTCTGCGAAGCTTTTCAATGGTTTTCTACATACCACAATGCGAAGAAACTACGCTGTCATGAGCTTGTTTAAGCACATCGGCTCTTAAACGTTCTGGAACCCAAAGTTTCCAAGAATTTGGTTCTTGTTCCTCTACTCCGGTAGCATGTTCAGTTCTCATGTAAATAAACTGATTTAGAATTTTAACGTCAGGAAATTTGGATTGCTGCAGAGTAAATTTTTCTTTCAATTCCTTATAATCTGTATCAAAGAATGCATCTGATTCCAAATCAATGATAGGACCTACTGTTAATTCCGCTAACTCATCCTCACACATTCGAGACAGTGCGTCAGGAACTACGTGATCTTTCCCTTTTCTATGTGAAATGGTAAACTTGTATGGTTGTAAACGGAAAATCCAGCGGGCCAATCTACCAGAAGCATTTTGTTGGCGCATTAGCCACATAAGACTGGAATGATCTGTAACTACTTCGAATTCTTGAAGTTCTAAGTAGCACCTAAACTTTTCAATTGCTAAAATAACAGCCAGACATTCACGTTCGGTAACGCTATAATTGCGTTGTGCACGACTCAATTTTTTAGACATAAACGCAATTGGCATTTCATCACCCTCGGAAGATAATTGCACTAGCACAGCGCCTATTCCGAAGTTACTTGCATCGTAATGAAGATAGAATTTCTTGGCGAAATCTGGATTTTGCAACACAGGAGCCGTAGTCAAAATGGTTTTCAAGTTAGTAGAATGCTTGATCTCGTCTATGTCACTGACCCTAGTAGCGCAGTTGTCTCTAGGTCTTCACCCCTGTCAGTGCCTGAAGATACTTACCACCCTACTTTAGAAATCTCTCTGTCATTTTCAAATCACACCTTAATTCCTACACTTAATTCTAATAAAACAAGTCGTTGCTTTCACAAAGGAAACTTTTCTTTGCTTAATGAACTTATTTTAGCAATTAATTGGTCTTTTCTGTATAGTGCGGTTGATATCAACATAGCCGTTAAGTTTTTCTATGACACTATTAATGCTCTTTTTGATGTCTGTATCCCAAATCGTGTCATATCGTCTGCGTCATCAAAACCTCCGTGGTTTTCGCCAAGACTTTCAAACTTAAAAAATGTTAAATCTAAATGCTTTAAAAAGTATAAGCGGTCGGGCCTATCTATTGACTTCTATAAATACTCTATAGCGAAATCCAATTTTGTCCTTCTTAACTCACGGTGTTATAATAATTACCTTGCCCGATGTAAGATACAATTTGCACAGGACCCTAAAAAGTTCTATAAGTTCGTTAACTCTAAACGTAAAACTGCTTCGCTACCTTCATCATTTTTCCTTGGTGACAAGAAAGCCAGCAATGATTCTGAAGCTGCTGACTTGTTCGCCAACTTCTTCCAGTCAACTTATTCCTCTGTCTCTATTAGTAATACCTCTTATCCTTATAGCATTTCATCTTCCCACACTATTTACGCTCCCATAATTACTGATAGTTGTCTACTTTCTGCTATCAAATCCTTGAAGTCTTCGTACTCTCCTGGAGCAGACAACATTCCTAGTTGTGTACTCAAGGAATGTTCTAGTTCTCTTTTACAACCATTGCTTAAACTTTTTAATCTGTCGCTTAGTTCTTCAATCTTTCCAGCTATTTGGAGAGAATCTTTTATAATTCCTTTATATAAAAAGGGTGGTAAGTCTGATATTTCGAATTACAGAGGTATTGCAAAGTTGTCCGCTATACCAAAATTATTTGAAACAAGAGAGAACGCTACAGTCGAGCAAGCCCGACAGTGTAATACCCTGTACCCAGGTAAACTTCCGTCACTGAGTTATATGCGCCCAAAGCAGCAGCAAAAAGAGGAAGAAGAAGAGCGAACTTGTTGCTGCAGTTTGTGGGGGTTGTACTGGCGAGAATTTGTTTCGCTAATAACTTTTCTTAGGATTGACCGAATTGAATAAAATTTTGAACAACAGTAGATAATTATTTATGAATTATGTGTGCAAAGTTTGGTTTAGGTAGCATGTGAAATGTGGACGCTATTGACGAAATTCTGTAGCGGGGGAAGGGGGGGAAAATTAAAAAAAAAAAAAATAAACTCGTCCTTACTCGGACCTAGGAGAATCTGGATGCCAAGTTTGGTTATTCTAGCTTTTATAGTTTCTGAGATCCTCGCGTTCATCCAGACGGACGGACAGACGGACGGACATGTCTAGATCGATTTCTCTCGTCATGCTGATCAAGAATATATATACTTTATGGGGTCGGAGATGCTTCCTTCTGTATGTTACATACTTTGCACAAACCTAATATACCCTTTTTACCCTACGGGTACAGGGTATAAAAATAGTTTGCGGCACTTTGCAGCATCTCTGCAAATCTGTCATATCTCCTGCTCAACATGGTTTTATTAAGAGACGGTCTACTACGACCAATTTGCTGGAATTTACTTCTTTGGTAAATGAGGCATTTATTCTAAAAATGCAGACTGATGTCGTTTACACTGACTTCAGTAAAGCATTTGACTCTGTTAACCATGACCTTCTGCTCTTTAAGCTTAGCCGCATAGGATTTCCTGCCGATTTGTTGCGTTGGATTTCGTCCTATTTAAAAAACAGGACCTAACGAATTTTGCTCAGGTCGCATATCTCTAAGCCCGTTTATGCATCATCAGGTGTGCCTCAAGGTAGTCATCTTGGCCCTTTACTTTTTACATTATTTATTAATGACCTCCCCTCTATCTTGTCACACTCTTATATACTTATGTATGCTGATGATGTGAAACTTATTCTATCTTACAAAAACCCTCTTCATTTTCAACGCCTGCAGGATGATCTGAACTGCATGCAATCTTGGTGCATAGTAAACCGCTTGTACCTCAATTGCTCTAAATGTAAGTTCATGACCTTTCATCGAACTTTGCCCCTCTTAGTCACATATACGATTGACAATGTGCCATTGCAGCGTATATCGACTGTTGAAGACCTTGGGGTTCTTTTTGATTCCAAATTGAACTTCAATCTTCACATTTCTAGCATTGTAAATAAAGCTAAGGGTGTACTTGGATTCATTAAACGATGGTCCAAGGAATTTACTGATCCTTATACTACCAAACTTCTGTACACGTCTCTAGTACGCCCTGTGCTTGAATACTGCTCTTGTGTCTGGTGTCCACAGTATAGAAAGTATCAGGAGCGTATTGAATCTGTTCAGAAGCAATTCTTGCTTTTTGCTTTACGCGGACTTAACTGGGATCCTAATGTTTTGATGCCATCGTATTCAAGTAGACTATTACTTATAAACCTTCCATCTTTAGAAAATCGTAGGACTGTTCTTGGAATAGTTTTTCTCCACAAGTTAGTTATCGGTGAGGTTGACTCCTCTGCCCTCTTAGGTCGCCTTAATTTTTCAGTTCCTTGTAGACCAACAAGGAATTATTTGCCGTTCATATTGGCTAGATGCGCAACCGATTACGCTTTGCACAATCGTTTTCGGGTCATTTGCAGTAATTATAATGATCTTTCACATTTACTTTCGACAGAACTCTCTCTCTGTTCGGTGAAGATTATTCTTTATAATTATCTTCGGGAAAATCTCTGACCACTTCTGCTGTGAGTCGGGGCATAGCTAGCCGGACTGGCATTTAAATTTTCCCCCACCGGGTTGGAGATTTACCTCTTTCTCTTTCTCTGTCTTTGTATCTCTCTTTCCCTCTTATTTTTTTCTTTTTCCTCTTCCTCTTTCTACACCTTACTTTTTCTAATTAGTTCTTAAGTAGAATTAATTCTTCTCTTCTACTTGCTATTTGTTTAATTTGTTAGGTCTATAATGTCTCTGACCATCAGTTGGCTGTGAATCGGGGCATAGCTGGCCAACTGGCAAATAAAATTCCCCCAACGTGTCGGAGGCATTAATAGACGTCATTGTATAGCTCTCCCTTAGGCTTTCTTATCTTTTAAGTTTAACTTATAATGTAATACTATAAATATCTTTATTTTACTTTCTAATATTACCAATTATTTATTGACAGTAAATTTGTTGATTTTTATAAATAAATAAATAAATAAAAAGTTATCCATGGCTTTCTGTGCTTCTTCAGTCCAGACAAACTTCTTTTTATTTGACAACATTTCGGTGATGGGGCATGTCAAGTCTGCATAATTTGCAATAAAACGACGATACCAGCCACATACGCCTAAGAATCCTCGAACCTGCTTGAGATTTCTTGGTGGTGGCCAATTCAAAATACACTCAATTTTTGCGGGATCTGTACAGATACCACCGCTGCCAATAACGTAACCTAAGTAGTTAACATTACTCACGCAAAATTGACTTTTCTCAATATTGAGAGTTAAATTTGCTTTACGAAATTGTTCTGCAAGACGAACCAACACCGAAAGGTGGGAAGAAAAGTCTTCAGAAACAATACAAACATCATCTAGATAACCAAAAACGCAATGACGAAGATCAGGGGGAATGATATCATCCATTAGACGACACATTGTAGACGGCGCATTACAAAGGCCAAAAGGCATCACTTTAAATTGGTATAAAGGCCTACCAGGAACCGTGAATGCTGTCAAGGGCCTTGAATCGTCCGTAAGCTCAATTTGCCAATATGCATCTTTTAAGTCGAGCTTAGAGATTATATTTGCTTTTGGCAAGCGAGCAAAAATACCATCGATGCTTGGTAGAGGATAAGCATCCTTTTTAGTGGCATCATTTAACTTCCTAGCATCCAAACATAGACGAACCTTGTTAGGTTTTAATACAAGCCGCATTGGCGAACTCCAAGCGCTGGAAGAAGGCTCTATAACATCCAATTCTAACATTCGATCAATTTCTGCATATAACAATTTCTCAACTGCTGGGCTAACAGGGTAAAAACGCTGTTTCACTGGACGGGCATCACCAACATCAATATGGTGTTGAATTAAACGAGTGCGACCCAAACCTTCTGAACAGTTTGGAAACAATTTTTTCACCACATCAAGTTGTTGCTTTTGTATACTGGTAAGTGGATAATAAGACGAGTCAGTAATTGTATGGTCGGTACTATTATACTATTAGAGTGGAAAATTCTAACGAACTGATAATATTAGGGGCCAAAGCAAAAATTTTCCAGAAGTCAATGCCTAAAATCAATCTCTGCTTTATAGAAGGAATAACGTACAGCTGAATTGATTTTGCAGTACCCTTATATGTCATAGTGACGGTCAAAACGCCAATGACGTCATGAGCTTTACCATCTGCAGTTCTTACCTGTGATTTAATAGCTTTAAACTCAGGTAATATAGAAAAGTTTTCCAAAGCTAAACTCGAGCCAATACAACTTACATTCGCACCTGTATCTAACAGACCGTGCTCAGTAAATTGCAAAAATGACACTTCCGCATAACAACGCATATCATTTTTGTTACTAATAACAGACGCGACTAACATTTTACATTGTTTCCTAATTTGATGGAAATAGTTTTTGATCCGTTGTGTATTTCTAGATATTACAGGATTAATATCATTGAAGATTCTATTTCTGACTTCTAAATAATTTCTCAGCCTCTCATGATATGGACGAAAACTTTGAGGGGCGACTGACACATTCTTATCCTCTTGCGGTCGTTGCATCACTTGTACAGGAGCAAGAGAATCTGTGGCGTCCTTGTTGACATTTTCAGTTGATTGGTTGGGGGCATCCGGCTGTTGTTGGATGCACCCGGCTGGCGGTTTTCCGAACGACGACGATTGCAAGTTCGGCACTGTGGCTTATAAACATTGAGGGCTTCACATCCGTAACAGAATATTCGGCGTTCTGCCAAGCAATTTTCCCATACATGGCCTTGCCCATCGCAATTCCAACAGGTAATGTTTACATTGCGAATAGCGGCGAGTTCATTTTCCATATTTAAATCGATGTCAGGATCAGTGTGCTCTTCTACTTCAATCTCCTCAACTGCATAACATTGACGACGCGGTATAGCTGGAGTTATTCTTTGTCTTCCCTCCGCGCGACAACTGAGTTCGCTCACCAGATTCTCGTGCATTTGTACAAGTCTACGTAACTGACCGATGGAATGGATAGGCTGGTACAATAGTTTATGCCGTATTTCTGGGAGCAAATTATTTTTGAGAACTTCAATCAATTCTTCATCCGCAAACCTTATCGAAGATTTATCAATCAATGCGATTACAGCTTCATAAAAATTAGAAAAAGTTTCACCTGATTTCTGTTTGCGAGACCGTATTTGTTCTTTGCTTGCAAATTCTGATCGGTACTCTTTGTACTGCTGTCGTAATGAAAGGCAAAAATCTGTCCAGGCAATGTGATCCACTTGTTTGTGGTATCGCCAATACCAATCCCTGGCTCTTCCTACGAACAGAATGTGCATATGTTTACACAATGCAGTAAAATCGCTATCGAGAGTTTCATCGGTAAGCGCTTTTACGCGATAAATAAACTCTTCGACCCCTAAACCATCCGAAGAACCATCAAAGTGCAAATTCCACTTCTGTATTACCTCTGCCACTTTACTGGGATGAACTGAAGTACGACTATTAGACGATCTTGCGGCTGTCGTTACTTGTGACGAATTAGCATTCGAAACAGGGCTCACATTCAAAGAGGACATTACTCTAGATACAGTTTGTTCAATCATAGCTTGTATAGTAGAATAATTAACTGGCTGTTCACGTACATGACTGAAACAATTGGGACGACCTCTTCTCCTAGTTTTTGCAATTCGCTGTGGAGGAGGGTCTGCTGCAACTGTAACTTGACTGGCATCTAATTCTGGCACTGGTGCATCGCTCACGTCCAGAGGACGGGGATCAATAACTTCGTCAGGGCCTTGAGCATCTCTCATGCTTTTTGCCAAATTTCTAGTGACCGGACGACGACTTGGACCAGGGCCTATAGGATCTACTTGCTTAGGTTGTGGAGAGCAATTTCCTATAACCAATTTAAATTGTTGGACCTCTAGCACAGTGGAACAATTGGGACATTCAGTGTGAGACTCTAGCCAACTTTCAAGACATGTTTTGTGAAAAATGTGTTTACAGTTTGTAATAAAATATGACTGCGTATTTGTCATTAACTGACAACAAATATTGCAATTCCTTGCGGCAGTATCCGCTGAGGAGTGCGCATTTTGGGGACTATGTTCAATAGGCATAATACTTTTTAATATATTTTTTCTGATATATGACATTTTTGGTTGACATAATAACTAGAACAAAAATCAACTAGACATTATTCAAGTGCAAGAAGTAGTGTGTTTTTTTTTTATTTTTTTTTTTTATATGGGCTATTGCATTTATAAAAAGATAAATTAAACGTGCTATGTATGTACCCTTACAATTGACCGCCCTTGCTCGGTAGCGATATGCCGAAGCAGCATGATACATCTATTCCAGAAACAAAGGGAGTCCAATATCACCAGATAAACACTAACAACCATTTATCAATCTTACGATCCGAAAGGAAGGTGACGCAATTTAATATCTACTAAACTTTTGAATACCTGATCAATGAAAAGGCTCTCACAGTGACAATCGGCAGGGTATCCAATCTTAGCTGAATACGCAAGATTCCAGAAAGTATACGATAGTATTTCAAAACTCAAAATGCTCAAAATCTAGACAAAATCAAAAAGCAATCGAAAACAAAACGAGCTAAAACTCCGAAGCAGTGTGATAGCGATGTTATTCTATCTGTTTAGGATTTTACAACTCGAATTTGATTAAGTCAATACACAACAAAATAAACGTCGGCAAGGCATCCGATCGCACTCAAATACCAGGTTCCAGTACGTATATTCTGAAGTATTGAAACGTAATCACAACTCTTAAAGAACATTATGTTGTGCCAGGTAACACATACGTGCCATCAGTCATAATGAACTCTATATTGCAAAATACAGCTTCGAAAAATTTGGGAGGAGTTACTACTGCGAATAAATGGACTTCACTTCAATTATGTTCTTAATCCATCGTACCCTTATTTATTCACATGCAGCAGCCGCCACACATGTTGTGGTCTAAATGTATATAACTTTTGTTATTCACAAGCAGTAGCAGCCCCACGTTGGGCGCCAGAAATTTATGTAATAAACTAATCATTGCTGTAAAACGCTATCTAGTTTTTGCCCCACGTTGGGCGCCAAAAATTTATGTAATAAACTACTCAATGAAGTATCCTGGCTAGATGTAAAAACAACAAAAACCAGATAGCGTGAGCCGACGGTGTCACAGCGGAGGTCGGGACCCTTTGATACCCTAGCTCTTTCGGGGTGGGGTGGGTTTGCTGTGTCCTGAAGACTCTAAGTACATAAATTAAATTATTATAGAGTCCCTGCTGAAACTAAATTTTGGAAGGCCTACTTCCAACAAAACAACTAAAACAAATCAAAGGCCAATTAAATGGGAGAGGGAAACTGACGGTACAAGTGATAGCTTCTTGCATCAGAAAATATGTCTAGCTATTTTGCGAGATCTTGCGATGGAAGTCGATGCTCGCGTTCTATACCCACCCAACCATGGAGCTCCAATGCGAGTATTGTTTATGGAGTTCCCCTATAGTAAATGTTCTAGCTAGTTTTACGTCACCATGTCACCAGAAAATAAAACTTTACTAATTCATTTTAAACAAAATTTAATAATACGCATGATTAATTATAAAGATTTACATTGGCGAGCAAACAAATTATAAATCTATTAGCAGGATAAATTCTTATGACAATGCAAACATAATAGGTATAATTCATTGAAGAAACTTATTTAGTATGAGTAAAAAAAATAAAAATTTAAACCAAGTAGTTATTTATATATATAATTCAAAGAACATAGGCTGAATATTTTATAGTCTAAAAAAAATTGGAAAGAATTTATTGTGAAATCAGAAAGTGTGTGTGCATATACGCCTAATGTTATTTATTTTCATTTTATTCTTTATGTGTTAAAGTAACGTCGATTCAAAATTTAGCTACCCGAATCAGCAGCAGTTTAGTTAAAGGCAATTAAATGAAAAAAACAAAACTAAACTAAAAGCTCACATGAGTGATAGTGAGGTAGGTCAGTGCTGCAGATCAGCGCATTCTTTGCCGGTTCATTGACCTCCGCATTTTAAGTTATTGTCATATGTTCTCTCAAAGGCATATTAGTATAAGAGAAAAAGTTAGTATAAGACGAAAGTAAATTGACATGCGATAACTGTCGAGCAAAAGCTCTGTACTAAAATTGATATATATGTATGTATCACATTATATCAATTTAACTTCGGCTTACAAACGAGATAAGAAACAAAAGCAATAGCAATGATAAATACAGACTTACGTACAGACTCCAGCGATGAAGGGCCAGCGAGGTGTAGTCGTTGTTTTATGTACAGATTAATTCAATGCACATACATTTATATGCAAATGCATATTTATATGGTGTGTTATTATATGGATGGGTTAATTTTGGGCTTATTTAAATTTGTCTTATTTATCTCGAGGCATATTTCTTCGGGTTCATTTTCTTTTGCTATTATGATATATATTTGTACACATGCCTTTTCGAGAGTTTATTTCGGTTTAAGCTTTTATGCACTGATCTTGGGAGCGAAAAAAAAACAATAGCAAAAAAAATTAAATGCACATGTCTGCTAAAAAAAAACTGTACCTATTGGTACATATAAGTATATGCACTATATTGGGTTTTAAGGCATTTCCCTTTCGAGGCACTGTACACACACTCTCTTCAATTTTGAAACTGTGATTTTCAAACTTAGACACTATATAGGCTCTTTTTGTGAGCAGTAGCACATTTTATGTAGTTAACGCTGAGGTGGTGGTGGCGGCAATGGTTTCTACGGCAGAGGGAAGTCGGCGGTGGTCAGGTTGGGCTAATGACGTTTCGACACCCAGAGCAAAAAGATATATCCCGCATGTTCGCAAGCTCCTTTTTGGAAGACGGACTTGTAGCATACGGCAATTCACTTTACCGGTTGGAACCAAATGTTTCGTCCAAGTGTAAACAACGACTGCGGTTTGAATTCCGCCGGGAAATAACCCTTATGTCGAAGTTATTTGATTCGGCTGCACCCAATACAGCAGCGACAAGGGGTTAGTCGCAAATCTCGTGACGGATGCGCTCCGATTACTTGGCAGCGCCCTCAATAGGCAGTTGCCCACAGGCGGAAAATGCCATAAAGATTGGGGGGGTCTTCAAATCGTCTCCAGCCGCACGGTTTTACACTCGATGAAGGTCCAGGTTAACGTGGACAAAATCTTTGGGTTCGAGAGTGTCACGCCGTTTTCCTTTTGGCCAGTGAATAACACCCAAAACACGTGTTAGGCGTAGCTGACGGGCGTGGCTACTTTGTAGAACTTGGCCATCCAAAAGTTAATGAACAAAAGAGGTCGGTTTTAGCAAGATCAGGCCTTTTATAACACCTCATTCCAGGGAACTACTGAAGTGCGTAAAGTTAGATGCGCTTTACATTCCAACCAAAACCTAGAGTTGTACTAACTAAAGCTTTCAGAGTACTACAGCTGATAGGGGCCTGAAGCTTTGGGACAAATATTAGCCCTTTTTATCGCAAGTGCTAATTTTGTAGCACCGAGCTGCGATAAAAGTAACATTAATTTAATTTTAATGCAGGCGACCATTACAACCCAAGCATCATCTTTCCGACGCTTAAGTAAACAAATTCTTCCTCCATTACGAATAAAGTCTTCTGAGGAATGAGACACTATCTGAGTCTCATTGCATTCTTGCCGTGGGAAGTTAAATCGACATCTTACAGAATTACTATTTTTCGTACACGTTTCTGTATGTCGATGAATTTGACATTTTTTGACAAGATCGTGAAGTTCTGGATCTTCTTATGCTGGAGGCATTTTACAGGAACAGTTACGATCAAGGAGAAGTTTTCCTTCCTCTGGATGATTTTCTATCCAAATTACCATATGAAGATGAGGACTACCACGACGTTGGAATTCAATACGCCACGAATAATCTTTTACTCTCCCTCCAAAAATTTCGTTATTATTTTTTATATATTTTAATAACTCATTAACTCTAACCATAAATTGTCGGCTTAATATTACTGGGTATTTTTCTATTAGGTTTTGAGTCTCGTAAATATCGAGTGTACTCGGATCTACATCAGGTCTACCATCAGCTATTAATAAACCTTTCGTAGATCAAACCAGTTAAGATCATTTGAACTAAAAGTTACAAAATATGTTGGAGGTCCCAAACATCTAATTTGAGCTAGAATCTCATTCAAAGTGGATCTCCAATAAGCTGCCGATCCTCTCAAATTTTTCACGTAACGATGAATATCTTCGACTACTCCATCTTGATAACAAATTTTTTTTCCACATGCTGATATAGTACATTTTACTCGATAATATTCAAAGAACGATAAAGCATAAAAGAGGTAATTGTTGCGTTGAAAATAATCTAATGGTGTTATGTTTAATGGCCTTGGTTCTTTAAGTCCAATTTTTCCGTATGGAAATAAAAAATACCAGACAAATTCCTCTGCTTTCAGTTCATGAGCTACATTTACAATATTGTCAGTTGTTTTACGGGTAATTTCATTAGGATTCAGTGAAACCAGCAATTCATCTTCTACATTAGGTTGCATCATATCAATGGATGCCATCAGTGATGTGAGCAGTGGAATTGTTTGATTCATTGCTTGTTGTGGGGCAGGAATTCTTGGAGTTAATACTCTTTCAGTAATGTGTTGTGTTTGATTTTCTGACTCTACAGAATCGGGTATATCAAAAACTTCAACATCAACGTAGTCAATTGTGAATTGAACATTTTTGTTACTTGTTGTTCGTTTGCAAATTCTCACAAATTCGTCTAAATGATTCATTTACTTGGTCATTTAAGCTTCCGAATAGGCTTGGTTCATTATGAAAATTTATTTGAAGTCGTTTGTTGAATATAATAAGATCATCTTTAATAACGTTAAAATTCCGTACGAGCAAGTATCCATCATTTTGTACAGGATAAGCCACGAGACTTATTTCCGTTTGAAATCTGATATTACTGATCACCCGCTATCATATTCAAATTAAGAATATTTGTTGACCAACATTGTGGCGGAAGAATACAAGATCTTACAATATTTGCCAATACCATAGCACAACATTGTACACCCGCAAATCCTAATATGAATATATTATCATTTGCTTGATCACATGAGGCACGTAAAATTCTTGCAGATTCGTTAATTCTCATGTAAGCACTAGTATTCTCTGTTGATTCCTCATTGACTTCAACTTCATTCTGTAACGACACTTCTTCTACTCTTATTATATCTTCTTCATGAAGCTCAATGTTATTATTGATACTAACATCTTTTTACAGAGGATTGTTTGCTACTAACTAATATAAGGCAACATATACTTTTTATCTAGATATCGAAAACTGTCGCGTTACATTAATATTTTCAAGACGCTCAGTAACTACGACAATACCAGCATTATTGGAGTAACTTCAAAACATCATGTGCAAACAATACCGCCTGACATCGGAAACTATATTGTCCAAACAACCCACTCAACTTGATAGCTTTAACAAATGGAATGGTACGTGAAATTAATCGCTGTTCAAACTGTGACAAATCTGTAATAACTTCTGGAAGAGGCCCTGGATCTACAAGTAGATTATTCCAATACGATTTAGATGGTGCAGTCTTTTTCTTCGAATGATGAGTCTTGCACCGGTTACAAACAACTAAGCAATTTTTATACCCTGTACCCATAGGGTAAAAAGGATATATTAGGTTTGTGCAAAGTATGTAACATGCAGAAGGAAGCATCTATTTTATTTAATTCGGTCAATTCTAAGAAAAGTTTGTAGCAAAACAAATTCTCGCCAGTACAACCCCCAAACTGCAGCAACAAGTTCGCTCTTCTTCTTCCTCTTTTTGCTGCTGCTATGGGCGCATATAACTCAGTGACGGAAGTTTATCTGGGTACAGGGTATTACACTGTCGGGCTTGCTCGACTGTAGCGTTCTCTCTTGTTAAGCTTAAGTTCATCGGGCAAATAAGCTTCTATATTACTGTTTATAGTCCGCTTTGAAATTTGATGCGGGTAGCATCGTTTAGTGCAAATTTCACAAATTTTATCACAAAATGTGTTAATTGCACGCATAAAAGCCGCTTTACTCGCTCTATATAATTCTCCAGAATCAATATTATGCTGCGCTCACTGCGATAAACGTCAAAGTGAGAAGTCGTGTTTTTACTGTGCGCTCCGTAAAAATATTTTATATTTCATTTCTTAATATAAACGCTTCTAGTGCGTCTTCAAAAAATCCAGATACCTAGTTCAAGTTTTCACTCGCTCATAACTGCAATAGTTCGTTGTTGTTGTCGCCATAGCGGCCCCAATAGGCACTATGGTCCCACCAGCCCCACATAAACCAAAGTGGTAGCTAACGCCACCGAAGCTTCTACCAAGAGGAAACTTCAATCCTAGTGGAGTCCCATCAGCGAAGCAGGCAAAGGTGTCAAATGTGTCTCCTAAGGCACAGCTAGATGGCTCGAGCGATGGTGAAGCAAGCTCGTCCGGCTTGGAGCCAAGGGAGATAAAACGCAAAGCCCGTCTTCGCAAAGCCCCTCCTCGCAAAGCCTCGCAGCGCAATAATCCCAAAGCCACTAATAACAAATTCAATAATGCTAATAGATTCGCTGCGCTTTCCGATGGAAGCGATGGAGAAAAAGACGACGAAGCCGATAATTTTCAGGACGCCCCTACTGCCCCAGAGAGGATAATCCAGCCACCACCGATTTTCATTCCTGATGTCGGCGACATCAAGGAATTCATAACGGACGTTGATCTGGCCATTGGAAAAGTGAACTTTGACTATAAGGCTGGCAGAGACGGTCGCGTCAGGGTCAATCTTGTTGATAAGGAGAGCTTCTCAAAGCTTAAAAGCTACCTCAATACGAACGACATCAGTTACCAGACTTTCCAGGCTAAGGATGAGCGTGCCTATAGGATAGTTGTCAAAGGACTGCATCACTCCACTGACATAGATGACATTAAGGAAGCCTTAGCAGAACATGGACACACGGTTCGAGGCCGTGAGATCAAAAACGCTGTCAGCCGTAGCAACAATTTGCCGTTGTCTATGTTCTTCGTGAACTTGGAACCCATCAGCAACAACAAGGAAGCCTTTGGTATAAAACGATTGAACCACCACTGAAATCCAAGGATATCATGCAGTGCCATCGATGCCAAGGCTTCGGGCACTCCCAAAAATACTGCTGGCTTCCACCTAAATGCGTTAAGTGCGGCGAATACCACAGCTCTATCGAGTGCACCAAATCCAAAGAGATTCCCGTCTGTTGCGCCCACTGTAAGGGCAATCATGCAGCCTCCTATAAAGGCTGTAAGGTGTATCAGAAGGCCAAGCAGCTCCATTCACCTAAACCAAGGCCCTTGTTACCAACCTCAAGCCGCGTGACATCCACAGTTGTTCCTGGCATAAGTTTCGCCAGTACGCTACGTGGATCCCAACAACCCCCGCATCAGTCTGATACCACTCCCTCTGCCCCGAATGCAATTAACTCCAGAATGGACCGCCTGGAAGCCATGATGGAGAAAATGCTAGATCAATTTGCTGCCAATTTGCAATTGCTGACGTCACTCTTGGCGAAGCAATGCAAATAAATCTCCATATAATTATATGGAACGCGAACGGTCTGTGCAAGAGCAGGCCCGAGGTCGAACATTACCTCAAGACAAATCACGTTGACATACTCCTCGTCTCGGAAACTCACTTCTCCACTAGGTCCTTCTTCACCATTAGCGGCTATTATGTCATAGCCGTGAACCATCCCAGCGGCAATGCCCGAGGCGGAGCGGCTGTAATCATAAGGAGCGGGATTAAATATATCGAACTCCCTGCATACCAGGAGCCATGGGCACAGTGTGCCAAGATAAGAGTACTCAGTCCAACTGGAGACACAACAATTGCGGCCGTGTACTGTCCACCACGACACCTTGTAGGGCATGCTCTATTCCATGGTCTGTTGGACAACCTTGGGTTACGGTTTATTGCTGGAGGTGACTTTAACGCCAAACACATATGGTAGGGTTCCCGCACTATCAACCCCAAAGGCAGAGCCCTCTACAAGTGTATAACTGATTCCAGACTCGACTGCCATTCCACCGGTGACCCTACTTACTGGCCCACTGACAGCAACAAGATCCCCGACGTGCTGGATATTGCGGTGTCTAAAGGGATCGCAAGGCATAAGTTCATCACCAGCAACGTGTTAGAGCTGTGTTCTGACCACTGCGCTGTCAAGCTCCTGGTAAACATACCAGCCAGCACCAATTCGGCAAGGAGCAGATTGTTTAGGCGTAACACCAATATCGATCGCTATCAGCACTGGCTGCAGAGCAATTTGGACCCAATGGTTGAGATTGCAACTGGAGACGACTTGGATGAAGTTGTAGAACATCTCAACGTTCAAATCCACAACGCTGTGTCGCATGCCATACCCCCAATCAGACCCTTCTATAGCGTCGCCCATAGAGATGTCCACCTTTGGTCTCCCAAAGTTGCAGCATTGGTTGCTGAGAAAAGACGTCTACGCCGACTGTGGCATAATTCTCGCAACCCCAGAGACAAAACTGTGTTCAACAGAGCGACCAAAGCACTCAAAGAGCTGTTATATAATCTTCGAACGCAATCCCTGGATCAGTTTCTTGAAGATGTGGAGCCAGGCGACCCTTAACAGAAGGAGAGCCAGTTAAGAACGCCAACGGAGTCTGGTGTCGTTCTGACAGTGAAAGGGCAACAGCCTTTGCCGATTATCTGTTTGACGCATTCTCACCTTTCTCAACTAGGACACTTCCCCACCCAGTGGAAATGCGCTGAAATAATCGTAATTCAAAAACCTGGGAAACCTGCTGCTAATCTTACTTAATATCGCCCGATTAGCTTATTGGCGGTTCTCTCCAAAGTAGTTGAGAGATTATTTTTGGGCAGAGTCCGAGCAATCCTTAAGGAGGCCAATTTGATCCCGGCTCACTAGTTTGGCTTCAGAGAATGGCACACCTGAACAATGCCATAGGATTGTTGCAAACATTCTGGATGCATTCGAGGAAAAGAAATATTGCTCGGCAGTCTTCCTGGACGTCAAGCAAGCCTTTGACAGAGTATGGCACACTGGACTGCTCTACAAGCTGAAGATTGCCCTACCTGCACCATACTACTTATTTCTAAAATCTTACGTCGAGGGAAGAATGTTCTTCGTGAAGTGCGGAGATGAAGGCTCCGCCATTAGAGACATTAGAGCCGGAGTTCCTCAGGGCAGCGTACTGGGCCCAGTCCTCTATACTCTATATACCGCTGACATGCCTGTCATATCGGATAGAAGACTACTGACTGCCACAGAATGCCTCTGCCATCATCCAAATGCAGCTTGACTCCATTAACGTCTGGCTAAGGAGATGGAATTTGTTGGTCAACCCCGAGAAGTCCACTCAAACCACTTTTGCCCTAAGAAGTTCAACTGGACGGCACAACCATCCCTAGCAGCGATACAGCCAAGTATTTGGGTCTGGTGCTAGACAGACGACTAACCTGGACACCTCATCTACTCAACAAAAGGTCACAGTTGAAGAAAAGGCTGAAAAAGCATCTCTGGCTTGTTGGCAAAAAGTCCACAAGCTATTAATTTATAAGGCTATAATGAAACCCATGTGGACCTATGGGATTCCGATCTGGGGCACTGCCTGCCGAACCAACTGTAATATCATTCAAAAATTTCAAAACAAAGCGCCATCTCCAATGCGCACCCATTCCACTCAACCGTGGAGATTCAGAATGAACTCGGTGTCCCTTGGGTTCACGAGGAGACTACCAGGCTGAGCAGAGCGACTGGACAGGCACACCAATCTCCTCGCCATTAACCTGCTTAACAACAGCAACTCCACCCGTCGTCTGAGAAGATTCCACCCGCTTGACCTTCCTCATCGCACAATCTAAACTTTTCAATCCATCTCTCCACAAAGCCACACATAATACAAAATCATAATGCCAATGTTCCTCCAGTATAATTTGCTGATTGTCCGTTAGGACAGATTGCAAAATTAAATCAACTGTTAATCAAAAAAAAAAAAAAAAAAAAAAAAAAATAGTATGCTGCCGCATGTGCTGCAAACGAGCTGCCTTATCTTCTGCTGTTTGTGAGGCTCGATACTCAGCACTATGTTGCCGCATGTGCTGCAAACGGGCTGCTCTATTATCTCCTGATTGTAAGGCTCTATATTTTTATACCCTGTACCCGTAGGGTAAAAAGGGTATATTAGGTTTGTGCAAAGTATGTAACATGCAGAATGAAGCATCTCCGACCCCATAAAGTATATATATTCTGAATTAGCATGACGAGAGAAATCGATCTAAACATGTCCGTCCGTCTGTGCGTCCGTCTGGATGTCCGCAAGGATCTCAGAAACTATAAAAGCTAGAATAACCAAAGTTGGCATCCAGATTCTCCTAGGTCCGAGAAAGGACGAGTTTATTTTATTTTTTGGAAAAAAGCCTTTCTTAGTGTGCTCCTACACTATGATGGATACTGTTCAAAGCAGAACAATTGATTTAATGTAAAGTAAATGTAAATGCCTGTTGGCTTATGTTTGTTTAGTTCTTGTTAGAAATTATATTATCTTCATCTTGCTTAGCTGTCTCTGTTAAAGATCAATCCGCTCTGGCTCTCACTTGCAGACAGAGCTTTTATATGCAGACGAGCTTTTTTCTAACGCTGCAGACGCACATTGACTGCAGCCAGGTTCTTGTTCAAACACTCCAATTCTAGACACGCTACAATAAACTTAAGTTTAATTGAATTCGTCCCGTGTTTTTTATTAAATATAACTGATCAGGTGATATATTCGATATCTCCTCTAAACATATTGGTGACCCCGACATGATCTAGAATTGGTCGTGGTTTTGTAAAATTGTTTCATATCGTTGTAACAATTTAGCTGTTTGTGCATAATTCGATGCAAAACACATAATTATCGGTCGCTTTACAGCATACATACAAACACACAAGCAATACCACAGCACTCGTCGGCGTGTAGTTTGGTGGTTGAAATAAGTGCCGCTGCGTGAACAGTTATACGCATACATACTTGTGCCTACATTCGTGCATAGGCAGTCTCGCCCGAGTTACCATTTCGACCACATCCGAGATGGCACTGCCAAAACTACATACCGTCATTGGTTCCTGATAGAAAAGAGCCCCTGTATTTGTTCGGAAGGCTCGACTACCCTGTTCTGACCGTACACCGAATATGCAAGTATAAAGAACTGAGAGATGGTTGGTTCCAAAAGAAGCAGTTCCGATTATTCAGTCTCTTGTGGAGGACGTGTTCGACCAGCTGCTAAAAACTGACAAAAAGCATAAAAATAGTTGAATATAATAGTCTTTGACTACATTAAAACTAAAGAGAGCGTTTAATTTTTTAAAACAAATACGTCCAGAAGATCGATTACTAACACCAATGTTTATTGGTAACTGGCGCAGTCGTTTTCTTTTCTTTCCGAACCAAACCTCCCGAAGATGAAGGAATTAAATTTCATTTATTCGGTGTATACTTAAGTCACAAAACGCTATTGAAGTGCGAAGCGAGAAGGGAGCAATCAAATATAACTCCTTGTAGTAAAGTGTAATTGTAAAATAATGTAAAAATGTTACACTAAACATGCATTTCTACGCGAATACATATATATATATATTCTTACATGTGTATGTATGTATATATGTATGTATTTAAGTTGCATTGCGGCAATATGCAACGGAATACTTGAAAAATATTTATGTGGTAGTATGTGTGTGGATATTCAAAAATGTGCTAGTGCTGGACGTCACAATCCCAGAAAGTCGAATCCAACACGCTGGACGCGCTGGAAACGATGCCGATCGAACAGGTCACAGAAGTGTGTTGCGACTGTATGGTGAAGAAATGGCGCCGAGCCGCAATTCGTTGGACGCGAACAATTACTGGTTGTTCGAACAGGTCACTAAAACAGTTGCGGTTCATTGAGAAACACCCAGCTTGAGTATAAGAAAATTGCTAGACGCGAATATTTTATGCTCAAAAGTGTCATCTTTCAAGTAAACTCAATCAGCCGTCTCGTTGTAGACCTCGAGCTGCCCTACGTGTTGACGCGAATTTATTGTTCGAACTGGTCACTAACATGTTGCAAAAGGTATGTTCAGGTCGAATCGAATCGGAGGCGGACAAATACAATAGAATATAGAAATACAAAAGAAAACACATGATGAATAAAATGTATACAAGTGTCGCGTTGACAACTAAAGGCAACGCCTGGCAATTGTGTTGCGCATAGCATTTTTATTCGTTATTTTCCCGTTACCCCTATTTCTCTCGCGCTTTCCCTTCCATCTAATTCGAGTAATCTGTTTTGCGGCATCAAGCCTTATGCCCTTCATTACACGCTCCAAAATAGTAAAGCATAACCGATTAGTCTAAACGCCTCACACATCCACGTCATATACCTATCCCAGTTCCTCCAGTGCAGTAGCCGTCTATCAACACATAATTACAATGTGCATACGCTAACTGCCACTGGTTTGTCTCTATCCAATTTTAGTATCATTTGGCCTACCATAGAATCAAGTGATGCAAATAAAGTAAGCATAATTTAAAATGCGCAGAATAACGAATAACAACGAAAGTGTATATACATGTAATATGATTCCTTAAAGGTTCAATATAAGGAACACGTTTCGCAGTGAATCAAAATTCTTTAACAATAAGAATAATAAAAATGAAAACAGAACTACTACAACAATTTACTAATATAATCAATTGCAGATTACATGTTCACTTACTTCACCAATCAAAAGAAAATACAATTGCTTTGAGAAGTTAAGTAATATAACACAACGGTCGAAGAACACAGCACCAAATCACTACACACCAATTAAGCTTCACTTCACCCAACTTCACGTCACCCAGCTTCACGTCACCGACTCCTCCAATCAAAATTAATTACAAATTCTAAAGATAAGTGTACTAATATACTTAATTTTAAAAAAATTCTTGATTTGCTAAAAAATAGTAACTGGCAGAAACACATGTCTAGGATTCAGAAAGTAAAAGGGCCTCTCCCAACAACCAGAAACAAAACAAAAACCCAACAGATTGGTCCCACTAACTCACAGTTAACAGACCTAGGCAATCAAATTTTAGTCCGAGCTCAGTCGGAAGGTTCGACAATGTCCTCTTCAACAGGTTCCCTATCATCCCACCAACTGGCCGTTGTAAACCCAATTGAAAATTCCCCTTGAAAATTCCTGATCCAATACGATTCCTCCCTACCTATGACGGAAACCCCAAAACCCTGAGCGAATTTATAGCTAATGTTGAGGAGATTCTATTATTTATTAGAGGAACAGATAATACCCCATGTGGACAACATTTGCTTAGGGCAATCAGAAACAAAATAGAAGGCAAAGCCAATGAGGCTGTCATAGCATCAGGGGCCACTTTAAAGTGGAATGAAATTAAAGACGCATTAATTTTGCATTGCTCTGACAGACGCGACGAACCAACACTGATGTACGAATTACATAATCTAGTCCAAAAAAGACTACCATTACAAAAATTTTACGAAGAAATATCAGAATTAAAGTTAACATTGTTTAAATTAACTGAAACCAAAGAATCAGAACCTACTTTAATCAAGACCAAGAAGGAGCTATTTGCTCAAACACGCCTAAACATATTCTTAACAGGTATCAGCGGTCCACTAGGAACAGCAGTTAGATCAATGAGACCCACCAATCTACAGGAAGCCTATGAGCTTGCAATTAAAGAGAGGAATATTTACTTCCAAGAAAATAGGAGGAAGCAAGAAGGGCCGAGAATCCAATCGACAAACCAAAGAGAAAGGCGTATTACAGGGTACCAAAGTGATAACCGCGGATCGTATAGGAAACCATATGAACAGTTTAATCCATACAGAAACTACTCAAACAATACTTACGGTGAAGGCAGACCTAGGGGAGACAGTAATTTTAACCAGAACCCACTCAGAGAGGTTCCGGCAATAATGCCAAGACAGAAAGATCAGAACTATCGTTTTGAGAAAAGGAATGAAAACTACTCCAAGAACTATAACAACAGCAAGACTATGCATAATGTAGAAGAGAGTGACCCGGTAGAAGTTAGGGCTTCACTACATAACTTCGACGAAGGGTCAAATTTTCGTATTCAAGCTTCGCGGAACAAACAGGATACATAAACAATCTAACACATACATCGACACTGCTCTATGACCTGCTACAACTCAATAATTCGAACCCATCTAAATTTCTGGTGGATACCGGGGCAGAAGTGTCGTTTATAAGACCAGAGCTAGTTAATGAGGCCTTTCAAATAGAACTCAAGACACCAGCCCTAATTAAAACAGTTCTAAACAAGCGTAACATTCTTAAGAAAACTAATATTAAGCTATTTAACGAATTCCACGAGTACAGAAGTTTCTCATTATTACTTTTTAAATTTCACCCACTCTTTGATGGTCTTATAGGACTGGACATATTAACCCAAATAAAATCAGTTGTTGATATACCAAATAATGTTATAACAACACCAATATTCAATATGAACTTGTACAAAGAAGACAACAGAACTTCAGCTCTGCACGTGGTCAACGAAATGTCAAAGTCCATTGTTAGGCTACCCGTTAAATTAAATGAAGGCACATTTTTTATAGAACCTGTGGTGAACAAGGGATGCATAATTTAGCCAATACCTAAACCTAAGGGTTATCGGTGCATCGATCTTATGATCGTGAGTGCAAATGTCAAATTGGCAGATGCGATGTCGCGCTATTTTTCTGTCTCTCTCTCTCTCTCTCTCTCTCTCTCTCTCTCTCTCTCTGAGAGGATCATAGCGTGCACAGCTTATAAGCGATAGAGAGTACAATCGTAGTTCTTCTTTCCTTTTGAGCCAGCATCAGCGATGGACGTACCTAGTGCAGTCAAGAAAGAAATAAATCGTGAATCTCGTTCTGTCATTAATATAAAGAAATTAATCTCGGTAAATATCAGGCATCCACCAAATATTATTGTTTTATAGTAAGTTATGTTCTTTTAGCTACCCATAAGTGGGCAGTGAAATAGATATTTTGGTGCAGAATTGTTGGCAACGAGGAAAAAAGGGAAAACAACAAAAATAAGTCCACATGCAGCAAGTTGAAGGCCAGCTTTATTAATTTAGTGGCGGCGCAATAGCGTGAGGCCCCATAAAGGCAAACATTGTGAGCTTGGTGCCCGATTCAGGAACCGCGCACCGCATGGAATTCACTCGAATCTGACCTAAAAGTGGCTAAAGGCTCTGTCGCAATTACTACGGAGGACACATGTTATACCATTGCGAGAATTGGCCAAGAAATTCGGCGCCTCCCAGAGCAGGTTTCAAGCGACTGTTGCTAGGACTCCATAAAAGCTACTTCACTACAACAGCACTCGTGTCGAGCGCGAAACTAAACCCAGCATTTTACTAGGAAGGAGAGAGAAGGTTCTGGCACATGACCAAGGAGAGAACACAGGTCCAACGCGAATAGCCATGTTAGGCTATCGCCATCTGAAATTCGTTTAATTTTAATTTTGAGTTAGGTTATTAATTTGAACTTTTCTGTCTAACTACAGAAGCAGTTATTTAATATAAATTCCACAACAACAAGAGTATGTAAAGAAAGCGCAGCATGTCTTCGATGTAGGATGGATATGTATTGTTTGATAAAATTGGCAACCCAAACCCACACGACACAAATTTAAATGTATTCTCCAGCAACTACATCAGCGTCGACTACGAAGGCCTTCGGAGGAGATTACGATGGGTGAGTTCGTTCCAAATAATTAAAATATTTAACTTTGTGTTGTGATTATAATAACCCGAGCCAAACCTATGTATATTACATATTGAAATGCCAAATGCAAACTCCACCTGAGTTTGTATACCAAACTAATGCATAATGCAATACTGGTGGTTGCAGTTATCAGCTGTTTGATTTTTATGCATATGCGCCTGAACGAAAATAGAAACGGGTAAAGCATATTTTTTCCTGTACTTTGTTTTGATTATACTTATCCGCTGAGGCATCGAATATGTGAGCTAGCCTAATATGCAGAAATCTATACATAATGTTGTCGTTCTAACCAACCCCTCACCGTGGTACACACCTAGTTAAACATGAAATGAAACGCATAGTACTTATATTATTATTATTATACTTAATTTGGAAGATAATCATTTGAAGTTAGTTTTTTTTGTAACCATTTTGTATTATAGTTTAAATCCTTCTTATTATTGATAACCTTGTATACTTTTCAAACAATTTTCGCCATTAAAGGCACATGAAGTTCGCATCTTAAAATTTGAAATGAGCGTTATTACAATTAATTTTTCCATCTTTATCTAAATAAATGTAAGTAAACAAATCTCGGTTGGAGTAGGTTTCGTTTAGATGTTTATTTAGCTCAACTGAGTATAATGAGTTCCAAATTATAACTAACTTTTCTCAATTTTTATGCAACTGAAACGTCAAATGTGACAGTTAGCCTTTTTCATAGTTAATGCTGTCACCGGTGAGTGTGACCGTACATTAAAATACAAAGATACTAACTTAAATAAATATTCAATGCAAGCCACATAGCCTATGGCCCGCGGCAGCGCCGGAGCATAGCCCATGGGCCGTGGCAGCGCAGGCAACAGAACGCTGACTCGGCGCCTCGTGACCGTTCTTGCAGTGGTCACTCAGCGCAGGCATGCGGGTATCAGGTTCCGCCGGCCGCTGTGTTGCAACGGTGTCCGGTCTAATGACCTGGTCAGCAGATTCTGCCTTGCGCGTGTTAACTCCTCCCGGGGTTAAGTGAAAGCCGTCCTCGGGTTTTCCCAGATGCGCTGCGGGTTCAATTCGGCGTTTTAGGGCTCGATGTCGTCGGACCCTCAGAATGCCAACACAGCAAAGCAGGACGAGTGCGAGAGCAAGGCAGCTGCTTAGCAACGGCCTTGACTGTAGTTCGGATTGAAGGTCGCCAATGCGTTGAAGATTCTTCAAGCTCAGATCGTGGAGGAAGGGCAAACTTAGGTGCTCTCGGTGGCTGGTCACGTTGATTTGTGACGAGGCGGACACCGCAGGTTTTTTCCTCAAGACGCCTCGATGGTTGACATAGAGAGTGCCGTTCAGGGAAATGTGGTAATTATAGGAGACCAGGTATGTTCCCGAAACCAACTGACTGATGCCATTATCTTCGACCTTAATGGTTGCGTCATTGATCAGGAGGAGGCCTTCGTCAATCAGGGTCACCGGTTCCAGATGTCCAGGGCGAGTTGCGCAATGTGCGATGATTCCAGACACCAGCTGTTGAGCGCAAGTTGAAGTCTGCATCTTCTTGCAGAAGGTAGTGCCCACAGCTGCGTTACATTCGGAAACGGCGAAGGTCTGCGCTCCGCAATCGGCTACCGTGCTACTGTCTTCTAAATCTAAAATCAATTTGTTCTTTTGAACCGGAAAGACATTAATTTTCTTACAAACTGGTTTTGGTTTTGGATATTTAATGAGAAAATATAACATATTGGTATTTTGAAATGCTTTAATACTAGATACTGACAAAATGTCTGATATGCTAACATTTGTGAAGTGTTCATTTGCCAGTTCATTAATATCGACGCTGTTCAGAATTAGAGGGCTTATTAAATTGCCTGTTTCGGCTTCTATTAATTGTCCTTGCCTAAACTTGATCTGTTCCCAGTTGGTCACGTCCCCGTCAGTTATAGGTATGTAGTCAGCGTGAGAGTAGTCGGTAAGTCTTGATGTCGCTGCTGTCAGAGTGGTCAGTGTCAGAGTCAGTACGAGCGAGTGTCCCAAACTGCGGTCAAATCAATATGGAAGAAAAATGTTTCTGATATAGTAAAAATTCGGACTTAGTCTAAATAGAACAAAGAGTCTTAAAAATTTTATTGCTATTATTTAAGGCTGTCTTTATGGACCACCCTCCCTTTTATAAGAACCGTTGTGCCCAAATCTGCCTCTATTACTTCTTCCGAGCACAAGGGTGACGACTTATTTCCTAATCTTTTATTTGATTTCAACAATACCTTCTCCCCAACCCGATAAGTTTTATGAACTCTATCTTTGTTTGCTTGTTCAAGCTTTCTATCCTGTGCTGTTTTAATTCTGTTTTCAACTTGCGTTGCAAGTTCCACCGGAGTTGAATGAATAACCTCTATAGGCTTTCTGTCTGTCACTGAATGAATTGACCTATTGTATTGTACGGTTGCAAGGAGAATGATATCGACGGTATCTGTTAAGTTCTTGTCCAATTTCAAGCAACGACCTATTTCCCCAAGGGTACTATGGAAACGCTCTACTTGTCCATTAGAAGTACTATGCAAAGGAGGTGCATTCGAAATTTGAATGTCAAAATTATTTGCAATTTGTGGCTATTTCTGTCGCTCATCGACTCATCTTGGGAAAAAAATAGTCCCGAAGTATTTGTTTAACATTTTCCTGGGCTGCACGGTGAGCACGATTATGCTCTATCGTGGCTATTTCCCTCTGCTCTGTGCCATTAGTTATGTCCGTTACAATATTCTTGGAATATCTAAATACGGTTGAGGGGAATGCTTCTACCAACTGATGTTGAATAAAGGCCAAAATAGGCAAATCGCAATGTATTGCGTTGACTACGTCCGCTCTTACCACGTCCTGCAAAGTTTGCAAGAGAGTGTTTCGGTCAGAGAACCGGACAATGTGCCTAACTTTTTCCTTAAAGAAGATGAAAGTTTTCACCGAAGGGGTGTTATTCTCCTCAATAACTATCTGATTCCGGTAACAGTTTACCGGTTTGTCTGTCGCCTCTATAGTGTAAGTGAGGGATTCCTCGCTATGCACTGTGGCAGCATCAGAATGCACAGAGTCTTCTAGGGCGTTAACGTTCTGACGAGACAAAGCGTCTGCCACGAAGTTTTCTTTGCCAGGTTTATAAATGATATTCGCATTATGTTCATCAATAAAAGCTTTCCAGCGTTTTATTTTTGCGTTCGGATTCTTGTCTGACACTCCAAATGTCAGAGGTTGGTGGTCAGTGAAAATGTTCAAGTTTCTGACTCCATATAAGTAGTTCCGAAGATGTTTCAAGGCCCACACAGTGGCAAGAAGCTCTCTCTCATTGGTAGCAAAGTTCACTTCATTATCGCGTAAAGTTCGCGAAATCATAGTAATAGGGCGTCCGCCCTGAGACAATACTGCTCCGAGACCATGACCTGATGCGTCTGTTGTCAGGTCAAATGGCATTTTGAAATCGGGATACGTTAGTATCACGTCTTCGGAAGCTAGTATCTGTTTTAGCTTGTCAAAAGCTGTGAGTTGACTTTGGGTCAATTCAAGATTAACCTTTCTCGAATGATTAGCACTTATCTTGCCGTTCTCGCCCTTTAAGACGTCCGTTAGGGGTCTCGCGATAGCGGCAAATCCCGCTATAAAACACCTATAGTAGCTTGCTAGCCCTAAAAAAGATCTAAGACCAAACAAGGTTTTTGGAGGCTGGAAATCTTTAATAGCTTGCACCTTTGCAGGTGATGTTTGTATTCCACCCCTACTCACAGTGAATCCCAGATACTCTACGCTCTTTTTGAAGAACTTAGACTTTTCCTGGGAGACCCTCATGCCCGCATCCCGAAGGCTTTTTAAAACCCATTCAATATGCATCACATGATCTTCCTTGGTCTTGGAAAAAATTATCACGTCATCTACATACACGTAACAAGTCTTTCCTATTTGATCCCGGAGAACATCATCAATTGCCCTCTGGAATATACTTGGAGCATTTTTCAGCCCACAGGGAAGTCTGCAAAATTCATACTTCCCGTTATTGACAGAAAAAGCTGTTTTTTTCTCTGTCCTTTTCCGCCAATTCTATTTGGTGGAAGCCCGATTTGAGGTCCAATGTTGTAAAATATTGTGCCTCTCCCATATTTGCTAATATTGCAGAAATAGTTGGGATCGGGTTACTTATCATCAATCGTTTTCTGGTTTAGTTTTCGAAAGTCGATAACCAACCGCTTTAATTTGTGCCCTGATTCGTCGACACCTTTTTTGTCGACGACCCATATAGGGTTATTATAGGGCGATTTTGACGGTCTTATGACGCCATTCGCTAGAAGTTGTTTAACCTCTGCGTTGACAAATTCGGACACGCCCATCGGATAGGGATACAACTTGGAGTACACAGGTTCTCCGTCGGTTGTGCGAATAGTGGCAACCGTGTTGATGTTGTAAGGTAGGGACTCGTTAACGTCCGCAAATGCTTGAACCGTTTGGTCAATCATTTTATCAAAAGTTTTTTTTTACTGCGGTGGGAACATCCGCGTCATCGATTTGTATGAAATTTACATTTTGGCATTTAACAAAGTGAATCGGCTCTGAGCCGTCATTATATTTGATACAATTTTTTGTGAAATCTAATTTTGCATTGACCTGCCTTAACAGGTTGAAACCAATTATGCCATCGAATCTCCCGAGGTTTTCCAGAACAAAGAAATATGTTTTTATATTGAATAAATGAATCGGGCATTTCTGCTCGATTTTTGTGTGCCCATGTATTGACCTTACTTGAAAAGTTTTTTCAACAGGCACAAAGTACTTCAGTACTGAAAGAGGTTTGATAAAACTTTTGGACGCTCCCGTGTCAATAAGCAACTTGATAGTTTGCCCCGCTACTGTACGTGTGACGTACGGGAGCAGGGAGCTACCCCTAAAAAATTGCAGTTTTCAGCTTCGGACAATTCGTCTTCGAACGCTGCTGCTTCCGATTGTGATCGGGCTTCATAATTTTCTCCGTCATGTTCGTGAGGCAAGTGGTTCAATCTTTGGCGGCTTCGCATTGATTGGTCGCCATAATTTTGAAACCTCCTATTGCCCTGTGACTGCGTGTTTTGCCTAAAACGCGATGAAGTATCAACCTCCATCGGCTCGGGACGCTGCCCTTGTGGCTTTTGTGTCTGGAAGCGTTGCTTCGAACTATCCGCCCTTGGCTGTCCCTGATGTTCCCTATGCCCCTTTTGGAAGAATGGGCTCTTTTGTTGAAAATTGCCCTCATTTTCCGGCTGGCCGCTTTGGCGCCAGCTTTTAGGCCGCTGAACACTAGGCTTCTGAGTTTTTTCCTCAGTATGTTTGGCAAAATTTGCCATGAAAATGCCTCTTTCGTTGCTTGATTCTGCCTCCTGTGCAAGTGCCAGGGCGGTTGGCAGATCACGCGGCTGAGCTGGGAAAACAGCCCATTTCATTGATTTTCTCAATCCAGAAACGAAAGTGTGAAGCGCGTCAGCTCTATATTTTTCATTCAAAACGGCTGCTGCAGCCGAATCATAAGTCATAAGAGTTTTATTTATAATTAGTGTCAAGTTTTTCTCTACTTCATCGTAGTATTTCAACAAGGTCAAGTCGCCCTGTCTCAGAATATTCAGGTTTTGTTGGATCACATGTACCGGCGTTTTGTCGGCAAATGTGAAATCCAATCTTGCAATTATAGAGTTAAAATTTAGCACAGTGTTGAAGGATGCAAGTACTGCATCTGCAGGTCCCCTTATTTTATTTCTAATAATGGCAACTGCCTGGTAATGCCTAGAGCTCCCGTTGTAGGGCTCGAAAACCTTATATGCCGATGCAGCAGCTTGTCTCCAAGAGACGTAATTGTCTTGCTTCCCATCAAACTCGGGGATAGACTTCACTATGTCTAAGGGCTCGTCGCACCTTTGTCCTGGTACAATTTTTGTGGCCAGGTATACCTTCACCTCTGGCACGGTCCCCCTAAGATTATTCAACTGATCTGTAACTACCGCGAGCTTTTGCTCGAAAAGCTGTGCCTGTTGTTCAAGGCACGCCCGCATTTGGGCCTCCAGATTTGCCACTTGTTGTTCACTCATGCTGTTAGTTGAACTTATAGCCCTGTATGAAGGTATTAACTCTTCGTCACTACTGTCCGTTCGTTTATCGGTTCTGTACATCAAGATATGAGTCTCTAATCTACTCCTTTTGGATTTGTCAGTAACAAAACTTGCATATAACAATTTAAATTTAAAAAAAATTGAACATTTATGACATAAAACTGTCTTTTTTTCCAAATCCCCGCAGAATGAATTTGCGGTAAACTTATAAAATTGTATAATATAAAAATATAATAAAGACAATATAACAATACAACAAAAATACAATCAAAAATCTTATACTCGACAACGTCAATTTGTTGTGACGACTTGCATAGAAAAATGTGAAAAATTTCAAACCTCAGCAGCACAAACCTCCGTCAATTGAGGAAAAAAAATTCCACTGCAAAAATTTGTGTGAAAAAATAAAAAAAATAAAAAATATTTTTTTTTTCTTTATATTTCTTCCTTTTATCTTTACGCAACACAAACGAGAGAGATTTTCCTGGCTCACCCTAATTCTGGACAATTGGTTTCGCTTTTCTTTTCTTCCTTTCATTTATTTTTATTTATTTAAAATAAGGCAATATAAACACTTCACTTACATGAACTTCATATTTCCAAGAAACTACAGTTGCTGGTGGCCGATGCGTGTAGCGCTGTCTGTAGGGTGCCGAATCCTCTTCGTGTAGTTGGGACTGCCGTTGGGGCTGCTGCTTGGTTTTGCACTGTTCTGAACTTTAGAGCTGTTTTTTTCTTTTTTTCTGTTCTTTTCACTCGCTCAGCAATAGCCGCTTTTCAGATGTTGACGTCTCACTTTAAACTGCTTGCTGTATCACTTCGATTATTTTTACTTTTAGTTACTTTTCAGATGTTGAAGTCTCACTTTAAACTGCTTGTTGTAGCACTTTAATTATTTTTAGTTACTAGTAATTGTAACAATTAGTACATCAATCACGGCGTTTGGCACGACGATATTATTTTGTTTTAATTTTGTATGTAGCACTTGGCATGTTAATCGCGGCGTTGGCACGACGATGTTGTTTTTTTTTTTATTCTTATTAAATGTAACACTAAATACTTTTCTCGCGGCGTTGGCACAACGAGGTATTTACTAAGTTAATTTAAAAACGCGAGTAATTACTTCACCGTTGGGCGCCAGTAAACAAATCTCGGTTGGAGTAGGTTTCGTTTAGATGTTTATTTAGCTCAACTGAGTATAATGACTTCCAAATTATAACTAACTTTTCTCAATTTTTATGCAACTGAAACGTCAAATGTGACAGTTAGCCTTTTTCATAGTTAATGCTGTCACCGGTGAGTGTGACCGTACATTAAAATACAAAGATACTAACTTAAATAAATATTCAATGCAGGCCACATAGCCTATGGCCCCCGGCACCGCCGGAGCATAGCCCATGGGCCGTGGCAGCGCAGGCAACAGAACGCTGACTCGGCGCCTCGTGACCGTTCTTGCAGTGGTCACTCAGCGCAGGCATGCGGGTGTCAGGTTCCGCCGGCCGCTGTGTTGCAACGGCGTCCGGTCTAATGACCTGGTCAGCAGATTCTGCCTTGCGCGTGTTAACTCCTCCCGGGGTTAAGTGAAAGCCGTCCTCGGGTTTTCCCAGATGCGCTGCGGGTTCAATTCGGCGTTTTAGGGCTCGATGTCGTCGGACCCTCAGAATGCCAACACAGCAAAGCAGGACGAGTGCGAGAGCAAGGCAGCTGCTTAGCAACGGCCTTGACTGTAGTTCGGATTGAAGGTCGCCAATGCGTTGAAGATTCTTCAAGCTCAGATCGTGGAGGAAGGGCAAACTTAGGTGCTCTCGGTGGCTGGTCACGTTGATTTGTGACGAGACGGACACCGCAGGTTTTTTCCTCAAGACGCCTCGATGGTTGACATAGAGAGTGCCGTTCAGGGAAATGTGGTAATTATAGGAGACCAGGTATGTTCCCGAAACCAACTGACTGATGCCATTATCTTCGACCTTAATGGTTGCGTCATTGATCAGGAGGAGGCCTTCGTCAATCAGGGTCACCGGTTCCAGATGTCCAGGGCGAGTTGCGCAATGTGCGATGATTCCAGACACCAGCTGTTGAGCGCAAGTTGAAGTCTGCATCTTCTTGCAGAAGGTAGTGCCCACAGCTGCGTTACATTCGGAAACGGCGAAGGTCTGCGCTCCGCAATCGGCTACCGTGCTACTGTCTTCTAAATCTAAAATCAATTTGTTCTTTTGAACCGGAAAGACATTAATTTTCTTACAAACTGGTTTTGGTTTTGGATATTTAATGAGAAAATATAACATATTGGTATTTTGAAATGCTTTAATACTAGATACTGACAAAATGTCTGATATGCTAACATTTGTGAAGTGTTCATTTGCCAGTTCATTAATATCGACGCTGTTCAGAATTAGAGGGCTTATTAAATTGCCTGTTTCGGCTTCTATTAATTGTCCTTGCCTAAACTTGATCTGTTCCCAGTTGGTCACGTCCCCGTCAGTTATAGGTATGTAGTCAGCGTGAGAGTAGTCGGTAAGTCTTGATGTCGCTGCTGTCAGAGTCAGTACGAGCGAGTGTCCCAAACTGCGGTCAAATCAATATGGAAGAAAAATGTTTCTGATATAGTAAAAATTCGGACTTAGTCTAAATAGAACAAAGAGTCTTAAAAATTTTATTGCTATTATTTAAGGCTGTCTTTATGGACCACCCTCCCTTTTATAAGAACCGTTGTGCCCAAATCTGCCTCTATTACTTCTTCCGAGCACAAGGGTGACGACTTATTTCCTAATCTTTTATTTGATTTCAACAATACCTTCTCCCCAACCCGATAAGTTTTATGAACTCTATCTTTGTTTGCTTGTTCAAGCTTTCTATCCTGTGCTGTTTTAATTCTGTTTTCAACTTGCGTTGCAAGTTCCACCGGAGTTGAATGAATAACCTCTATAGGCTTTCTGTCTGTCACTGAATGAATTGACCTATTGTATTGTACGGTTGCAAGGAGAATGATATCGACGGTATCTGTTAAGTTCTTGTCCAATTTCAAGCAACGACCTATTTCCCCAAGGGTACTATGGAAACGCTCTACTTGTCCATTAGAAGTACTATGCAAAGGAGGTGCTTTCGAAATTTGAATGTCAAAATTATTTGCAATTTGTGGCTATTTCTGTCGCTCATCGACTCATCTTGGGAAAAAAATAGTCCCGAAGTATTTGTTTAACATTTTCCTGGGCTGCACGGTGAGCACGATTATGCTCTATCGTGGCTATTTCCCTCTGCTCTGTGCCATTAGTTATGTCCGTTACAATATTCTTGGAATATCTAAATACGGTTGAGGGGAATGCTTCTACCAACTGATGTTGAATAAAGGCCAAAATAGGCAAATCGCAATGTATTGCGTTGACTACGTCCGCTCTTACCACGTCCTGCAAAGTTTGCAAGAGAGTGTTTCGGTCAGAGAACCGGACAATGTGCCTAACTTTTTCCTTAAAGAAGATGAAAGTTTTCACCGAAGGGGTGTTATTCTCCTCAATAACTATCTGATTCCGGTAACAGTTTACCGGTTTGTCTGTCGCCTCTATAGTGTAAGTGCGGGATTCCTCGCTATGCACTGTGGCAGCATCAGAATGCACAGAGTCTTCTAGGGCGTTAACGTTCTGACGAGACAAAGCGTCTGCCACGAAGTTTTCTTTGCCAGGTTTATAAATGATATTCGCATTATGTTCATCAATAAAAGCTTTCCAGCGTTTTATTTTTGCGTTCGGATTCTTGTCTGACACTCCAAATGTCAGAGGTTGGTGGTCAGTGAAAATGTTCAAGTTTCTGACTCCATATAAGTAGTTCCGAAGATTTTTCAAGGCCCACACAGTGGCAAGAAGCTCTCTCTCATTGGTAGCAAAGTTCACTTCATTATCGCGTAAAGTTCGCGAAATCATAGTAATAGGGCGTCCGCCCTGAGACAATACTGCTCCGAGACCATGACCTGATGCGTCTGTTGTCAGGTCAAATGGCATTTTGAAATCGGGATACGTTAGTATCACGTCTTCGGAAGCTAGTATCTGTTTTAGCTTGTCAAAAGCTGTGAGTTGACTTTGGGTCAATTCAAGATTAACCTTTCTCGAATGATTAGCACTTATCTTGCCGTTCTCGCCCTTTAAGACGTCCGTTAGGGGTCTCGCGATAGCGGCAAATCCCGCTATAAAACACCTATAGTAGCTTGCTAGCCCTAAAAAAGATCTAAGACCAAACAAGGTTTTTGGAGGCTGGAAATCTTTAATAGCTTGCACCTTTGCAGGTGATGTTTGTATTCCACCCCTACTCACAGTGAATCCCAGATACTCTACGCTCTTTTTGAAGAACTTAGACTTTTCCTGGGAGACCCTCATGCCCGCAAGACCAAACAAGGTTTTTGGAGGCTGGAAATCTTTAATAGCTTGCACCTTTGCAGGTGATGTTTGTATTCCACCCCTACTCACAGTGAATCCCAGATACTCTACGCTCTTTTTGAAGAACTTAGACTTTTCCTGGGAGACCCTCATGCCCGCAAGACCAAACAAGGTTTTTGGAGGCTGGAAATCTTTAATAGCTTGCACCTTTGCAGGTGATGTTTGTATTCCACCCCTACTCACAGTGAATCCCAGATACTCTACGCTCTTTTTGAAGAACTTAGACTTTTCCTGGGAGACCCTCATGCCCGCATCCCGAAGGCTTTTTAAAACCATTGAATGGGTTTTAAAAAGCCTGCATCACATGATCTTCCTTGGTCTTGGAAAAAAATTATCACGTCATCTACATACACGTAACAAGTCTTTCCTATTTGATCCCGGAGAACATCATCAATTGCCCTCTGGAATATACTTGGAGCATTTTTCAGCCCACAGGGAAGTCTGCAAAATTCATACTTCCCGTTATTGACAGAAAAAGCTGTTTTTTCTCTGTCCTTTTCCGCCAATTCTATTTGGTGGAAGCCCGATTTGAGGTCCAATGTTGTAAAATATTGTGCCTCTCCCATATTTGCTAATATTGCAGAAATAGTTGGGATCGGGTTACTTATCATCAATCGTTTTCTGGTTTAGTTTTCGAAAGTCGATAACCAACCGCTTTAATTTGTGCCCTGATTCGTCGACACCTTTTTTGTCGACGACCCATATAGGGTTATTATAGGGCGATTTTGACGGTCTTATGACGCCATTCGCTAGAAGTTGTTTAACCTCTGCGTTGACAAATTCGGACACGCCCATCGGATAGGGATACAACTTGGAGTACACAGGTTCTCCGTCGGTTGTGCGAATAGTGGCAACCGTGTTGATGTTGTAAGGTAGGGACTCGTTAACGTCCGCAAATGCTTGAACCGTTTGGTCAATCATTTTATCAAAAGTTTTTTTTTACTGCGGTGGGAACATCCGCGTCATCGATTTGTATGAAATTTACATTTTGGCATTTAACAAAGTGAATCGGCTCTGAGCCGTCATTATATTTGATACAATTTTTTGTGAAATCTAATTTTGCATTGACCTGCCTTAACAGGTTGAAACCAATTATGCCATCGAATCTCCCGAGGTTTTCCAGAACAAAGAAATATGTTTTTATATTGAATAAATGAATCGGGCATTTCTGCTCGATTTTGTGTGCCCATGTATTGACCTTACTTGAAAAGTTTTTTCAACAGGCACAAAGTACTTCAGTACTGAAAGAGGTTTGATAAAACTTTTGGACGCTCCCGTGTCAATAAGCAACTTGATAGTTTGCCCCGCTACTGTACGTGTGACGTACGGGAGCAGGGAGCTACCCCTAAAAAATTGCAGTTTTCAGCTTCGGACAATTCGTCTTCGAACGCTGCTGCTTCCGATTGTGATCGGGCTTCATAATTTTCTCCGTCATGTTCGTGAGGCAAGTGGTTCAATCTTTGGCGGCTTCGCATTGATTGGTCGCCATAATTTTGAAACCTCCTATTGCCCTGTGACTGCGTGTTTTGCCTAAAACGCGATGAAGTATCAACCTCCATCGGCTCGGGACGCTGCCCTTGTGGCTTTTGTGTCTGGAAGCGTTGCTTCGAACTATCCGCCCTTGGCTGTCCCTGATGTTCCCTATGCCCCTTTTGGAAGAATGGGCTCTTTTGTTGAAAATTGCCCTCATTTTCCGGCTGGCCGCTTTGGCGCCAGCTTTTAGGCCGCTGAACACTAGGCTTCTGAGTTTTTTTCCTCAGTATGTTTGGCAAAATTTGCCATGAAAATGCCTCTTTCGTTGCTTGATTCTGCCTCCTGTGCAAGTGCCAGGGCGGTTGGCAGATCACGCGGCTGAGCTGGGAAAACAGCCCATTTCATTGATTTTCTCAATCCAGAAACGAAAGTGTGAAGCGCGTCAGCTCTATATTTTTCATTCAAAACGGCTGCTGCAGCCGAATCATAAGTCATAAGAGTTTTATTTATAATTAGTGTCAAGTTTTTCTCTACTTCATCGTAGTATTTCAACAAGGTCAAGTCGCCCTGTCTCAGAATATTCAGGTTTTGTTGGATCACATGTACCGGCGTTTTGTCGGCAAATGTGAAATCCAATCTTGCAATTATAGAGTTAAAATTTAGCACAGTGTTGAAGGATGCAAGTACTGCATCTGCAGGTCCCCTTATTTTATTTCTAATAATGGCAACTGCCTGGTAATGCCTAGAGCTCCCGTTGTAGGGCTCGAAAACCTTATATGCCGATGCAGCAGCTTGTCTCCAAGAGACGTAATTGTCTTGCTTCCCATCAAACTCGGGGATAGACTTCACTATGTCTAAGGGCTCGTCGCACCTTTGTCCTGGTACAATTTTTGTGGCCAGGTATACCTTCACCTCTGGCACGGTCCCCCTAAGATTATTCAACTGATCTGTAACTACCGCGAGCTTTTGCTCGAAAAGCTGTGCCTGTTGTTCAAGGCACGCCCGCATTTGGGCCTCCAGATTTGCCACTTGTTGTTCACTCATGCTGTTAGTTGAACTTATAGCCCTGTATGAAGGTATTAACTCTTCGTCACTACTGTCCGTTCGTTTATCGGTTCTGTACATCAAGATATGAGTCTCTAATCTACTCCTTTTGGATTTGTCAGTAACAAAACTTGCATATAACAATTTAAATTTAAAAAAAATTGAACATTTATGACATAAAACTGTCTTTTTTTCCAAATCCCCGCAGAATGAATTTGCGGTAAACTTATAAAATTGTATAATATAAAAATATAATAAAGACAATATAACAATACAACAAAAATACAATCAAAAATCTTATACTCGACAACGTCAATTTGTTGTGACGACTTGCATAGAAAAATGTGAAAAATTTCAAACCTCAGCAGCACAAACCTCCGTCAATTGAGGAAAAAAAATTCCACTGCAAAAATTTGTGTGAAAAAATAAAAAAAATAAAAAATATTTTTTTTTTCTTTATATTTCTTCCTTTTATCTTTACGCAACACAAACGAGAGAGATTTTCCTGGCTCACCCTAATTCTGGACAATTGGTTTCGCTTTTCTTTTCTTCCTTTCTTTTATTTTTATTTATTTAAAATAAGGCAATATAAACACTTCACTTACATGAACTTCATATTTCCAAGAAACTACAGTTGCTGGTGGCCGATGCGTGTAGCGCTGTCTGTAGGGTGCCGAATCCTCTTCGTGTAGTTGGGACTGCCGTTGGGGCTGCTGCTTGGTTTTGCACTGTTCTGAACTTTAGAGCTGTTTTTTTCTTTTTTTCTGTTCTTTTCACTCGCTCAGCAATAGCCGCTTTTCAGATGTTGACGTCTCACTTTAAACTGCTTGCTGTATCACTTCGATTATTTTTACTTTTAGTTACTTTTCAGATGTTGAAGTCTCACTTTAAACTGCTTGTTGTAGCACTTTAATTATTTTTAGTTACTAGTAATTGTAACAATTAGTACATCAATCACGGCGTTTGGCACGACGATATTATTTTGTTTTAATTTTGTATGTAGCACTTGGCATGTTAATCGCGGCGTTGGCACGACGATGTTGTTTTTTTTTTTATTCTTATTAAATGTAACACTAAATACTTTTCTCGCGGCGTTGGCACAACGAGGTATTTACTAAGTTAATTTAAAAACGCGAGTAATTACTTCACCGTTGGGCGCCAGTAAACAAATCTCGGTTGGAGTAGGTTTCGTTTAGATGTTTATTTAGCTCAACTGAGTATAATGACTTCCAAATTATAACTAACTTTTCTCAATTTTTATGCAACTGAAACGTCAAATGTGACAGTTAGCCTTTTTCATAGTTAATGCTGTCACCGGTGAGTGTGACCGTACATTAAAATACAAAGATACTAACTTAAATAAATATTCAATGCAGGCCACATAGCCTATGGCCCCCGGCACCGCCGGAGCATAGCCCATGGGCCGTGGCAGCGCAGGCAACAGAACGCTGACTCGGCGCCTCGTGACCGTTCTTGCAGTGGTCACTCAGCGCAGGCATGCGGGTGTCAGGTTCCGCCGGCCGCTGTGTTGCAACGGCGTCCGGTCTAATGACCTGGTCAGCAGATTCTGCCTTGCGCGTGTTAACTCCTCCCGGGGTTAAGTGAAAGCCGTCCTCGGGTTTTCCCAGATGCGCTGCGGGTTCAATTCGGCGTTTTAGGGCTCGATGTCGTCGGACCCTCAGAATGCCAACACAGCAAAGCAGGACGAGTGCGAGAGCAAGGCAGCTGCTTAGCAACGGCCTTGACTGTAGTTCGGATTGAAGGTCGCCAATGCGTTGAAGATTCTTCAAGCTCAGATCGTGGAGGAAGGGCAAACTTAGGTGCTCTCGGTGGCTGGTCACGTTGATTTGTGACGAGGCGGACACCGCAGGTTTTTTCCTCAAGACGCCTCGATGGTTGACATAGAGAGTGCCGTTCAGGGAAATGTGGTAATTATAGGAGACCAGGTATGTTCCCGAAACCAACTGACTGATGCCATTATCTTCGACCTTAATGGTTGCGTCATTGATCAGGAGGAGGCCTTCGTCAATCAGGGTCACCGGTTCCAGATGTCCAGGGCGAGTTGCGCAATGTGCGATGATTCCAGACACCAGCTGTTGAGCGCAAGTTGAAGTCTGCATCTTCTTGCAGAAGGTAGTGCCCACAGCTGCGTTACATTCGGAAACGGCGAAGGTCTGCGCTCCGCAATCGGCTACCGTGCTACTGTCTTCTAAATCTAAAATCAATTTGTTCTTTTGAACCGGAAAGACATTAATTTTCTTACAAACTGGTTTTGGTTTTGGATATTTAATGAGAAAATATAACATATTGGTATTTTGAAATGCTTTAATACTAGATACTGACAAAATGTCTGATATGCTAACATTTGTGAAGTGTTCATTTGCCAGTTCATTAATATCGACGCTGTTCAGAATTAGAGGGCTTATTAAATTGCCTGTTTCGGCTTCTATTAATTGTCCTTGCCTAAACTTGATCTGTTCCCAGTTGGTCACGTCCCCGTCAGTTATAGGTATGTAGTCAGCGTGAGAGTAGTCGGTAAGTCTTGATGTCGCTGCTGTCAGAGTGGTCAGTGTCAGAGTCAGTACGAGCGAGTGTCCCAAACTGCGGTCAAATCAATATGGAAGAAAAATGTTTCTGATATAGTAAAAATTCGGACTTAGTCTAAATAGAACAAAGAGTCTTAAAAATTTTATTGCTATTATTTAAGGCTGTCTTTATGGACCACCCTCCCTTTTATAAGAACCGTTGTGCCCAAATCTGCCTCTATTACTTCTTCCGAGCACAAGGGTGACGACTTATTTCCTAATCTTTTATTTGATTTCAACAATACCTTCTCCCCAACCCGATAAGTTTTATGAACTCTATCTTTGTTTGCTTGTTCAAGCTTTCTATCCTGTGCTGTTTTAATTCTGTTTTCAACTTGCGTTGCAAGTTCCACCGGAGTTGAATGAATAACCTCTATAGGCTTTCTGTCTGTCACTGAATGAATTGACCTATTGTATTGTACGGTTGCAAGGAGAATGATATCGACGGTATCTGTTAAGTTCTTGTCCAATTTCAAGCAACGACCTATTTCCCCAAGGGTACTATGGAAACGCTCTACTTGTCCATTAGAAGTACTATGCAAAGGAGGTGCTTTCGAAATTTGAATGTCAAAATTATTTGCAATTTGTGGCTATTTCTGTCGCTCATCGACTCATCTTGGGAAAAAAATAGTCCCGAAGTATTTGTTTAACATTTTCCTGGGCTGCACGGTGAGCACGATTATGCTCTATCGTGGCTATTTCCCTCTGCTCTGTGCCATTAGTTATGTCCGTTACAATATTCTTGGAATATCTAAATACGGTTGAGGGGAATGCTTCTACCAACTGATGTTGAATAAAGGCCAAAATAGGCAAATCGCAATGTATTGCGTTGACTACGTCCGCTCTTACCACGTCCTGCAAAGTTTGCAAGAGAGTGTTTCGGTCAGAGAACCGGACAATGTGCCTAACTTTTTCCTTAAAGAAGATGAAAGTTTTCACCGAAGGGGTGTTATTCTCCTCAATAACTATCTGATTCCGGTAACAGTTTACCGGTTTGTCTGTCGCCTCTATAGTGTAAGTGCGGGATTCCTCGCTATGCACTGTGGCAGCATCAGAATGCACAGAGTCTTCTAGGGCGTTAACGTTCTGACGAGACAAAGCGTCTGCCACGAAGTTTTCTTTGCCAGGTTTATAAATGATATTCGCATTATGTTCATCAATAAAAGCTTTCCAGCGTTTTATTTTTGCGTTCGGATTCTTGTCTGACACTCCAAATGTCAGAGGTTGGTGGTCAGTGAAAATGTTCAAGTTTCTGACTCCATATAAGTAGTTCCGAAGATTTTTCAAGGCCCACACAGTGGCAAGAAGCTCTCTCTCATTGGTAGCAAAGTTCACTTCATTATCGCGTAAAGTTCGCGAAATCATAGTAATAGGGCGTCCGCCCTGAGACAATACTGCTCCGAGACCATGACCTGATGCGTCTGTTGTCAGGTCAAATGGCATTTTGAAATCGGGATACGTTAGTATCACGTCTTCGGAAGCTAGTATCTGTTTTAGCTTGTCAAAAGCTGTGAGTTGACTTTGGGTCAATTCAAGATTAACCTTTCTCGAATGATTAGCACTTATCTTGCCGTTCTCGCCCTTTAAGACGTCCGTTAGGGGTCTCGCGATAGCGGCAAATCCCGCTATAAAACACCTATAGTAGCTTGCTAGCCCTAAAAAAGATCTAAGACCAAACAAGGTTTTTGGAGGCTGGAAATCTTTAATAGCTTGCACCTTTGCAGGTGATGTTTGTATTCCACCCCTACTCACAGTGAATCCCAGATACTCTACGCTCTTTTTGAAGAACTTAGACTTTTCCTGGGAGACCCTCATGCCCGCATCCCGAAGGCTTTTTAAAACCATTGAATGGGTTTTAAAAAGCCTGCATCACATGATCTTCCTTGGTCTTGGAAAAAATTATCACGTCATCTACATACACGTAACAAGTCTTTCCTATTTGATCCCGGAGAACATCATCAATTGCCCTCTGGAATATACTTGGAGCATTTTTCAGCCCACAGGGAAGTCTGCAAAATTCATACTTCCCGTTATTGACAGAAAAAGCTGTTTTTTCTCTGTCCTTTTCCGCCAATTCTATTTGGTGGAAGCCCGATTTGAGGTCCAATGTTGTAAAATATTGTGCCTCTCCCATATTTGCTAATATTGCAGAAATAGTTGGGATCGGGTTACTTATCATCAATCGTTTTCTGGTTTAGTTTTCGAAAGTCGATAACCAACCGCTTTAATTTGTGCCCTGATTCGTCGACACCTTTTTTGTCGACGACCCATATAGGGTTATTATAGGGCGATTTTGACGGTCTTATGACGCCATTCGCTAGAAGTTGTTTAACCTCTGCGTTGACAAATTCGGACACGCCCATCGGATAGGGATACAACTTGGAGTACACAGGTTCTCCGTCGGTTGTGCGAATAGTGGCAACCGTGTTGATGTTGTAAGGTAGGGACTCGTTAACGTCCGCAAATGCTTGAACCGTTTGGTCAATCATTTTATCAAAAGTTTTTTTTTACTGCGGTGGGAACATCCGCGTCATCGATTTGTATGAAATTTACATTTTGGCATTTAACAAAGTGAATCGGCTCTGAGCCGTCATTATATTTGATACAATTTTTTGTGAAATCTAATTTTGCATTGACCTGCCTTAACAGGTTGAAACCAATTATGCCATCGAATCTCCCGAGGTTTTCCACAACAAAGAAATATGTTTTTATATTGAATAAATGAATCGGGCATTTCTGCTCGATTTTTGTGTGCCCATGTATTGACCTTACTTGAAAAGTTTTTTCAACAGGCACAAAGTACTTCAGTACTGAAAGAGGTTTGATAAAACTTTTGGACGCTCCCGTGTCAATAAGCAACTTGATAGTTTGCCCCGCTACTGTACGTGTGACGTACGGGAGCAGGGAGCTACCCCTAAAAAATTGCAGTTTTCAGCTTCGGACAATTCGTCTTCGAACGCTGCTGCTTCCGATTGTGATCGGGCTTCATAATTTTCTCCGTCATGTTCGTGAGGCAAGTGGTTCAATCTTTGGCGGCTTCGCATTGATTGGTCGCCATAATTTTGAAACCTCCTATTGCCCTGTGACTGCGTGTTTTGCCTAAAACGCGATGAAGTATCAACCTCCATCGGCTCGGGACGCTGCCCTTGTGGCTTTTGTGTCTGGAAGCGTTGCTTCGAACTATCCGCCCTTGGCTGTCCCTGATGTTCCCTATGCCCCTTTTGGAAGAATGGGCTCTTTTGTTGAAAATTGCCCTCATTTTCCGGCTGGCCGCTTTGGCGCCAGCTTTTAGGCCGCTGAACACTAGGCTTCTGAGTTTTTTCCTCAGTATGTTTGGCAAAATTTGCCATGAAAATGCCTCTTTCGTTGCTTGATTCTGCCTCCTGTGCAAGTGCCAGGGCGGTTGGCAGATCACGCGGCTGAGCTGGGAAAACAGCCCATTTCATTGATTTTCTCAATCCAGAAACGAAAGTGTGAAGCGCGTCAGCTCTATATTTTTCATTCAAAACGGCTGCTGCAGCCGAATCATAAGTCATAAGAGTTTTATTTATAATTAGTGTCAAGTTTTTCTCTACTTCATCGTAGTATTTCAACAAGGTCAAGTCGCCCTGTCTCAGAATATTCAGGTTTTGTTGGATCACATGTACCGGCGTTTTGTCGGCAAATGTGAAATCCAATCTTGCAATTATAGAGTTAAAATTTAGCACAGTGTTGAAGGATGCAAGTACTGCATCTGCAGGTCCCCTTATTTTATTTCTAATAATGGCAACTGCCTGGTAATGCCTAGAGCTCCCGTTGTAGGGCTCGAAAACCTTATATGCCGATGCAGCAGCTTGTCTCCAAGAGACGTAATTGTCTTGCTTCCCATCAAACTCGGGGATAGACTTCACTATGTCTAAGGGCTCGTCGCACCTTTGTCCTGGTACAATTTTTGTGGCCAGGTATACCTTCACCTCTGGCACGGTCCCCCTAAGATTATTCAACTGATCTGTAACTACCGCGAGCTTTTGCTCGAAAAGCTGTGCCTGTTGTTCAAGGCACGCCCGCATTTGGGCCTCCAGATTTGCCACTTGTTGTTCACTCATGCTGTTAGTTGAACTTATAGCCCTGTATGAAGGTATTAACTCTTCGTCACTACTGTCCGTTCGTTTATCGGTTCTGTATATCAAGATATGAGTCTCTAATCTACTCCTTTTGGATTTGTCAGTAACAAAACTTGCATATAACAATTTAAATTTAAAAAAAAATTGAACATTTATGACATAAAACTGTCTTTTTTTCCAAATCCCCGCAGAATGAATTTGCGGTAAACTTATAAAATTGTATAATATAAAAATATAATAAAGACAATATAACAATACAACAAAAATACAATCAAAAATCTTATACTCGACAACGTCAATTTGTTGTGACGACTTGCATAGAAAAATGTGAAAAATTTCAAACCTCAGCAGCACAAACCTCCGTCAATTGAGGAAAAAAAATTCCACTGCAAAAATTTGTGTGAAAAAATAAAAAAAATAAAAAATATTTTTTTTTTCTTTATATTTCTTCCTTTTATCTTTACGCAACACAAACGAGAGAGATTTTCCTGGCTCACCCTAATTCTGGACAATTGGTTTCGCTTTTCTTTTCTTCCTTTCTTTTATTTTTATTTATTTAAAATAAGGCAATATAAACACTTCACTTACATGAACTTCATATTTCCAAGAAACTACAGTTGCTGGTGGCCGATGCGTGTAGCGCTGTCTGTAGGGTGCCGAATCCTCTTCGTGTAGTTGGGACTGCCGTTGGGGCTGCTGCTTGGTTTTGCACTGTTCTGAACTTTAGAGCTGTTTTTTTCTTTTTTTCTGTTCTTTTCACTCGCTCAGCAATAGCCGCTTTTCAGATGTTGACGTCTCACTTTAAACTGCTTGCTGTATCACTTCGATTATTTTTACTTTTAGTTACTTTTCAGATGTTGAAGTCTCACTTTAAACTGCTTGTTGTAGCACTTTAATTATTTTAGTTACTAGTAATTGTAACAATTAGTACATCAATCACGGCGTTTGGCACGACGATATTATTTTGTTTTAATTTTGTATGTAGCACTTGGCATGTTGATCGCGGCGTTGGCACGACGATGTTGTTTTTTTTTTTTATTCTTATTAAATGTAACACTAAATACTTTTCTCGCGGCGTTGGCACAACGAGGTATTTACTAAGTTAATTTAAAAACGCGAGTAATTACTTCACCGTTGGGCGCCAGTAAACAAATCTCGGTTGGAGTAGGTTTCGTTTAGATGTTTATTTAACTCAACTGAGTATAATGACTTCCAAATTATAACTAACTTTTCTCAATTTTTATGCAACTGAAACGTCAAATGTGACAGTTAGCCTTTTTCATAGTTAATGCTGTCACCGGTGAGTGTGACCGTACATTAAAATACAAAGATACTAACTTAAATAAATATTCAATGCAAGCCACATAGCCTATGGCCCGCGGCAGCGCCGGAGCATAGCCCATGGGCCGTGGCAGCGCAGGCAACAGAACGCTGACTCGGCGCCTCGTGACCGTTCTTGCAGTGGTCACTCAGCGCAGGCATGCGGGTATCAGGTTCCGCCGGCCGCTGTGTTGCAACGGTGTCCGGTCTAATGACCTGGTCAGCAGATTCTGCCTTGCGCGTGTTAACTTGTATATTATCATGAATGTGTAAATTTTGAGTAAATTTCCTTGAAAGTAATGTAGGCGGGGAATATGGTGTCGTAGAAACTTTAGGGATTTTACACATATTTGGCTAAAGGAAAATCGTGGTAGTGTGGGTAAAGAAGCCTAGCTACGATAACATCTAGTAGCTCAGAGGTGTAAAATAGGGATTTTCCTCCTTTCTTAACTCCTTTTTCTCTTTTTTTCGGGTCATAATCTGCCCAGTTAATTTTTTTGTGACATTTAAGGCATAGCGGACTCATTTATTTATTCTATGTGTATACGACGAGTTAATGGCAGAATCAAATGAATCAACGAACCCCCCCCCCCCCCCCCCCCCCCCACAGGCTGTTTGCTAGTCGCAATTTCGAGTCCCAATCGATTTATTTGTTTCTAGGTTCACCTTAGCTCAGGGATGAATTTTGTTTCACCGGTCATGCATTTCTTTCAGAATGCCGTAATCAGACATATCTAATTGACTGCCCAATGGGAACTATGTGTGTATATTGTATACAGATGCAGTCGCGGAGAGAACCGGTAATCTTGTTTCATTCCTAGTTCATTTTATCCTCGGATATTACAGAATCGTCATCCACCATTTGAACATAAATGCATATAGTTATAAATTTTTGGCACCCAACGTGGGGCCGATTGAATCGAGCGTTTCGTAGTTCATTTTGATCGGTTTCATAATTCAAGAGAACCTATCCTTTGGATGTAAATGATAGTATCTTTATCTTTGGAGGTTATAGTATTGGTCCATTTTTATTGGGACGCTGGAAAGCTTCTTGGGGCTTGTGACCCAGATTGACCGCTCCTGATTTAAGTGAAAACACTGACTATTAACTTTCTTAGAAAACAAATCCCAAAATATTCTTAAAGATCTGTTCATAGTATCAGCATTATTGTTTGGAATTACAAAGCTTGGCAAGCCCGAGTTCATGACCGCAATAGTTATTGGTAGCTGGGGCAAGGAAATAATTGTTTTTTAAATTTAATATAGATATAGATATCTTTTGGTATTGGCATGGTAAAATGACTATAAGATGTCTGCAACTTACTTAGCTGATGATTATGAATTTGGGCAAGACCCAAAGTATCATCCGTTAAGCATGCCGGTGTATTATGGTAACGGATTCATGCAGGTATTAAATTATGTCAAGTATTCTACTGGGTGATTGTCATTTGTCATATTGCTACTATTAGTTTAATAGCTTTCTACTACTGGAATTATAAATCGTTTGGGATAACCGAGATTTGTACCATGGAATGAAACAGCAAGGATTTCTGGTAGCTAGCAGTGTGTCGATTGATAATTGTTCGCTGCAAATATACATTTCTAGTTTTATTACTATCTTGCGTGTGCAGATTTTGTCTAGACAGGAAATACGACTTGTTGGCTTGACCGACAGACCGTCCGCCTGGGCGAAAATAGGCGTAGAGCAGGAAAACACTCGAAGATTGCAGCAGTTGTACACATCACAATTTCGGGTTTTGAAAAACTTAAAAGCACCATTATTACACCCTTCACCATTTCACTTCTACTTACGATATAAGGAAAGCAACATTTTATAAACAACGTTAAAAGAATTTTGATTAAAAAAATAAAAAATAAAAATAAGAGGCAAAGAAAAACATTTTTTGTAATTTTAATATTCCAACCAAATATATCATAATGAGACTGTCACATAGTAGGGAAAATCTCAGAAATCCAAGTCCTAGGCCAAATATCCAGCCATTGGATGCAACACAAGATATAGTTGTCACCAAGTGTGACCACCCTTTTCATAGAGTCTGCATAACCACCTATTCAGCTACTACACGAGAATGTCCGAGTTGTAAATCACTGCTTTCAGCAGAGGACTTGTCCTCTCACGAGAAAGGAGGTGTGGGTACTGTGGAAGGTAGGGGAGCTATACCAAAGACACATAATACGCGTAGTAAGACAAAAGAAGTATCGCAGGGACTTCAAGAACATTATAGCGTGGAAACCGGACAAGCAGCAAGCTTGAACGCCACCATCGACTTAGGTGGAAACCAAGGCGAGGAGAACGATGCAACAGCAGTCACTCGTAAGGGTCGTCCTCCCAGATCAACGGCTTCTCGATACAGAGGAGAAAGACCGCAACGAATGCCTTCAGTTAACGGAAATAAACAACCTCAGATAGATTATCATTTCATCTTCGAGCAGATAGAAAATCTATTTGAACGTAAAATGGAAGACTTACAATTGTATAGACAAGAGATTCCTAGGCAGAGCCAACGATCCAGGGCTCACGAAGCTCCAAATACTGAGGTATCTCCTCCAAGACCAAGTTTATCTTTAGGAACGGAGTCAAATGCATATAATGCGTCTATAAGGCCGGAGAAAGCCACTCAGTTAATACAAAGTTGGGGAATAAAATATGATGGCACACAAAAAGGTCCTACAGTAGAAGAATTTCTATATAGGATAAAAGCGCTTACAGCAGACAGTTTGCGAAGTGACTTTTCACTTCTGTGTAATAATTTGCACATTCTTCTTGTAGGAAGGGCAAGAGATTGGTACTGGCGATATCGGAAAGAGCATCATGTAGTCACTTGGGATGAATTTTGCGAAGCTTTTAAAAGTCAGTGTGCGGATAACAAAGATGATGATTTGATCTATGAAGAAATTAGAGCCAGAAAGCAGAAAAAAGGAGAGTCCTTTGATGTTTTTTATGACGATATTATGAGGCTTGCATCTCGTCTGTCAATGCCATTAGAAAATTATCGTCTGGTTCAACTTTTACGGCGAAATATGATGCCAGATATGCGGGAGGCGCTTTTATACGTTTCGGTAGTATCAGTGGCTCATTTACGTCAATTAGCTTTAAAGCGAGAACAATTTATGGAAGAAAACTTATTTAGACACCCAGCGAAAAATAATGCAGTTCCGACGTCATATAGACGGACTGTTGCAGGCATGGAAAGGGAAATTCAAGTTATGAGTGCAGAAAGTGCAGACCTTGAGATAGAAGCCGTTCACCGCGTCCCTAAGAAATTAGTGTGCTGGAACTGTGATATCGAAGGGCATCCTTGGGACATGTGTTTACAGGAAAGGAAAATTTTTTGTTATGGATGCGGTGAGAAGAACGTCTATAAGCCACAGTGCGAAGTATGCCGGCGACGGGCGGGAAACTTCCATTAGGGACCCTTGATTGGAAGCAATCAAGTGGCCCAAAACAATTATTGCTTCTAAAGAAAACTTGGTGTCGGCAGAAATGCCTACACAGCCTTTACTTCCGATAGAGAAGGTAGTATTAAAACCCCAGACTAAACATACCTACACTATTGCTAATCCTAAATTATGGCCTTTACGACCATATCATGAAAGATTTGAAAGTTATAAGGCAGCTCGTGAGAGAATTTTTAAAACCTCAATAGCTAGCATTAAACATTTACCTAAACGTTCAACCATTCGAATGCGTAACTTCTGGACAAAAGTAAAGACAGCAAGAAAGTTACTAATTTCATCAGTTATTAATGAAGCTTCGGACTGTCGTTTGTATGTTCCGGTATCATTTTTGAATTTCTCGGAGCATGGACTACTGGACACTGGGGCGAACATAAGTTGTATAGGAGCAGATTTAGCAAGGATCGATTGGTCTGGCAGCTCTCAATACAGTAAGATGGTTTCAGATGTCAAGACAGCTGATGGAAAGAAACATCCTGTTATAGGTTTAATCAAGACCGAAGTGAATTATCGGGATACCAATCAAATTATTACGTTCTATATCATACCATCAATAGATAAGCGGGTAATATTGGGAATTGATTTTTGGAAAACGTTTGAATTGGCCCCTGGTCTTATATCAGAGATCGAGTTGCCAATACCAAAGATAGATAACGCTGTAAATGAAAATAAATTTCCCCTAACGATTGAGCAGCAGACCCGACTTGAGGCTGTTATTCGCTTGTTTCCAAATTTTGAACGACAGGGATTAGGTAAAACATCGTTAATTAAACACCATATTGAAGTAGGAAACGCCACTCCAGTTAAACAAAGATTCTACCCTGTATCCCCAGCTGTAGAAAAGTTGATGTATAAAGAAATTGATAGAATGCTGGAGCTAGGAGTTATTGAGAAATCTTATAGCCCATGGAGCTCACCCATGCGTCTTGTTGTAAAACCAGGAAAAGTGCGGTTGTGTTTAGATGCACGAAAAATAAATCAGCTCACTAAAAAAGACGCATATCCCCTGATTAGCATTGATAGCATTTTTGCAAGACTGCCTAAAGCAAATATTATTACAAAAATTGATTTAAAGGATGCATATTGGCAGATTGGCTTAACAGAAGAGTCAAAAGCTATTACAGCATTTACGGTACCAGGCCGACCGCTATATCAGTTTAAGGTCATGCCTTTTGGTCTTTGTAATGCTCCGCAAACCATGTGCCGACTAATGGATGAACTTATCCCATCAGAGTTGAAGCATTGTGTATTTGGTTATTTGGATGACCTCTGTGTAGTTTCTGAAGATTTTGAAACCCATTTGTCGATTCTTATAAAATTGTCTGAACAATTTCGTAAAGCTAATTTAACATTAAACATAACGAAGACACAGTTTTGTGTAATCGAAGTACCATACTTAGGTTATTTAATAGGTCGTGGAGGTATCTCAACTGACCCGAGTAAGGTCGATGCAGTCCGGTTATGGCCAGTTCCCAAGACATTAAAACAGGCTCGAGGATTCATGGGAGTTGCAAGTTGGTATCGAAGGTTTATAAATAACTTTTCTGACGTTGTGTTTCCTATAACCGAACTCCTGTCTACCAAAAAGAAATTTGCTTGGACTGACGCGGCTCAAATTGCCTTTGAGAAATTAAAAAACTTACTTACCTCAGCACCAGTGCTTCAGAACCCTGATTTTAAAAAGAAATTCTACGAGCATTGTGATGCTAGTGACTATGGTATTGGGGCAGTGTTAGTGCAATTGTCAGAAGATGGGGCAGAGCAGCCGATTGCTTTTATGTCAAAGAAACTGAATACCGCCCAGCGTAACTATAGTGTTATTGAGCGCGAATGCCTAGCGGCACTCGAAGCGATAGAAAGATTTCGGTGTTATATTGAATTGCAAGAATTTGAAGTCATAACAGATCATGCCAGTTTAGTTTGGCTTATGAAGCAACAAAATTTAAAAGGCAGGCTGGCAAGATGGGCGATGAAACTACAAGGCTATGCGTTTACTATAAGTCATCGTCGAGGTAGAGAAAATATAGTTCCCGACGCGCTATCTCGTTCAGTTTCGGAAGAAGTTGCAGGATTAGAAGTTCTTCAATCGGAAATAGATTTAAATTCACCTGATTTTGACGAAAGCGAGTATGAGGACTTAAAAACGAAAATTCGCGAGAACGAAGCAAGCTATCCTGATTTAAGGATCCTTGATAAGTTTGTTTATGTTCGAACAGAACATGATGATGGATCAGAACTAAGCAGACAAACCAACTGGAAGCTGTGGATTCCCACCAGCTTAACCAATGAAGTTATTAAACGGGTGCATGATGATAAAACTTTGGAACTTATACGCAGGAACTTTTACTGGCCTGGGATGGTTTCACAAGTTAGGGATTATGTCCGTAGTTGCGAAATATGTAAAACTACAAAACCACCAAATCAGATCTTACGGCCTCCAATGGGAAAGCCAGCAGTATCTTTTAGGCCATTTCAACGTTTGTATGTTGACATTTTAGGGCCTTATCCACGCAGCAAGTGCGGCAATCTTGGCTTATTAATAGTGGTCGACCATCTATCAAAATATAATTGGTTGTGCCCATTGAAAAAATTTACCGCGAATGTCATTAAGGAATTTCTGTAGGATCACATTTTCTTTCGATATGGGGTGCCAGAAATTTTGATAAGTGATAACGGATCGCAATTTAAGGCTCGTGAATTTAATGCCTGGCTAACATCACTAGGAGTAAAACACATGTACACAGCCTTATACTCTCCCCAGGCGAATGCCTCAGAAAGAGTAAACCGATCAATCATTGCAGCTATTCGAGCTTACTTGAAAGACGACCACCGCGAATGGGATCTGCACATACACGGCATTAGCTGTGCTTTGCGTAATTCTTACCACCTGAGCATAGGCTGTTCTCCTTTTCACGCCTTATTTGGTTTTGACATGGCTACCCATGGAACTCATTATAAGCTGTTAGAAAATGTTAAAATGTTGGAAGAATCTAATAATGTATTACAGCGGGACGACCAATTACAATTGTTAAGAAAGGAATTGAGGGAAAATATTGCCCAAGCAGCCGAACGGAGTGCAAAACAGTACAATCTAAGGACACGTATTAGGTCTTTTAAAGTGGGACAAGAGGTGTACCGAAGAAATTTCAGCCTAAGCAACTTTGCGAAAAATCAAAATGCCAAATTCAATCCACAGTGGATAAAATCTCGAGTACGAGAGCGGCTTGGAAATTGTTATTATATACTAGAAGACTTCAACGGTCGACTGCAATGGACCTTACATGCCAAAGATATTCGGCAATAATTTGTGTTTTCAGGTTAATTCCCCGGGTCATGACCCTAGAATTTACCTGTGGTTGTGGTGAACAAGGGATGCATAATTTAGCCAATACCTAAACCTAAGGGTTATCGGTGCATCGAGCTTATGATCGTGAGTGCAAATGTCAAATTGGCAGATGCGATGTCGCGCTATTTTTCTGTCTCTCTCTCTCTCTCTCTCTCTCTCTCTCTCTCTCTGAGAGGATCATAGCGTGCACAGCTTATAAGCGATAGAGAGTACAATCGTAGTTCTTCTTTCCTTTTGAGCCAGCATCAGCGACGGACGTACTTAGTGCAGTCAAGAAAGAAATAAATCGTGAATCTCGTTCTGTCATTAATATAAAGAAATTAATCTCGGTAAATATCAGGCATCCACCAAATATTATTGTTTTATAGTAAGTTATGTTCTTTTAGCTACCCATAAGTGGGCAGTGAAATAGATATTTTGGTGCAGAATTGTTGGCAACGAGGAAAAAAGGGAAAACAACAAAAATAAGTCCACATGCAGCAAGTTGAAGGCCAGCTTTATTAATTTAGTGGCGGCGCAATAGCGTGAGGCCCCATAAAGGCAAATAATGTGAGCTTGGTGCCCGATTCAGGAACCGCGCACCGCATGGAATTCACTCGAATCTGACCTAAAAGTGGCTAAAGGCTCTGTCGCAATTACTACGGAGGACACATGTTATACCATTGCGAGAATTGGCCAAGAAATTCGGCGCCTCCCAGAGCAGGTTTCAAGCGACTGTTGCTAGGACTCCATAAAAGCTACTTCACTACAACAGCACTCGTGTCGAGCGCGAAACTAAACCCAGCATTTTACTAGGAAGGAGAGAGAAGGTTCTGGCACATGACCAAGGAGAGAACACAGGTCCAACGCGAATAGCCATGTTAGGCTATCGCCATCTGAAATTCGTTTAATTTTAATTTTGAGTTAGGTTATTAATTTGAACTTTTCTGTCTAACTACAGAAGCAGTTATTTAATATAAATTCCACAACAACAAGAGTATGTAAAGAAAGCGCAGCATGTCTTCGATGTAGGATGGATATGTATTGTTTGATAAAATTGGCAACCCAAACCCACACGACACAAATTTAAATGTATTCTCCAGCAACTACATCAGCGTCGACTACGAAGGCCTTCGGAGGAGATTACGATGGGTGAGTTCGTTCCAAATAATTAAAATATTTAACTTTGTGTTGTGATTATAATAACCCGAGCCAAACCTATGTATATTACATATTGAAATGCCAAATGCAAACTCCACCTGAGTTTGTATACCAAACTAATGCATAATGCAATACTGGTGGTTGCAGTTATCAGCTGTTTGATTTTTATGCATTTGCGCCTGAACGAAAATAGAAACGGGTAAAGCATATTTTTTCCTGTACTTTGTTTTGATTATACTTATCCGCTGAGGCATCGAATATGTGAGCTAGCCTAATATGCAGAAATCTATACATAACGTTGTCGTTGTAACCAACCCCTCACCGTGGTACACACCTAGTTAAACATGAAATGAAACGCATAGTACTTATATTATTATTATTATACTTAATTTGGAAGATAATCATTTGAAGTTAGTTTTTTTTGTAACCATTTTGTATTATAGTTTAAATCCTTCTTATTATTGATAACCTTGTATACTTTTCAAACAATTTTCGCCATTAAAGGCACATGAAGTTCGCATCTTAAAATTTGAAATGAGCGTTATTACAATTAATTTTTCCATCTTTATCTAAATAAATGTATATTATCATGAATGTGTAAATTTTGAGTAAATTTCCTTGAAAGTAATGTAGGCGGGGAATATGGTGTCGTAGAAACTTTAGGGATTTTCCACATATTTGGCTAAAGGAAAATCATGGTAGGGTGGGTAAAGAAGCCTAGCTACGATAACATCTAGTAGCTCAGAGGTGTAAAATAGGGCTTTTCCTCCTTTCTTAACTCCTTTTTCTCTTTTTTTCGGGTCATAATCTGCCCAGTTAATTTTTTTGTGACATTTAAGGCATAGCGGACTCATTTATTTATTCTATGTGTATACGACGAGTTAATGGCAGAATCAAATGAATCAACGAACCCCCCCCCCCCCCCCACAGGCTGTTTGCTAGTCGCAATTTCGAGTCCCAATCGATTTATTTGTTTCTAGGTTCACCTTAGCTCAGGGATGAATTTTGTTTTACCGGTCATGCATTTCTTTCAGAATGCCGTAATCAGACATATCTAATTGACTGCCCAATGGGAACTATGTGTGTATATTGTATACAGATGCAGTCGCGGAGAGAACCGGTAATCTTGTTTCATTCCTAGTTCATTTTATCCTCGGATATTACAGAATCGTCATCCACCATTTGAACATAAATGCATATAGTTATAAACCAGTACAAATAACAAAAGACCTTATTTTTTCGGGCGGACTATACAATGCCAAAGACAATTTTAGCTACATAGAGATTATTATTAGATACCGACCTAGAGGTGTTAGAACTAAAGAAAGAAGACTTTGTTACGGTTAATGTTATAGCAAACGAAGAAGTAAAAAATAATAAAGACTCTAAGGTGAACCAAGTAAAAATAGAGACAAATCATTTAAATCAGGAGGAAAAGTCAGCAGTTTTAAAACTATGCTATGAATTTCCTGATTTCTTCTACAAGGAAGAAGAAACACTATCCTTCACTAATCTAGTGAAACACAAAATAAAGACCCTCGATGAGATTCCGTTATACACCAGACCATTCAGATACAGCCAGGTAGAAACTCAAGAAATCCAAAGACAGATTATCAAGCTCCTAAACCAAAATATTATTAAACACAGCCATTCGCCTTGGAGCTCACCCGTATTTTTGGTGTCCAAGAAATTAGATGCATCTAAAGAAAAAAATGGAGACTGGTTGTTGATTATCGGAAGCTCAATGAAAAAACGGTCAAGGATAAATATCCAATGCCGAATATAAACTAGGTATTAGACAAAATCGGCAGAGCAAAATATTTTTCGGGTCTGGACCTAGCCAGCGGGTACCATCAAATTGAGATGGATCCAAGAGATACCGCAAAGACGGCCTTTACGGCGAATGGCGGTCGTTTTGAATTCTTACGAATGCCTTTCGGGCTGACAAATGCCCCGGCAACCTTCCAAAGGGTTATGGACAATATTTTGGCCGACCTAAACGGCAAATGTTGTTTGATATATTTAGATGATATTATAGTGCTTTCACCATCCTTACAAGAACACAGCAAAGATTTAAAGAGTGTCTTTCAAAAACTCACAGGAGCAAGACTTAAACTACAACCACATAAATCAAATTTCTTAAGAAAAGAACTAGAGTACTTAGGTCACGTGGTAACAGAGCAAGGAATTAAGCCAAATCCAGACAAGCTAGCAGCTATCAAAGCATTTCCTATGCCTAAAACAAAAAAGGAAATAAAGTCATTTTTGGGCCTCTTGGGATATTATAGAAAAATGATTAAAGATTTCGCCAGACTAACGAAACCACTGACTCAACAATTAAAAGGCAAGAAAACCTCAGTCGTTATAGGAGAGGAGTACACTAAGACATTCGAAAATTGTAAAAATTTTCTTTGCAATGATCCACTTCTGCAATACCCTGACTACTCAAAACCATTCATCCTAACCACGGATACAAGCAATTTTGCAATAGGCGCAATACTATCACAAGGTTCCCTGGGCAACGATAAACCAATAGCTTTCGCGAGTCGCACACTCTCAGACACCGAAACAAAATATCCAACAGTTGAGAAGGAGATGTTGGCCATAATCTGGGCTACAAAACATTTCAGACCGTATTTGTTCGGTCAAAAGTTCAAAATTGTTACAGACCATAGACCTTTAACATGGCAGTTAGTCCGCTGGAAACTCCAACTACTGGAATACGGCTACGAAGTCTGTTATAAAAAGGGATCACAGAATACGGCCGCAGACGCCTTAAGTCGTGTCATTTTAGATATAAACGTCAACAATGAAATTCACATAGAAGAAAATACAATCCAAGAATCCGATAAACCTTTAAACGAATTTAATATTCAACTTATCCTAAAGAAAGAACAACAGACCAAAACCGAAACGATAGTCCCATTTAAAAACAAATTAAGACGCACTATTTTCGATAATACTTTCTCCAAAGAACAAGTCGCGCTAGTTTTTAAAAGTTATTTAAGACCTAACAAGACGTGTGCGATTCTAGTGGCAGACGAAACCTTCGAAATTGTCAAAACAGTATTTATGGAATATTTTTCCCAATCTGGAATATATAAAATAATAAGATGTAAAACACTGTTAAAAGATATCACGGATACGAAGCTGCAAGACATAGAGATCAAAACATACCATACCAACAACAACCATAGGGGAATAGACGAAACCTTACTGCACTTAAAGAGAACGATTTACTTCCCCTATATGAAACAAAGAATAGCAAGCATCATAAATAGTTGCGAAATTTGTCAAACACTAAAATATGACAGACAGCCGCAAAAGATTATGTTTAAAGAAACTGAAACCCCAAAGAAACCTTTAGAAATACTTCACATAGATTTATATACAATCAATAATAAAATGATTCTAACAATAATCGATAAATTCTCCAGATTCGCAATTGGATTTACAATTCCAGCTAGAGATAGTATCAATATCGTAAAAGCAATGCGAAACTATATTAACACATTTGGTATACCACTTAAAATCGTTTGCGATCAAGGGACGGAATTCGCGAATAAATTATTAAGTGACTTTTGTAAACAGTACAACATCCAAATACACATAACTTCGTTCCAACAGTCATCAAGTAATGCACCAGTAGAGAGACTGCACTCTTCCCTTACGGAAATATACAGAATAATATTTGAAAAGAAGAAAGCTCTAAAGATTCTGTTAGACCACGAAGAAATTCTCTCAGAAGTTTTTACCACGTATAACAACTCAATACATTCAGCAACAAAATTAACCCCATTTGAATTATTTACCGGACGTACACACTTTTCAAAAAGACATAACGTTTAACACAGAGCATGAATATCTTAGGGAACTCAATGAATTCAGGCAAAAACTATACCAGGAAGTAAAACAGGAAGCGGAAGCATCAATAGAGGCCAGAACACAAAAATTAAACGAAGAAAGAACAAATCCCATTCCGTTACAAAGAGAAGACATAGTCTATAGGAAAGAAAACCGACGAAATAAGCTCACGCCTAGATTTACGAAACATAAAATTGAAGAAGATAACGATTTTACAATAACTACTAATAAAAAACAAAAAATTCATAAGTCTAAGACAAAAAAGAATTATATTAAACATATCCAAAAATAATAATATTATTTATAGCCCATGCTGCAAAGCCTGGGTGGCTGGTAACCAAATATTATGCCCAAGAACAGACACCGCCTTTTACAATTTTTCATCGAATTCTAAGATCTCCATGACAACATTAAAAATAGAACATTATCTTATAGTAGATTCGAAGATTAGAAAATTTAAAGAACGCCTCCAAACACTAACCCCTAGCCTAAAGGAAAGAGGCATTGCTAATTTTTGAAAATACACAGAAACAAATCATCGAAGATAATATAAGAAACATATTTGAAAGCATTAATGAACAAAACTTCATGATTGATCAGAAGAACTTTCATACTTTTATATTGTTATTATTATATTACTAAGTTAGAAACACTTATATAAAATAATTTTTTTTTAAATAATGAAACCTATATTGAAAAATGGAAATTCTTATTATTTTAGTTAAATTAATGTTTCTATATTTGAAATATTCGAAAAAGAAAATTTTAAGTTTGCACACGCTATGTCATTACCATTGAACACAACATAATTTTTTTACTACTATCTAAGATTTTATTGTATAACAAACACATAGCTTTAAGTACTACAATATAATTGTACTGAATTATATAAGTCATATCTATGTAAGGAAAATGCAATGGTCGATCACGAAGCAGGCAATCGCTGGAAATATTTGGGGCAACTACGCCGACCATAACAACAGTGGCAGCGACATATTTACAGGACCAGCCAATTACGTGTTGGCCATTACCTCGTATGGCCGCCACTTCACTCCAGGGGGGAGGAGTTACCATTTCGACCACATCCGAGATGGCACTGCCAAAACTACATACCGTCATTGGTTCCTGATAGAAAAGAGCCCCTGTATTTGTTCGGAAGGCTCGACTACCCTGTTTTGACCGTACACCGAATATGCAAGTATAAAGAACTGAGAGATGGTTGGTTCCAAAAGAAGCAGTTCCGATTATTCAGTCTCTTGTGGAGGACGTGTTCGACCAGCTGCTAAAAACTGACAAAAAGCATAAAAATAGTTGAATATAATAGTCTTTGACTACATTAAAACTGAAGAGAGCGTTTAATTTTTTAAAACAAATACGTCCAGAAGATCGATTACTAACACCAATGTTTATTGGTAACTCCCGCGCCAATATTTCTTTGCATTCTTTTCACTCGCGCTTCTTCATAAAGGGTGCTTTGTCGTGTGCTTTGCATGTATCATAATTACGGTTATATTTTCTGTGGTGAAAATTAACTCAAATTAATCAAAAAAATATGGACGCGTCAGTTGACTTTTTTAAAGCCAAAGTGGAGGCAATAAATCGGCAAGTTGCTTCATTAAATTCAGGCTTGCACGCTGAAGCATTAAGCAGCTTTGATGAAGCTGATTTAACGGCTCGAGTAGAGTTTCTGGAGAGCATTAATGTGGACTTCAACGCAACACAGACAACATTGGAAAGGCTTGACTTAATGGAACTGGCAGGTGATGCGCGTATGAATTTTGCCAGCGCATATCTCGTGGTCAAAGCTAAGTTGTCTCGGGAGCTAGCTATGCACAGAAAGCAACAAGATGCGCATTCTATTTCTGTTGCTAAAAACTTTGCGCTTGAAACAATTCGTTCGCTCGAACCATCTGACGCGAACTACAAAAAGGCTATGGAGCTGCTTAAAAATCGCTTTGATAACAAGCTTTTGCATTTTCAGGCACACAAAGGAGCAATATTTGGGTTGAAAGGTGTCGAGAACTAAGCGACAAAGTAAATTCTCACTTAAGGGCACTGAGAACACTGGCTTCCTCTGAAGAGATAGTGGACGGCTTGCTGATGCATATTGTGATCCATAAAGTGGACCAGAAAACTCGCGAAAAATGGGATGAAGACTTACCCATAGATAAGCTGCCTACTTGGGAAGCAATGGCTTCATTTTTGGAAAATAGATGCCGCACTCTGGAAAATTTGGAATGCGCCATGGTAACAGAACTACCTAGCCAACAGGTGGGAAAAAACTTGCGTAGATCTGCTCAAAATTTTTTAATTACCTCAATCAATACTGCCAACTCTCCTCTGTGTATTTTTTGTGAAGGGAAAGATCATTATTTGTCCAAATGCATTGGTTTCTTAATCTTAACCCCGCTCTAAGATATAAGGAAGCCATGAAATTGCATCTCTGCCTTAATTGTCTACGCAAGGGCCATGGTCTACAACAATGCAAATCGAGCCATTGCAAGCATTGTCGCATGAAGCATCATACTTTGCTGCATCTTACTTCAGGACATGCTGCATCGAATGCCAGCATAGCACAGCCAATAAATGAGCAAAGTACTCAGCCAGTTTCATCTGCACTTGTCTCATGTTTCAATATTCCGATTTCGCACCCTCCACCTAAATCCTCAAACATATTGCATCATGATTACGTGTTGCTCGCAACTGCCATAGTCTATGTGCGCAATCGAGCTGGCATCTTTATACCTTGTCGTGCCATACTTGATTCAGCATAGCAACTTAATTTTATTACAACGCGTCTTGCTGGTCAATTGAAACTTTATTCTCGACAGTCACATATTTCATTATCTGGTATTGGAGAATCAACGTTGGATTCTGATAGATCAGTAGACGTTGTCGTGTAATCACAGGATGCGAGCTATCGTGCTTCATTCTCAGCTGTTATCTCGGGCACTATAACTGATCACCAGACACACTTCGATATTAATGCAACTGAGTGGAATGTTGCTAAGGACATTTCCTTGGCTGACCCGTTTTTTTTGTAAATCGCAACGTATTGACATTTTGATTGGAGCTGGTCTCTTTTTTGATATGATTTGCAATGGCCAAATCTCAACGTAGTCGATCTCAGGAAAGCTCACTCAACGATCTGGTCAAATGCTTTTGTTTCGACTCATCGCCTTGATCTTGCCGAGTTGCTATTTAAAAAGATTATTAGCGCCTTGATGACGGCCAATCGACTTCGACTTCTCCCAAACTCTGATTTTAAAGCTCTTGGACACTCTTATCCTCGCGCTCTTCGACATTTTAAAGGCTTAGAGATGAAATTGGAGAAAAACCCACTCATAAAGGAGCAGTACTCTTCGTTCATTAAGGAATACAGTGATTTGGGTCCCATGTCTCTAGCTTTAGATAAGCCTGGATTACCTCAAAAGTTGGATAGTACCAGCACCAAGCTACGCGTTGTTTTTGATGGTTCGGCAAAAACAACCTCAGGATTTTCTGAATGATTTCTTATTAACGGGCCCTACAATTCAACTAAAAATCTTTAATACTCTTTTGCGTTTTCGATTTTTGAAGATTGCGTTATGCGGTGATATTTGCAAAATGTACCGATGCTTACGGGTGTCCCACCCAGACGAATATTTGTATTCTCTGGGGCGACGACCCCAAGGATGAAATAAAAGTATATAAACTTGAAACGGTCACGTATGGGACAAGATGTGCAGTTTTTTTTTTAGCAATTCGTACTATGCACCAATAATCGTACGATGAGGAGGCATCCTTTCCCATTGGTGCTGAGGTGGTTCGAAGAGACTTTTACGTCGACGATCTCATGTCTGGAGGCAATTCACTTGAAGAGGTTTTGGAAATCCAGCGTAAAGTCAAAGAGTCATTTTCCGATACGAAAATGGTGCTCTAACGATCCACGCGCTCTTGAAGGTGAGCCAGAGCATGACAAAGTGCAGTTTTTGAAACTTCATGATGGAACGGATATTGGGCCATAATAGCTTGGGCTTGGTATGGGACCCCAATATGGAAAATTTGCTCTTTAATTTTTCGGGAATTTCAAATGCGTCTCCGGGGTCCAAACGATCTGTATTGTCAGTAATCGCAAGATTTTATGACCCGTTGGGATTAATTTCGCCTATAATAACAAAATCGAAAATCTTTTTGCAAGCTTTATGGAAGGAAAATCTAACCTGGGACGACAGTCTGCCTATGCATTTGGAAACTGTCTGGTCAGAGCTCACCTCGCAGCTATCAATCGTCCAAAACGTGCGTTTTCCTCGTTTCGTTATGCTGCCGGAAGCTTCAATACAACTATACGGTTTTTGCGATGCCAGTCATGCGGCGTATGGGGCTTGCACCTACGTAAGGTCAGAAGCAAATGGATGCATCTCTTCGTAATTGCTTTGTTCAAAGTCTAAGGTCGCACCCTTAAAAACTTTGACTGTTCCTAAACTGGAGCTGTCGGCTGCAATTTTATTATCTCAACTTATTGATATCGTCGCGCAAAGCATGCCATTTGCATGTGATTTGCACTGTTGGTCGGATCCAACGATTGTTTTATCTTGGATTCGAGAAAAGTCTTCTAACTTCAACGTTTTTGTATCCAACAGGGTGTCGCGGATCCAGGAACTGACCAAAAATGTAACTTGGCATCACGTTCCAACCAACTTGAACCCTGCTGATGTGCTATCACGAGGCTGTACTCCAAAGGAGCTGCTTAATCATAGTTTATGGATGAACGGGCCAGATTTCGTTAGCATGAGTTAATCGCAATGGCCCTCCTGTGCTCATTTGCAGAAATATTTACCAGAGCGCCAGCATAATGTCTTAGTTGCGGACGTGCAAGAAGACATATCATTTGCTTGCAAGTACCAAAACTCATTTGGCAGGCTCCAACGCATTTTTGGATACATATATCTGTTCTCGCTGCTGAGGCACAAAAATGCTCAGCGCGCATCGGGCACGCCGTCGAGGAAATAAGAATGGGCACTTATTTTCTTCTTCGAAGTATTCAACGTGTTCATTTTTTTAATGAATACAAGGTTTTTCAGGCCGATAAGGAAGTTTCATCAAAAAGCAAACTGCTTTCGCTAAGGCCGAAAGTGGATTCAAATGGATTGCTTCGGGTTGGTGGTAGACTCCATAACTCACAGTTGGACTACGACGCCAAGCACCCAATGCTACTTCCTAAAGGGCATCCGGTCACCGCAGCTATTATACGCTATTATCACGAAAAATATATGCATTCTGGGCCTCAGAGTCTTCTTGCAATCCTACGGCAATGGTATTGGCCAGTCGGAGGACGAAAGGCAGTGGCTTCGGTGATTAACAAGTGCATCCGATGTTTTCGCCCAAAGCCTAAATTGATCACACATATTATGGGAAACCTGCCTGCAGAACGTGTTCAGCCTTGTCCAGCATTTCACGTAACTGGCATCGATTTTTGCGGTCCTTTCTCTCACAAAGCTGAAGCTCGAAACAAGCCACCTCACAAATGCTATATTTCGATATTTGTTTGCTTTGCAACAAAGGCAACGCATTTGGAGGTGGTGCCAGACCTTTCAACTTCATCATTCATCGCAGCTTTAAAACGTTTTATCAGTCTGAGAGGGAAACCACGCACCATATGAAGTGATAACGCCACAAATTTTGTGGGTGCAAAAAATGAACTTTTAGAGCTGAAAAGACTGTTCCTGAGTGAGCCGCACATCGCTTCTGTTTCTGCTACCTGTTTGTCCAATGATATCGATTGGAAATTCATCCCACCACGTGCGCCACATTTTGGTGGTTTGTGAAAAGCCGCAGTAAAGGCAGCTAAATATAGGTTCTATCGTGTCGTCGGCTACTCAATTCTTACTCTTGATGAGATTCGTACCCTGGTTTACGAAATATCAGCCATGCGTAATTCCCGTCCACTTTGTCCAATTTCAGAAAGTCCAGAAGACTTAGAAGTGTTTACACTTGCGTACTTTTTGATTGGCTCTAGCTTTTCCACTTTTGCTGAGCCGGACATCACGCATCTACACGCTAGTCATCTCAGTCGTTGGCAAATGGTCGCCCAGATGAAGCAAAATTTCTACCGGAGATGGAGCACGGAATACTTGTCCCTGCTTCAGGAGAGGGGCAAATGGCGAGCCACGTTGCCGAATCTTCAAGTCGGTAATATGGTGCTGCTAAAGGATGACAATATGCCGCCTCTTAAATGGAGTCTTGGTCGAATAGAAGAAGTCATTCCTGGTCAGGATGGTATCATCAGAGTCGCGCTGGTTCGGACTCCTACTGGCTTGGTCAAAAGGGCTACTGCCAATATTGCTGTTCTGCCCCTTGAGAGTTCTGCGATGGTTGAAAGACTTCCTCTTCCAACGGCGGGAGTATGTTCGGAGCAGAACAATTGATTTAATGTAAAGTAAATGTAAATGCCTATTGGCTTATGTTTGTTTAGTTCTTGTTAGAAATTATGTTATCTTCATCTTGCTTAGCTGTCTCTGATTGATCTTTAATCAATCCGCTCTGGCTCTCACTTGCAGACAGAGCTTTTATATGCAGACGAGCTTTTTTCTAACGCTGCAGACGCACATTGACTGCAGCCAGGTTCATGTTCAAACACTCCAATTCTAGACACGCTACAAAAAAGTTAAGTTTAATTGAATTCGTCCCGTGTTTTTTATTAAATATAACTGATCAGGTGATATATTCGATATCTCCTCTAAATAGATACTATGAAAGGATACTTGAGTCCAAATTTCATCTTTTACCGTTTGGGCTGTGCGTTTTAAGATAGACTATGTGCAAAAAAGGGGAATAATTACAAGGGTATATCCTCATTTTAAATTCACATTTGAGTCTTTTCGTGCCATACTGAGTCAATACGGTCAGGCACAAACTCGGAATATGAAACACGGCACTCGTGTCAATGCCGTGCAGCGATGAGCCACGATCAAAAAGCACTGACAATTCTCATCTCAATTTGCTAGAGTAAAACTAGAGCCAATGACTTACAGTTGTTGTTGTTTTTAGAGCATTATTTTTTTTACAATCAAACAACTGTGTTCGATTGCCCAAAGTATGCATTAATACTAATGTACATTCATGCTATATTCATACACAGGCATACATAAATACATACATATATATGTATGTTTCTCTTTACTTTTTCAACCATACGTAGAGAACCGCACACATAGACACGAACTGTTGCTTGTTGTGTGTGTGAGTGTGTGTATGTGATGTCCCCAACTATTTGATATTTGTTGTTGTTGCATAAAGTTATTAATGAAAACCCTAATGCCGAATGCACTAAACAAAGAAAAAACAAGTAAAAAAGCTAAAGTCGGGTGTCCCGACTTTGAAATACTCTGTACATATAATTATAAAAAATAAAAAAAATTAAGAAAATTAAAAAAAAAAAATTGTTCGATTTTACCTTCCTCGGTATTCGAACTCACGTAAAGGGTGTATAATTGCACATTTACATAGCAATTGCGTCTGTGTGAGTGTATGTATGCCTATTGGCATCTATTCGTGTCTGTGTAAGCATGTTTGCACTCAACCAAAGCACCAGCATCAACAGCCGCGGGCAGCGCTGCAGCAGCAAATATATTAACTAACTGGGGGCATTTCCAAAATTTTAGTTCGAAATTCCAAGAATTACGGGAGTTAGAGAAAATCGCATTTGCGGTGGATAAGGGGCAGGGAGGGAAATTCCAAAATATACATTTTCTGCGTATTCACACAAGGCACCTTGGACTAAAATTTGGTGTTCCTAGGTCTTATAGTCTACGAGATATAGGCGATTATACGAATGGAAAATCAGGAAAACCCCCATGGGGGGAAGTGGGGGGGAAAATCAAAAAAATAAGACAGACTCGTATAGAATACACATATAAGGCATCTTTGTGGAAAATTTGGTGTCTCTATCTCTTATAGTCTCTGAGATCCAGGTGTTCATACGGACGGACAGACGGACAGACAGACAGGGCTAGATCGACTCGTCTGGTCACGCTGATCAAGAATATATATACTTTGTGGGGTCTGCCACACCTCCTTCACCCTGTTACATTTTCCAGCTCCCGCAAACCTAATATACTTCTGTACATTTCATGTACAGAGTATAATTACTATACTTTTAAAAATGTTATATAATTTTAATTTTAATTTAATTAATTAACATTTCTTGTTCTGTCAGTGCAAGACGAATGTACATACATACATATGTAGATGCATATGTACATACATAGATGTGCACATATGTATGGACAATCACACATTAGTGTCTCATATTTTGCTTTGGCTATTTCAATCGTTTGCACGCAACTACACGAACAGCTGTTTGTATGTGTGTGTGAGTGTATGTATACTTAGTTGCCCCAACTGTTTGATATTTTGTATTGTTTGTTCTGCCTGCTTTTGTAAAATGCATATTTTGAAAATCCTTGAATGCAAATTGTAGATTTAGTTACGTAGATTACATTACCCAAATTTTAAACCGATCGGAATAAAATTTATAACACAAACTTTTCATTTGAAATAGTGAATAAATATTAAAATCCCAATAATTCAAGCTGCAATACAAAATCTAAGTATGCAGTTTTGTTTGTATTCTTTAATTGATTTTAGAAACTAAGTTTCAAGTCGATCGGTTGAAAAATGCGGATTTTTCAAACAAACTGGAGCTACTTTTCCCCCCTTTGGAGCTAGAATTTTCCAAAAATTTCCAAAATTTTCTTAGTGCATCTACACCATGATAGGCTACTTGAGCCCACATTTCAGCGTCCTAGCTTTTACCGTTTGGGCTGTGGGGTGTTGATTGTGTTTCAATTTTTCCACGGAACTCCTGCAGCATCCTGTCGGCTCCCACGAAGTTCGTTGCGTTGACGCAGTAAACTTTGCGAGGGACGCCTCTCCTGCCGACGAACCTTTCAAAAGCCAAGAGAAAAGCATCAGTGGTTAGATCTGACACAAGCTCTAAGTGAACCGCTTTCGAGGCAAAACAAACGAAAAGAGCCACGTACGACTTGTGCGGTGGCTTCCCACGGATACGGAGCGTTGTGCTTATAGGGCCACAAAAATCAACACCACATACTTCGAACGGGTGGAACGGCTGGAGCCTGTCTGCCGGAAGATTTCCCATTACTTGGGAGGCCAACCGGGGCTTCCATTAGAAGCAGAGGATGCACGAACGTACTGTTCGGCGACACACTTCCTGAGCGTTAACCAGCCAAACTCGCTCACGAAGCAGGCTCACCAGCGATCTAGGGCCAGCATGGCAATTTGACACATGCAAATAAGATACGTACGATCTTATGAATTGCGACTTTTTAGAAAGCAACAACGGAAACTTGGCTTCATACGGGATAGGAGCATTTAATAATCTTCCCCCCACTCTCAGCAAGGAAAACAAGAAACCGTCTTCTCTAAAATCATGTAGAAATGGATTCAGACGCTGTAAGTTAGCGTTAAGTGTTCTCTTTTTTTGAACCTTGTCGATTTCGTCACCGAACTCATTGTCCTGGATGACTTGAACAATTTTGTTGAATACCAAATTGAGTTCGCTTGGCTTGGCTATAGGGTCAAAGGGCTTCGAGACCTTTCTGCACCTTTGTATAAATCGAAAAACCCAAACGAACACCCTCAGCAATTTTGAATGTGACGAGTAGCTTTCGATAACTTCGAGAATATAATTGGCTTGCCGATCTGCGAGTAAAACTACAGCAGACTTACGAATTTCTAGGACAGCTGAATTTTTAGGCGGCTCGAAGTGAGCATTCACAGGCCAATTTTCTTCCGATTCCATGAGGAAGGCTGGCCCTGTAAACCAAATGGAGCTACGCAACTCGTCTACATTACATCCTCTGGACACGATGTCTGCTGGGTTGGATTTCGTTGGGACATGTCGCCACGTTGCATTCTCGGACCACTCTTGGATTTGAAAAACCCTGTTCGAAACGACGGATGTGACTTGATCCAGTGGAGCGTTATTTCCGAGTCAGTCCACATAACTATCTTGTCTATTGGAGAATTAAGCAACGGGCGGACTTGACGAAAAAGATCTGCGAGAAGGTGAGCTGCACACAGCTCAAGACGAGGCAAAGTTTTCGTCTTGAGTGGAGCTACTTTGGATTTTGAGGTCAAAAGTGACACTTTCCAACCATTCGCAGTCGAAACACGAACATAAATACAGGTGCCATAAGCTCTCATTGAGGCATCGGCGAACGCATGTATTTGAATGGGTGACTGCGTATCTGTATGGACGAATCTAGGGACTTGAATACCGCTGAGGTTCAACAAATTCTGCTTAAATGAGTCCCAAACTGTATGAAGATTCTCAGGGATGGATTCGTCCAAATCTAGTTTTTGTAGCCCCAAATCTTGCAGCAACATTTTTGCTTTGGTGATAAGCGGGCAAAGAAGGCCCAGAGGATCGAAAAGCCTGGCAGTCACCGATAATATGTTCCGTTTTGTCGAGCGGAGATCTAGGAAGGAATTTTCCAACTGGAACTGAAATACATCTTCCTTCGGCAACCACATAACGTCGAGCGTTTTGGTTGGGTCTGAGTCGACTGTGGCTACTGGAATAACTGTGCTATCAAATGCGGACAGTTCCGAGCAGTTCGAAAACCACTTTGCCAATTCGAAGCCTGCACTTTGGAGAACATGCGACACTTCTGCTTGAAGCTTTTTTAGCTGTTCAACGCTTTCAGCACCAGTTAACATATCGTCGACATAAAAGTCGCTCCGAATAACTTCAGCAGCTGTTGAATGTGAGAAACGGACCATTTCACTCAGCCTTGTTAAACACCGCACCGCCAAGAACGGAGCTGGCGACGTGCCATATGTTACAGTGTTTAACCTGAAGATTTTCAAAGACTCAGACGGATCTCTTCGCCACACTATGAGCTGATAGTTTCTATCTGCTTCGGGCACCATCACCTGATAGTACATTTTTTTGATGTCTGCCGCTAAGGCGAACTTTCGCAAAGGAAAACGAAGCAGCGTAGAATAAAGCTCCTCCTGAATTGTTGGACCGACCATTAAGGTATCATTCAACGCAATCTGAGTGGATGTGCGGCAAGAGGCATCGAAAACGACACGCAACTTGGTCGACGTGCTTTGAGGCCGCAGGACACACTGATGCGGAATAAAATAGTGTGGAGTATCTGGAATTTTGTTGTCCGTTGAGGACATGTGACCGAGCGAAACATACTCGTCCATAAATTCCAGATACATGCTTTTCATTTGAGGGTCATTTGACAACCTCCTTTCAAGCGACAAAAAACGACGTTTCGCAATTTCATACGACGAGCCAAGATTTTTTGGGTCAGATTTAAAAGGTAACAGTAGTATAGATATAGGAAAGCAACCTTTAAATGCGATAAGAAAACGTTAAGAAAAACTGTGAAGAATGAAATGAGGAAGCATATTTATCAATGAGTTTAATTTTATTTATTACGATAATAATGATTACAAAACTCAATCGAACCTGAAAGGGTCGCTTATGCGTGCGAGCACGAAGTGCGTAGTAGTATAGATATGGGGTCGCTACTACTTTTTCACCTAAACTCCCCACATTTAGCAAAGGCGCCCACCATGTGGTGTGGTAGATATTAAAAGGATATTCACCACTAATTTCCAACTGGTGACCCAATTAGACTAATCAAAACCTGTTATGCAACTCCTTGCAACGACCTTGCTCAAATATATTCCCCTCAATATCAAAGTATCTAACCATATTTCACTTCCAACTGGAGAACCAATTCGAGTCTAATTAAATATCTTGCGCAACTCAACTCTAACTTACTAAAATAATTGTAAGTTGTATCAGGATCCAAACCGCTGATCTGATTACGTAATATTTCTAAGTTGGCTCATGAACCAAACCACAAACCCAATTAGTTTAACTTGTATGGGGAAATATTCACCACTAATTTCCAATACAAACTTGTTCAAATATATTCCCCTCAATATCAAAGTATCTAACCATATTTCACTTTCAACTAGAGATCCAATTCGCCTAGCAGAAATCCTCTAATTAAATATCTTACGCAACTCAATTCCAGTTTACTAAAATAAATGAAAGTTGTATCAGGAACCGAACCACTGATCCAAATACGTAATATTTCTAAGTTGACGCATGATTTTTTTTTTGGTGAAAGCAATGTTTATATATTTTTGGTATTAAATACTAAGCATTAGTTAATCTGGTGCACTAGTGCATAAAGCATTGAAGTACGAATACATCAATAAGAAATAAAACCATGGATAAAATTTTCAAGAAAAACCCCTCAAGAGATGGTTACACCAAACTCGTTTATTGCAACTTGTGTGGCAGTGACACCCATACGGAAAATGCCTGTGCTAAGAAAGTAACAAAAGAAGAAGCCAATAAACGATGATTGCAGACAAATGGCGCGCAGGCGTTTTTCCATTAAGGAGATGGTTTTAAGGCTTTTCTATCTTTACACCATATCTATACTACTACGCTTATGCGTAGGTTCGATTGAGTTTTGTAATCATTATTATCGTAATAAATAAAATTAAACTCATTGATAAATATGCTTCCTTATTTCATTCTTCACAGTTTTTCTTAACGTTTTCTTATCGCATTTAAAGGTTGCTTTCCTATATCTATACTACTTGGAGTTCCAGCTGTTAGCTATTGTTTACTGCTTGAGCACATAATGTGTTCCAATACCTGCAGAGTTATTTATGACTTTTCTTTGGGTTGATTTGAAAATGGTGAAGTGCTGGAACTGTCTCTGACAGACCATAAAATGATGAGTTTATGATTTTTGAGCTAGAGAAAAAAAAATATATGAAAGAAAAAAGAACACCGCCCTTCTAAGGCCATTGCTTCTTACCTGCTGCTGAATAAAACGCGAGGAACGACTCCGGTTCCTTTGCAGTTTACTGTAAGCAGTGCGTTACAACACTCAACGTTTTTCAAGTTTAAAAAATAAATACCAAAAACATTTTTCAAAGTGGTTTGCGCGAATAAACAATTCCAGTGCAATTTAATTTTGTTCAAACCAAAAAAACAAAAAACAAAAACAGAAAAAGCGTTAACGTGATTCAGTGAAAAACAAAAAAAATAAATAAATAAAACAAACGTTGTGTTAAAAAACTAAAAACCAATACAACAATGTCCTTAAAAGTTAGTTGTGATCAATGCAAGACCACCATTGAAGACGTGGATGAATTCTTCAAATTCAACCCCCCTCAGTCATCAACACAAGGGGATGAGAGTTTAGAAATTATTTTTACCGATGACGATGAAGCTGCAGCTTTTCCTCTCAGAAAAGTAATTACCACAAACTCTCTCATAGAATCTTTGGGGGAGGCAGAATTTGAGTCAATATATAATAACATTATGCAAATAAATCCCTGGAACAATGCAATGTTGCCTGCTTGTCAGTTTTCGCCCACACCAAGTGAAATGATCGAAGTTGACTACTCAGCCTTGGAAGAGGAAGCAAAGAAATACTTTGATGATAATATGCCTAACAATCAGTTGGGAGTGCCTGACTTCCATAGACGAGTTATGGAGATTGATGCAGATGTTAAGGCGAAGAAACAGTCGAAGCAAAGAAAAGATCAGGCTGTTGCGGAATTAATGCCAGATGAAGACGACGCATTGTTACTACTTGCAATGGAAAAAGAAGCTCCCCTAGCTATGCCCGACGAGGACGACGAATTACTACTTTTAGTTGCGAAACATCAAGAGACTAGAAATTTACATACAAAAATATAACATAATACTATTATAATCTATTTTTATTAATTTGTTTCACAAATTTATTTATTTTATTATTAGTGCACGATACATTTCCTTTGATTTAACTAATGCAATTGTGTCTGAAATTGAAAATTGGCAAATAAATAAGAAAACAAAAAAAAAAAAAAAAAAACATAATTAAAGTTCTTACTTGTTAATAAGGGTACGAGCGAGCTTTGATATAACTGAAGTTATGTTTCTTAAGCACATGCTTTTTTAAACCGTATTTTGTTTCAAAAAATTTGTCAAATGGACATAGAACACATTCAAACTTCTTCATTGTTTTTATTGTGTTACCCGAATTGTATAGTAATGATTTGATTGCAACTCTTTTTATACTGGTATTTAACTTTATGTTCTCAGGCGTAAGACAGATATGAAAAAAGAAAAAAAAAAAGAGTGGGAAAGTACACATATCTACCGAATGTCACTATCCAATGGGATAAGTTTGATTTTAAATATATTATGTATAAAAAAAATAAATAAAAAAAATGAAAAAGGCGTGTCTTCGTATTCATTTTCGTTTTCAAAAATACATATATAAATAAAGGACATATGATCATAATATGCAGTCTTTAAAACGTGTGAGTGGAAGCAAGACACTTAATCTCCCAAAAGAAAATATATATAAAAAAATCAAATAAAATGGTATGTAGCTGTGTACAAATTAATACATTGTACATGTATTTGTATATGGTATTTTGATTTTTCAGTCATTTGTTGAACACTTAAACAATGCACACTGTTCCACTGGACAGGGGTACACCAAAGTTGAAAATCTTTCGGAGGGAGTGGCCTACGATATCATTGACTGTAAATTAAAGCATACAGAGTTTGGAGATAAAATTGCCTTATACTTAAAGGAGAGGGATGGAAAATGTCTTTGGATATTCCTTCCTAAAATCTATGTACAAAAATTTTCGACCAAAAATCCTTATAAAAAACTGAAGGAAAACGGAATACTCCAAATTGTATATAAAGGAAAAGAGAAGACCAGATATAGTCCCGCGCGTTTTGAATTCATATGTAAAAACGAAGGCGATGAAACAAACAAAAAAATATAAGCAGTTGTAACGACGCGTTGCGCAGCAACCAGCTGTGCGTCATTACGATGCCAAGTAGTTGTAAATTAATAAGTAATTGTAAGAATAGTAAGCCATGAAGGCGAGTAATTTTAAGTTCGGTTTAGGTTAGTTCACTTCTGGTTCTTGGCTCATGCCCAACGCGCACTGAAGCGCTCTGTATGTTGTTTTACAATTAAAGAAACACGTGGAGAAGTTTGGGCATACCGCCCTCTTTTATTTGGTGGACACCTCGGCACTTTGGGGTGCCTAATTTATTTCAGCATACTCTGGCCGGCGAGCATACCCGCGGCAGAGTAACAACGTTACAAGTGGCGCCCGAGCAGGGACCCCAAAGAAGTTTGAGGTTAGATCCGACCAAGTAGGGAAGAGAGCGTGGACCTACGATGCTACGAACGAGCTGGATACGTGGGCTGCGGAAGGAAGAGCTCAGCACGGTGCTGCGCGAGTTCGACATCGAGGAGACCGGCACCGTGGAGGCGTTGCGGGTGCGGCTGGCAACGTTCGTGAAGTCGGCCCAAGAAGAGTACCGACCCCGCCTGGAAGAACTAGCGGCATATTACGAGAACATGTCGTCGCGTATCGCGGCGACAGGTCAGCTGAGCCCGGTGCCCGGCGGACGGCTGGGAGTCCCGAAACAAGAGGACGTACCGGAGGGGCTGCTCGTCGTGACAGAGGCAAACACGACACCGCTAACTCCTGCGACAGTGCCGACCATTTCGGTAGCGGTCGCGGGAGCTACCACAACCGAGCCCACGGCAGCCTCAGCGACGCCAACAGTGGCTCCAGTGCTCTCAACGGCGGACCTGACACAAGCGATTGCCGAGTTGGCTCAGTACACCCACCGGTTGGCCCAGGCTATGGAGGATGGTTTCCAGAAGCTGTCGAGCCAGGTCTGCGGTTCCACCGCGCCTGCTGGTAATGTGCCTGACGAAGATGACCCAACAGCACCGACTCCAGCGTCATCGCTCGCAAGCGCGCAGGCGGTGGCAGAACCACAGGCGCCAACATCAGCCGTGTCAACCGCATCCGCGGCTGGTTCGGCCCACTCGACAATGTCACGAGCGGAGCGGAGAGCCCTGAGCACGGAGGTGGCACAGTGGGGAGTACGTTTTGACGGCAGCGGGGACCCAAGAACGTTCCTCCGGGATCTGGAAGATGAGGCAGAGATGAGGAACGTGCGATTAGATGAGTTGGTGACCGTGTTACCGGAAGTCCTGGTTGGCGAGGCGAAGGAGTGGGAGTGGTCAAGGCGCAATTTGGCACAACGGTGGGCCGAGTTCCGCCAAGACCTACTAAAAGAATATCCAGCGGGTCCCCACATAGAAGAGCGCCGGCGGGAAGCATACAGCCGGGTCCAGGGCGCATCAGAGGGCCCTATCGAGTATGTCCGAGCGATGCAACGACTGATGCGCGGCGCGGAGATGACTGCAGAGGAGCAGCTGAGACTTGTCCACGCCAACGGGCTACCAGAAATACGCGCCAATCTCCGCCTGGCAGGCGAAGAAGTAAGCTCACTCGATGGGTACGTACAGGCGGCACAGGGCGTGCTCCAAGGAATCCTAGCACGGTCACAGGCGGCCGGCAATGATGAGACGAACGCCACACACCCTACGCCGTTCCCACAGCCGGTGGCGGTTGGCCCAGCGGACACGCATCGTCGCCCACCCATCTGCAGACGTTGCGGGATGGGAGGGCACAGTATGGACGCGTGCCCAAACTCTCAACAGCTCTACTGTTGGGACTGTGGTAAGATGGGGGTGCGTGCGAACGAATGCTGCCGACGCGCGACGGGAAACGCCAGGGGGGGCTCGTCCCACATCAACAGTCGGCGAGCCCACGCAGGCAGATTCCAATTAACAACGACACGCAGGGTAGCGGCCGCGCTACCAGTAGACTGCGATGGTGTACTGGTAGAGGCGGTCGTGGACACCGGAGCGACACGCAGCTTCGCGAGTCCGATGCTGGCGCAACGCCTGCGGGCGCCAGACGGAGGAAATGTACGGTCCGTGAGCGTGACTGTGTCCATGGCTGACGGGACACAGAAGACGGTCCGTGAAGAAACGAAGGCGACGGTCACGGTGGGCGACAGTCGCGTAGTACTGCCGCTGCTCACACTCCCCGGATGCATAGATGAGCTCACATTGGGACTGGATTATGTCCAAATGGCCAACGGGGCGGTGACTGTGGGCGGCCAAACTGTAGAATTGCGAACAAACGATCCACGGCCACGCAGACGGCGGAGGCGAAATCGCAGAGCCCGACATGCAGCCTTGGTGACAAGCGAGGATCAGGCACGCCAGTACAATCTGCGGAGACGCGAGTGGCGACCCAGACTGGGCGACGAGGTGCTCGTGCGACAACATCACCTGTCCAACGCAGCCGAGCAGTTTGCGGCCAAGCTGGCGCCTCGCTTCGATGGCCCATTCACGGTACGAGCATTCATATCCCCAGTTATAGTGCGTGTGCGACCGGTGGCGGGCGGCAGAGGTAGAACGGCACATGTGCGGGATCTAAAAGCGGTGAACGCAGAAGACAGCGAAGCTGACGAAGGCAACGACGACAGAGGCAGCGTTAGTATGGTCACCAGGGCCACGCCACCGACAGCTTCACAGCAGCCACAGCAGGCCACTCCTCAGCGTCAACAAAAGCAGCCACAGCGGCAGTCCGGGCATCAAAATCGGCCATATCAACGAGCACGACGACAGCAGCCACGGTCACGACAGCAGCAACAGCAACCAGGGCTTCGTAGCAGCCACACCGACAACATCAACGGCAACACCACCGGCGTCCACCAAAGCGGGAACAGCAAAGCTGCTGTTCTAGCCGAAGAAGATGCCCATGTAAGCCTACAAACATAATTAAACGCAGTTTGCTGTTACGTTTCAGGCCATGTGAAGCGATGTAGATTACCGCACCGCCTGAGATACACACTCAGCGCCGAATATACCAGAGACGCAGCAGATGGGCGGTATGCTAATTCCATTGGCGATCCCTAAACAGCTACGGCAACAGCAGCCAGTCCCACAGCAGCCACTACAGCACCCATTACAGAATCCAGAGGATGACGACACGGCGGAAATGCAGAAAACAACAATGCGACCGAATGACAGAGCGAACAGCTGACGGTGAAGGTACAGGTGGCGTTGACAGGTGGCCAAGCGCGAGGGGTGGCAGCGCTGCCACCCAGCTGCTACACATCTGCCGTTCGATTATGGCGCGGTGAAGGAAAATTCGAAAACACTACCGATCGGGCCGTTCGACCCCTTGGGGAAAGGGGGAGGTGTAACGACGCGTTGCGCAGCAACCAGCTGTGCGTCATTACGATGCCAAGTAGTTGTAAATTAATAAGTAATTGTAAGAATAGTAAGCCATGAAGGCGAGTAATTTTAAGTTCGGTTTAGGTTAGTTCACTTCTGGTTCTTGGCTCATGCCCAACGCGCACTGAAGCGCTCTGTATGTTGTTTTACAATTAAAGAAACACGTGGAGAAGTTTGGGCATACCGCCCTCTTTTATTTGGTGGACACCTCGGCACTTTGGGGTGCCTAATTTATTTCAGCATACTCTGGCCGGCGAGCATACCCGCGGCAGAGTAACAACGTTACACAGTATGCACATAAATGCAAGTATAAAGGAGGATATTGTATTGCATCAAAATCATAGTCTTATTCTGATCGCCAGCATCTCCACTACACAAAAATTAGCAGCAAAATAAAAAAAAACTTTTGAACAAATAATTATGAACTTCTATAAAATGGTGACAAAACAAATCGAAGTATTTCTAAATCAGTTCCAGGACATGATTTTCGATTAACATTATAAGCGACTGGAAAATCTAAAACAGATGCTTGATGAAATGAATCGATCTCGATTCATAACCTCCCGCTTTGGAACACATTTGGAAACATGTCCCTGGTCAAATGATAAGGTAGACGCTGGACCAGACACTTGCTTTTGTCATGCTGCTCCACTTTTAACGAAAGAGGCTGTGAATCTAATGGATCGTTATTATAAGCTCACAGCTCGGTGCATAAAAAAAGAATAAAATAAATTCATATCGTTAAACTAAAATAACATTTATTGTTTCATTTCTCTTTTCTTAAAACTAGCATTAAATAATTTTAAAATAAATCTATCATTAAAACTGTAATCAGTTTTCTTAAATTTATTTAGTAATGTAGTAGGATAAGTAGATACATAAGAACTCTGGCAACCAATCAGCTGTTTTCCCGATCTCGCTGTACCCTGTAGCTCGAGCAATTCGCTCGAGCTCAGTCTCTGACGAGTCACCGAATAAAGATGACGTCTTTTGTAATTGTGCAGTGTTGTGTTCTCTACTACGTTTTGCCTTCCACAAACTCAGAAGTGGGATTAACGCCATGAACAGTACCAATTTCAACATTTTTTCGGTCACCCAATTAAAAAGGTGGCTAACCGTCCTTGGTTTGCCGACAAGTGGCACGAAGGCGGAACTAATGGCTCGTCTTGGCCAGATTTCTCCGGAGCTCCTCGGCGACGCTCCAACTGCAGACACAGACTACATTTCCGAGGGCTCCGGCGATGAGCAAGCCCAAGTCTTACAGGCCGAGTGCAACGGCTACTTGGAGCAGCAGCAAGAACCGAGCGTCGTCTGCCAGCCGCAGCATGACAACCAAGATGGCGTGACCACGGCGTCGCATGACCTTCTAGAAATTATAAAGAATTTGCAAGCAGAAGTAAATGCGAACAAAATGTTGCTGTTACAATTTCGAACGGAGGCAGGCAAAAATATGACGCGTCAAGCGGCGAGCCATAGCAACGCCAGCAACATCCAAAGGGACGGCATAGCAAGCAACGACGACGCCAGTAACGGTAAAACTACCAGTGAAGATGGCAATAGCGACAGAGCAGCCGACGCTGACACCGATAACGGCAACACACACAACGTCGACGTCAGCAGCAGCTTAAACACCAACGAAATGGAGATGCAACGAGTGAGCGAATACGAAAGATGCCAGACAGTGAAAAATATATCAACTGCATTCGCTTTCGCAAAAGAAGCTTCTGTTGAATTTGATGGCAACTCTTGTGCGCGCATTTGGGTAAATCAGCTCAAGAACATCGCCCAGATTTACAAATTAGATGATTGCAGTCTTCGCATGTTGTTCATTGCCAAGGTGAAGGGAAACGCTCAACGCTGGCTACATTCAAATTCAACACGTATGCTTCAGCCCATAAATAGGCTTTGCGATCAGCTAATTATGGCTTTTGGAGAGGAAACATCAAAATCAGAAATAAGACGCAAATTTGAGCAGCGCAAATGGCACCAAGACGAGAGGTTTGCCATGTACATGGAGGAAAAATTGGTGCTGGCGCAGTCCATCAACGTCGATACAGATGAGCTTATGGAGCAAATCATCAAAGGCATCCCATCAAAGAGCTTGCGCGATCAGGCTCGCATACAACGCTTCACTGGGCCGGAGGAGTTGCAGAAGGCATTCGCCAACGTGCGCCTCTCAAAACAGGTACCAGCAGGTGGCGCAAACAGGGAGACATCGTCCATGTCTGGGGCCAGCTACGATTCGCGCTGCCGAAACTGCAACTCAAAGGGTCATTTTGCCAGAGATTGCCGCAAGCCAAAGCGGACAGCCGGATCATGTTTCGCTTGCGGTCAGATGGGTCATTTTGTGGCGCAGTGATCGCAGAAGAAGAGTTTGAGCGATAATAAATATGTAAGGTATTTTAAAATACACTTTTTAAATAATATTAAATATGCCCTCATTACAGAATGCCTCATAGACTCTGGTAGCGCCATTTCTTTTGTAAAAAGGCCATGCATACCAAATGAAATTTCTTTAGATTTAGTTTATAATTCATACTTTGGGCTGAATAAAAGCCAGTTAAATGTCTTTGGAAAGATTTCTTGCTTTATGTTTAAAGGATTACTGAAAATAAATTTTGATTTAATTGTTGTTGCGAACGAGTCTATGAGTCATGATGTTGTATTGGGCAGGAATTTTATGAATGCGATGGATTTGAATATTAGTCCAGACACCCTTGCAACTATTGAATTAAAAAAAATACATGTAACGAATACGGGGTTATCGAGAGACAATGAAAATGTTGGTTCGGCATACAAAGCAGAAAATCCATGCGTTTCGAAACTTTTTTCAAATGAAGCTGATCAGCGAGCAGCGGCCCCTATAAAAATCGAAAGAGAAGCAAAGAAAATATCAAATCAAGCGGTTAGCAATATTAATGATAGGCAACATAGATGTAAAAGAATGTTACGGGATGAGACGTTTAATGGAAAATTAATATGGGATGAGACTGTAGAAGACCAATTGTTACGTAATAAAACTGCTAGTAGGGGACTGTTAGATGCTAAGACTGTTAAAGATCAAATTTTGGGAAATAAAACTGTTGCTGAACAATTGTCAGGCGTTGAATCGGTTAATGAGCTAATTTATGAAACTGACAATGCAGGCGTATCCATGATGGATAGCTTTGAGAAAGATATGTTTAATATTAACATAGTCGACAATCAAATGACAGATTACAACTGCGGTGAAAATGTAGATCTCGAAACAAAAGGTCGGTTTGTCAAAATGTTCGAAGAGACTTATTTAAATGCAAAAAAGCCAAATTTCCCGATGATTAGGAGTGAAATGAAAATTTGTTTGGAAAACTCAAAACCTTTTAGATGTTCACCAAGACGGCTCTCTTACTCAGAGAAAGAAAAACTCCAGGCTATGCTAGACGAGTATTTAGAAGGGGGAATAATCCGGCCAAGCGAATCGGAGTATGCTTCACCCATTGTGTTAGTTAAAAAGAAGACGGGCGATTTACGACTATGCATTGATTTTCGTAAATTGAATAAAGTGCTAATAAAGGACAACTATCCAATGCCATTAATAGACGATTTATTAGATAGGCTCCTAAATAAAACCATATTTTCAAAATTAGACCTTAAAAATGGGTATTTCCATGTTTTTGTTAATGAAGAATCGGTGAAATATACATCCTTTGTAACTCCACTAGGCCAATATGAGTTCCTAAGAATGCCAATTGGGATAAAGAATGCGTCAGCCGTATTCCAGCGTTTTGTGAACAAGATTTTTGATGATTTAATTAGAGAAAGTAAGGTTATTGTCTATATGGATGACATCATGGTGGCGAGCACAAACATGAAGGAACACTTAAATACACTGGGGGAAGTTTTCACACGATTAGTTCAAAACACACTAAAATTACGGATGGATAAATGCGAGTTTATGCAATCGAGTATAAAATATTTAGGCTTTCGCATATCAAGTAAAGGCATAAGGGCAGAAGACAAAGGTTTAGATGCGATTAAAAATTTTCCAGTTCCTGATAAGGTGCAAACAGTCCAAAGCTTTCTTGGCTTGTGTTCATACTTCAGGCGTTTTATTAAAGATTTCTCGGTTTTAGCCAAGCCACTATATGATCTTTTGAGAAAAGACAAACCATTTTCATTCGAGGAAAAAGAATTAGAATGTTTTTTAACTCTTAAGGACAAATTAATGCAGTCTCCTATTTTAGCCATTTACGATTATAAGGAGGAAGTCGAATTACATTGCGATGGAAGTTCATTAGGTTTCGGAGCGGTACTCATGCAGAAAAAAAGCGATGGGAAAACGCATCCAATATTTTATTTTTCTAAGCGTACAACAGAGACAGAGTCAAAATATCATAGTTTCGAGCTAGAGACATTGGCGATAATTTATGCCATACGGAGATTTCGAATTTACCTACACGGGAAACGATTCAAAATAGTCACAGATTGCAACTCTTTAACCCTTACATTGAACAAGGTTGATTTAAATCCTAGAATCGCTAGATGGGCATTGGAACTGCAAAACTACGATTATGAGCTAGTTCACAGAGCCGGGAGTAGAATGCAACATGTAGACGCGTTAAGCAGATGCACAAATATTTTGGTAGTGGAGACAAATAGTTTTGAGGACAATCTTGTTATCTGTCAAGCAAGAGACCCAAAAATACAAACGATTAAAAAAATTTTAGAGAAAAATGAGCACAAAATGTACGAGATGAGAAACGGGATTGTTTATAGGAAAACAAACGACGATAGGTTACTCTTTTACGTACCGGGAGATATGGAAAGCCATGTACTGCACAAATATCATAATGAACTGGGCCATATTGGCAGGGACAAAATGATGGACATTATTTCGAGAAGTTATTGGTTCGCAAATCTTAAGGAAAAGTGCAGCAATCATATTGAAAATTGTCTGAAGTGTGTGGCATTTTCGCCAAAGAGTGGAAAAACGGAGGGACTTTTACATAGCATACCAAAAGGGGATAAACCATTCCAGTTAATACATATTGATCATTACGGACCAGTAGCTACAGGCAGGGCAAATAAACATATTTTCTTGATTGTAGATGGGTTCACGAAATTCGTTAGACTATACACAACGAAAACAACGAATACAAAAGAGGTCATGAAAGCGTTAAGAGATTATTTTAGAGCATATAGCAGACCGAAATGCATAGTTTCTGACAGGGGTAGTTGTTTTACGTCCAAAGAGTTTGAAGAGTTTCTGACTGGTTTGAATATTAAACATATTATGATAGCGACTGGATCTCCAAAGGCAAATGGACAAGTTGAACGGATAAACAGGAGTTTAGGTCCAATGATTTCGAAGTTGACTGAACCAGATAAGGGCAGACATTGGGACTCAGTAGTCGAACAAGTTGAATACTCCCTTAACAACACACTCCATCGTAGCATTAAACAGATTCCAAGTAAGGTATTGTTCGGCGTAGAGCAGAAAGGTGATATATTAGACGAGCTCAGAGAAAAGTTGGAAGAAGTTAACAATACGGTTTATAAAGGCAGTTCCAAAAGAATCAGAAATGAAGTTAAAGAAACCCAAAAACGTTCACAGTCGTACAATGAATTATATTATAACAAGTCGAAGAGAAAACCGCGAAGCTATAAAAAGGGAGACTACGTAATGGTAAAAAATTTCGATTGCACGGTAGGGGCTGCTAGAAAGCTGATTCCCAAAAACAAAGGACCATATGAAATAGCAAAAGTGTTGCGAAACGACAGGTTTCTGTTAAAAGATGTAGAGAATTTTCAAGTTTCTCGAAACCCATACAAGGGTGTTTGGAGTGTTCAAAACATACGACACTGGATAGGGAAAAGAAAATAATTTAAGAATATTGTATAATATCGTCAATAAATTTAGACATTAAGACACATATTGTAAAATTTAGATATAAGAAAATTCTGAAATTGTACATAAATTTAAGAAAATGTAACACACCGGGATCAGGAGATCCGGCTGTCAGGATGGCCGAGTTGTAGTAGGATAAGTAGATACATCAGAACTCTGGCAACCCTATCAGCTGTTTTCCCGATCTCGCTGTACCCTGTAGCTCGAGCAATTCGCTCGAGCTCAGTCTCTGACGAGTCACCGAATAAAGAAGACGTCTTTTGTAATTGTGCAGTGTTGTGTTCTCTACTACGTTTTGCCTTCCACAAACTCAGAAGTGGGATTAACGCCATGAACAGTACCAATTTCAACATTTTTTCGGTCACCCAATTAAAAAGGTGGCTAACCGTCCTTGGTTTGCCGACAAGTGGCACGAAGGCGGAACTAATGGCTCGTCTTGGCCAGATTTCTCCGGAGCTCCTCGGCGACGCTCCAACTGCAGACACAGACTACATTTCCGAGGGCTCCGGCGATGAGCAAGCCCAAGTCTTACAGGCCGAGTGCAGCGTCTACTTGGAGCAGCAGCAAGAACCGAGCGTCGTCTGCCAGCCGCAGCATGACAACCAAGATGGCGTGACCACGGCGTCGCATGACCTTCTAGAAATTATAAAGAATTTGCAAGCAGAAGTAAATGCGAACAAAATGTTGCTGTTACAATTTCGAACGGAGGCAGGCAAAAATATGACGCGTCAAGCGGCGAGCCATAGCAACGCCAGCAACATCCAAAGGGACGGCATAGCAAGCAACGACGACGCCAGTAACGGTAAAACTACCAGTGAAGATGGCAATAGCGACAGAGCAGCCGACGCTGACACCGATAACGGCAACACACACAACGTCGACGTCAGCAGCAGCTTAAACACCAACGAAATGGAGATGCAACGAGTGAGCGAATACGAAAGATGCCAGACAGTGAAAAATATATCAACTGCATTCGCTTTCGCAAAAGAAGCTTCTGTTGAATTTGATGGCAACTCTTGTGCGCGCATTTGGGTAAATCAGCTCAAGAACATCGCCCAGATTTACAAATTAGATGATTGCAGTCTTCGTATGTTGTTCATTGCCAAGGTGAAGGGAAACGCTCAACGCTGGCTACATTCAAATTCAACACGTATGCTTCAGCCCATAAATAGGCTTTGCGATCAGCTAATTATGGCTTTTGGAGAGGAAACATCAAAATCAGAAATAAGACGCAAATTTGAGCAGCGCAAATGGCGCCAAGACGAGAGGTTTGCCATGTACATGGAGGAAAAATTGGTGCTGGCGCAGTCCATCAACGTCGATACAGATGAGCTTATGGAGCAAATCATCAAAGGCATCCCATCAAAGAGCTTGCGCGATCAGGCTCGCATACAACGCTTCACTGGGCCGGAGGAGTTGCAGAAGGCATTCGCCAACGTGCGCCTCTCAAAACAGGTACCAGCAGGTGGCGCAAACAGGGAGACATCGTCCATGTCTGGGGCCAGCTACGATTCGCGCTGCCGAAACTGCAACTCAAAGGGTCATTTTGCCAGAGATTGCCGCAAGCCAAAGCGGACAGCCGGATCATGTTTCGCTTGCGGTCAGATGGGTCATTTTGTGGCGCAGTGATCGCAGAAGAAGAGTTTGAGCGATAATAAATATGTAAGGTATTTTAAAATACACTTTTTAAATAATATTAAATATGCCCTCATTACAGAATGCCTCATAGACTCTGGTAGCGCCATTTCTTTTGTAAAAAGGTCATGCATACCAAATGAAATTTCTTTAGATTTAGTTTATAATTCATACTTTGGGCTGAATAAAAGCCAGTTAAATGTCTTTGGAAAGATTTCTTGCTTTATGTTTAAAGGATTACTGAAAATAAATTTTGATTTAATTGTTGTTGCGAACGAGTCTATGAGTCATGATGTTGTATTGGGCAGGGATTTTATGAATGCGATGGATTTGAATATTAGTCCAGACACCCTTGCAACTATTGAATTAAAAAAAATACATGTAACGAATACGGGGTTATCGAGAGACAATGAAAATGTTGGTTCGGCATACAAAGCAGAAAATCCATGCGTTTCGAAACTTTTTTCGAATGAAGCTGATCAGCGAGTAGCGGCCCCTATAAAAATCGAAAGAGAAGCAAAGAAAATATCAAATCAAGCGGTTAGCAATATTAATGATAGGCAACATAGATGTAAAAGAATGTTACGGGATGAGACGTTTAATGGAAAATTAATATGGGATGAGACTGTAGAAGACCAATTGTTACGTAATAAAACTGCTAGTAGGGGACTGTTAGATGCTAAGACTGTTAAAGATCAAATTTTGGGAAATAAAACTGTTGCTGAACAATTGTCAGGCGTTGAATCGGTTAATGAGCTAATTTATGAAACTGACAATGCAGGCGTATCCATGATGGATAGCTTTGAGAAAGATATGTTTAATATTAACATAGTCGACAATCAAATGACAGATTACAACTGCGGTGAAAATGTAGATCTCGAAACAAAGGGTCGGTTTGTCAAAATGTTCGAAGAGACTTATTTAAATGCAAAAAAGCCAAATTTCCCGATGATTAGGAGTGAAATGAAAATTTGTTTGGAAAACTCAAAACCTTTTAGATGTTCACCAAGACGGCTCTCTTACTCAGAGAAAGAAAAACTCCAGGCTATGCTAGACGAGTATTTAGAAGGGGGAATAATCCGGCCAAGCGAATCGGAGTATGCTTCACCCATTGTGTTAGTTAAAAAGAAGACGGGCGATTTACGACTATGCATTGATTTTCGTAAATTGAATAAAGTGCTAATAAAGGACAACTATCCAATGCCATTAATAGACGATTTATTAGATAGGCTCCTAAATAAAACCATATTTTCAAAATTAGACCTTAAAAATGGGTATTTCCATGTTTTTGTTAATGAAGAATCGGTGAAATATACATCCTTTGTAACTCCACTAGGCCAATATGAGTTCCTAAGAATGCCAATTGGGATAAAGAATGCGTCAGCCGTATTCCAGCGTTTTGTGAACAAGATTTTTGATGATTTAATTAGAGAAAGTAAGGTTATTGTCTATATGGATGACATCATGGTGGCGAGCACAAACATGAAGGAACACTTAAATACACTGGGGGAAGTTTTCACACGATTAGTTCAAAACACACTAAAATTACGGATGGATAAATGCGAGTTTATGCAATCGAGTATAAAATATTTAGGCTTTCGCATATCAAGTAAAGGCATAAGGGCAGAAGACAAAGGTTTAGATGCGATTAAAAATTTTCCAGTTCCTGATAAGGTGCAAACAGTCCAAAGCTTTCTTGGCTTGTGTTCATACTTCAGGCGTTTTATTAAAGATTTCTCGGTTTTAGCCAAGCCACTATATGATCTTTTGAGAAAAGACAAACCATTTTCATTCGAGGAAAAAGAATTAGAATGTTTTTTAACTCTTAAGGAAAAATTAATGCAGTCTCCTATTTTAGCCATTTACGATTATAAGGAGGAAGTCGAATTACATTGCGATGGAAGTTCATTAGGTTTCGGAGCGGTACTCATGCAGAAAAAAAGCGATGGGAAAACGCATCCAATATTTTATTTTTCTAAGCGTACAACAGAGACAGAGTCAAAATATCATAGTTTCGAGCTAGAGACATTGGCGATAATTTATGCCATACGGAGATTTCGAATTTACCTACACGGGAAACGATTCAAAATAGTCACAGATTGCAACTCTTTAACCCTTACATTGAACAAGGTTGATTTAAATCCTAGAATCGCTAGATGGGCATTGGAACTGCAAAACTACGATTATGAGCTAGTTCACAGAGCCGGGAGTAGAATGCAACATGTAGACGCGTTAAGCAGATGCACAAATATTTTGGTAGTGGAGACAAATAGTTTTGAGGACAATCTTGTTATCTGTCAAGCAAGAGACCCAAAAATACAAACGATTAAAAAAATTTTAGAGAAAAATGAGCACAAAATGTACGAGATGAGAAACGGGATTGTTTATAGGAAAACAAACGACGATAGGTTACTCTTTTACGTACCGGGAGATATGGAAAGCCATGTACTGCACAAATATCATAATGAACTGGGCCATATTGGCAGGGACAAAATGATGGACATTATTTCGAGAAGTTATTGGTTCGCAAATCTTAAGGAAAAGTGCAGCAATCATATTGAAAATTGTCTGAAGTGTGTGGCATTTTCGCCAAAGAGTGGAAAAACGGAGGGACTTTTACATAGCATACCAAAAGGGGATAAACCATTCCAGTTAATACATATTGATCATTACGGACCAGTAGCTACAGGCAGGGCAAATAAACATATTTTCTTGATTGTAGATGGGTTCACGAAATTCGTTAGACTATACACAACGAAAACAACGAATACAAAAGAGGTCATGAAAGCGTTCAGAGATTATTTTAGAGCATATAGCAGACCGAAATGCATAGTTTCTGACAGGGGTAGTTGTTTTACGTCCAAAGAGTTTGAAGAGTTTCTGACTGGTTTGAATATTAAACATATTATGATAGCGACTGGATCTCCACAGGCAAATGGACAAGTTGAACGGATAAACAGGAGTTTAGGTCCAATGATTTCGAAGTTGACTGAACCAGATAAGGGCAGACATTGGGACTCAGTAGTCGAACAAGTTGAATACTCCCTTAACAACACACTCCATCGTAGCATTAAACAGATTCCAAGTAAGGTATTGTTCGGCGTAGAGCAGAAAGGTGATATATTAGACGAGCTCAGAGAAAAGTTGGAAGAAGTTAACAATACGGTTTATAAAGGCAGTTCCAAAAGAATCAGAAATGAAGTTAAAGAAACCCAAAAACGTTCACAGTCGTACAATGAATTATATTATAACAAGTCGAAGAGAAAACCGCGAAGCTATAAAAAGGGAGACTACGTAATGGTAAAAAATTTCGATTGCACGGTAGGGGCTGCTAGAAAGCTGATTCCCAAAAACAAAGGACCATATGAAATAGCAAAAGTGTTGCGAAACGACAGGTTTCTGTTAAAAGATGTAGAGAATTTTCAAGTTTCTCGAAACCCATACAAGGGTGTTTGGAGTGTTCAAAACATACGACACTGGATAGGGAAAAGAAAATAATTTAAGAATATTGTATAATATCGTCAATAAATTTAGACATTAAGACACATATTGTAAAATTTAGATATAAGAAAATTCTGAAATTGTACATAAATTTAAGAAAATGTAACACACCGGGATCAGGAGATCCGGCTGTCAGGATGGCCGAGTTGTAGTAGGATAAGTAGATACATCAGAACTCTGGCAACCCTATCAGCTGTTTTCCCGATCTCGCTGTACCCTGTAGCTCGAGCAATTCGCTCGAGCTCAGTCTCTGACGAGTCACCGAATAAAGAAGACGTCTTTTGTAATTGTGCAGTGTTGTGTTCTCTACTACGTTTTGCCTTCCACAAACTCAGAAGTGGGATTAACGCCATGAACAGTACCAATTTCAACATTTTTTCGGTCACCCAATTAAAAAGGTGGCTAACCGTCCTTGGTTTGCCGACAAGTGGCACGAAGGCGGAACTAATGGCTCGTCTTGGCCAGATTTCTCCGGAGCTCCTCGGCGACGCTCCAACTGCAGACACAGACTACATTTCCGAGGGCTCCGGCGATGAGCAAGCCCAAGTCTTACAGGCCGAGTGCAGCGTCTACTTGGAGCAGCAGCAAGAACCGAGCGTCGTCTGCCAGCCGCAGCATGACAACCAAGATGGCGTGACCACGGCGTCGCATGACCTTCTAGAAATTATAAAGAATTTGCAAGCAGAAGTAAATGCGAACAAAATGTTGCTGTTACAATTTCGAACGGAGGCAGGCAAAAATATGACGCGTCAAGCGGCGAGCCATAGCAACGCCAGCAACATCCAAAGGGACGGCATAGCAAGCAACGACGACGCCAGTAACGGTAAAACTACCAGTGAAGATGGCAATAGCGACAGAGCAGCCGACGCTGACACCGATAACGGCAACACACACAACGTCGACGTCAGCAGCAGCTTAAACACCAACGAAATGGAGATGCAACGAGTGAGCGAATACGAAAGATGCCAGACAGTGAAAAATATATCAACTGCATTCGCTTTCGCAAAAGAAGCTTCTGTTGAATTTGATGGCAACTCTTGTGCGCGCATTTGGGTAAATCAGCTCAAGAACATCGCCCAGATTTACAAATTCGAATGAAGCTGATCAGCGAGTAGCGGCCCCTATAAAAATCGAAAGAGAAGCAAAGAAAATATCAAATCAAGCGGTTAGCAATATTAATGATAGGCAACATAGATGTAAAAGAATGTTACGGGATGAGACGTTTAATGGAAAATTAATATGGGATGAGACTGTAGAAGACCAATTGTTACGTAATAAAACTGCTAGTAGGGGACTGTTAGATGCTAAGACTGTTAAAGATCAAATTTTGGGAAATAAAACTGTTGCTGAACAATTGTCAGGCGTTGAATCGGTTAATGAGCTAATTTATGAAACTGACAATGCAGGCGTATCCATGATGGATAGCTTTGAGAAAGATATGTTTAATATTAACATAGTCGACAATCAAATGACAGATTACAACTGCGGTGAAAATGTAGATCTCGAAACAAAGGGTCGGTTTGTCAAAATGTTCGAAGAGACTTATTTAAATGCAAAAAAGCCAAATTTCCCGATGATTAGGAGTGAAATGAAAATTTGTTTGGAAAACTCAAAACCTTTTAGATGTTCACCAAGACGGCTCTCTTACTCAGAGAAAGAAAAACTCCAGGCTATGCTAGACGAGTATTTAGAAGGGGGAATAATCCGGCCAAGCGAATCGGAGTATGCTTCACCCATTGTGTTAGTTAAAAAGAAGACGGGCGATTTACGACTATGCATTGATTTTCGTAAATTGAATAAAGTGCTAATAAAGGACAACTATCCAATGCCATTAATAGACGATTTATTAGATAGGCTCCTAAATAAAACCATATTTTCAAAATTAGACCTTAAAAATGGGTATATCCATGTTTTTGTTAATGAAGAATCGGTGAAATATACATCCTTTGTAACTCCACTAGGCCAATATGAGTTCCTAAGAATGCCAATTGGGATAAAGAATGCGTCAGCCGTATTCCAGCGTTTTGTGAACAAGATTTTTGATGATTTAATTAGAGAAAGTAAGGTTATTGTCTATATGGATGACATCATGGTGGCGAGCACAAACATGAAGGAACACTTAAATACACTGGGGGAAGTTTTCACACGATTAGTTCAAAACAAACTAGAATTACGGATGGATAAATGCGAGCTTATGCAATCGAGTATAAAATATTTAGGCTTTCGCATATCAAGTAAAGGCATAAGGGCAGAAGACAAAGGTTTAGATGCGATTAAAAATTTTCCAGTTCCTGATAAGGTGCAAACAGTCCAAAGCTTTCTTGGCTTGTGTTCATACTTCAGGCGTTTTATTAAAGATTTCTCGGTTTTAGCCAAGCCACTATATGATCTTTTGAGAAAAGACAAACCATTTTCATTCGAGGAAAAAGAATTAGAATGTTTTTTAACTCTTAAGGACAAATTAATGCAGTCTCCTATTTTAGCCATTTACGATTATAAGGAGGAAGTCGAATTACATTGCGATGGAAGTTCATTAGGTTTCGGAGCGGTACTCATGCAGAAAAAAAGCGATGGGAAAACGCATCCAATATTTTATTTTTCTAAGCGTACAACAGAGACAGAGTCAAAATATCATAGTTTCGAGCTAGAGACATTGGCGATAATTTATGCCATACGGAGATTTCGAATTTACCTACACGGGAAACGATTCAAAATAGTCACAGATTGCAACTCTTTAACCCTTACATTGAACAAGGTTGATTTAAATCCTAGAATCGCTAGATGGGCATTGGAACTGCAAAACTACGATTATGAGCTAGTTCACAGAGCCGGGAGTAGAATGCAACATGTAGACGCGTTAAGCAGATGCACAAATATTTTGGTAGTGGAGACAAATAGTTTTGAGGACAATCTTGTTATCTGTCAAGCAAGAGACCCAAAAATACAAACGATTAAAAAAATTTTAGAGAAAAATGAGCACAAAATGTACGAGATGAGAAACGGGATTGTTTATAGGAAAACAAACGACGATAGGTTACTCTTTTACGTACCGGGAGATATTGAAAGCCATGTACTGCACAAATATCATAATGAACTGGGCCATATTGTCAGGGACAAAATGATGGACATTATTTCGAGAAGTTATTGGTTCGCAAATCTTAAGGAAAAGTGCAGCAATCATATTGAAAATTGTCTGAAGTGTGTGGCATTTTCGCCAAAGAGTGGAAAAACGGAGGGACTTTTACATAGCATACCAAAAGGGGATAAACCATTCCAGTTAATACATATTGATCATTACGGACCAGTAGCTACAGGCAGGGCAAATAAACATATTTTCTTGATTGTAGATGGGTTCACGAAATTCGTTAGACTATACACAACGAAAACAACGAATACAAAAGAGGTCATGAAAGCGTTAAGAGATTATTTTAGAGCATATAGCAGACCGAAATGCATAGTTTCTGACAGGGGTAGTTGTTTTACGTCCAAAGAGTTTGAAGAGTTTCTGACTGGTTTGAATATTAAACATATTATGATAGCGACTGGATCTCCACAGGCAAATGGACAAGTTGAACGGATAAACAGGAGTTTAGGTCCAATGATTTCGAAGTTGACTGAACCAGATAAGGGCAGACATTGGGACTCAGTAGTCGAACAAGTTGAATACTCCCTTAACAACACACTCCATCGTAGCATTAAACAGATTCCAAGTAAGGTATTGTTCGGCGTAGAGCAGAAAGGTGATATATTAGACGAGCTCAGAGAAAAGTTGGAAGAAGTTAACAATACGGTTTATAAAGGCAGTTCCAAAAGAATCAGAAATGAAGTTAAAGAAACCCAAAAACGTTCACAGTCGTACAATGAATTATATTATAACAAGTCGAAGAGAAAACCGCGAAGCTATAAAAAGGGAGACTACGTAATGGTAAAAAATTTCGATTGCACGGTAGGGGCTGCTAGAAAGCTGATTCCCAAAAACAAAGGACCATATGAAATAGCAAAAGTGTTGCGAAACGACAGGTTTCTGTTAAAAGATATAGAGAATTTTCAAGTTTCTCGAAACCCATACAAGGGTGTTTGGAGTGTTCAAAACATACGACACTGGATAGGGAAAAGAAAATAATTTAAGAATATTGTATAATATCGTCAATAAATTTAGACATTAAGACACATATTGTAAAATTTAGATATAAGAAAATTCTGAAATTGTACATAAATTTAAGAAAATGTAACACACCGGGATCAGGAGATCCGGCTGTCAGGATGGCCGAGTTGTAGTAGGATAAGTAGATACATCAGAACTCTGGCAACCCTATCAGCTGTTTTCCCGATCTCGCTGTACCCTGTAGCTCGAGCAATTCGCTCGAGCTCAGTCTCTGACGAGTCACCGAATAAAGAAGACGTCTTTTGTAATTGTGCAGTGTTGTGTTCTCTACTACGTTTTGCCTTCCACAAACTCAGAAGTGGGATTAACGCCATGAACAGTACCAATTTCAACATTTTTTCGGTCACCCAATTAAAAAGGTGGCTAACCGTCCTTGGTTTGCCGACAAGTGGCACGAAGGCGGAACTAATGGCTCGTCTTGGCCAGATTTCTCCGGAGCTCCTCGGCGACGCTCCAACTGCAGACACAGACTACATTTCCGAGGGCTCCGGCGATGAGCAAGCCCAAGTCTTACAGGCCGAGTGCAGCGTCTACTTGGAGCAGCAGCAAGAACCGAGCGTCGTCTGCCAGCCGCAGCATGACAACCAAGATGGCGTGACCACGGCGTCGCATGACCTTCTAGAAATTATAAAGAATTTGCAAGCAGAAGTAAATGCGAACAAAATGTTGCTGTTACAATTTCGAACGGAGGCAGGCAAAAATATGACGCGTCAAGCGGCGAGCCATAGCAACGCCAGCAACATCCAAAGGGACGGCATAGCAAGCAACGACGACGCCAGTAACGGTAAAACTACCAGTGAAGATGGCAATAGCGACAGAGCAGCCGACGCTGACACCGATAACGGCAACACACACAACGTCGACGTCAGCAGCAGCTTAAACACCAACGAAATGGAGATGCAACGAGTGAGCGAATACGAAAGATGCCAGACAGTGAAAAATATATCAACTGCATTCGCTTTCGCAAAAGAAGCTTCTGTTGAATTTGATGGCAACTCTTGTGCGCGCATTTGAGTAAATCAGCTCAAGAACATCGCCCAGATTTACAAATTAGATGATTGCAGTCTTCGCATGTTGTTCATTGCCAAGGTGAAGGGAAACGCTCAACGCTGGCTACATTCAAATTCAACACGTATGCTTCAGCCCATAAATAGGCTTTGCGATCAGCTAATTATGGCTTTTGGAGAGGAAACATCAAAATCAGAAATAAGACGCAAATTTGAGCAGCGCAAATGGCACCAAGACGAGAGGTTTGCCATGTACATGGAGGAAAAATTGGTGCTGGCGCAGTCCATCAACGTCGATACAGATGAGCTTATGGAGCAAATCATCAAAGGCATCCCATCAAAGAGCTTGCGCGATCAGGCTCGCATACAACGCTTCACTGGGCCGGAGGAGTTGCAGAAGGCATTCGCCAACGTGCGCCTCTCAAAGCAGGTACCAGCAGGTGGCGCAAACAGGGAGACATCGTCCATGTCTGGGGCCAGCTACGATTCGCGCTGCCGAAACTGCAACTCAAAGGGTCATTTTGCCAGAGATTGCCGCAAGCCAAAGCGGACAGCCGGATCATGTTTCGCTTGCGGTCAGATGGGTCATTTTGTGGCGCAGTGATCGCAGAAGAAGAGTTTGAGCGATAATAAATATGTAAGGTATTTTAAAATACACTTTTTAAATAATATTAAATATGCCCTCATTACAGAATGCCTCATAGACTCTGGTAGCGCCATTTCTTTTGTAAAAAGGTCATGCATACCAAATGAAATTTCTTTAGATTTAGTTTATAATTCATACTTTGGGCTGAATAAAAGCCAGTTAAATGTCTTTGGAAAGATTTCTTGCTTTATGTTTAAAGGATTACTGAAAATAAATTTTGATTTAATTGTTGTTGCGAACGAGTCTATGAGTCATGATGTTGTATTGGGCAGGGATTTTATGAATGCGATGGATTTGAATATTAGTCCAGACACCCTTGCAACTATTGAATTAAAAAAATACATGTAACGAATACGGGGTTATCGAGAGACAATGAAAATGTTGGTTCGGCATACAAAGCAGAAAATCCATGCGTTTCGAAACTTTTTTCGAATGAAGCTGATCAGCGAGCAGCGGCCCCTATAAAAATCGAAAGAGAAGCAAAGAAAATATCAAATCAAGCGGTTAGCAATATTAATGATAGGCAACATAGATGTAAAAGAATGTTACGGGATGAGACGTTTAATGGAAAATTAATATGGGATGAGACTGTAGAAGACCAATTGTTACGTAATAAAACTGCTAGTAGGGGACTGTTAGATGCTAAGACTGTTAAAGATCAAATTTTGGGAAATAAAACTGTTGCTGAACAATTGTCAGGCGTTGAATCGGTTAATGAGCTAATTTATGAAACTGACAATGCAGGCGTATCCATGATGGATAGCTTTGAGAAAGATATGTTTAATATTAACATAGTCGACAATCAAATGACATATTACAACTGCGGTGAAAATGTAGATCTCGAAACAAAGGGTCGGTTTGTCAAAATGTTCGAAGAGACTTATTTAAATGCAAAAAAGCCAAATTTCCCGATGATTAGGAGTGAAATGAAAATTTGTTTGGAAAACTCAAAACCTTTTAGATGTTCACCAAGACGGCTCTCTTACTCAGAGAAAGAAAAACTCCAGGCTATGCTAGACGAGTATTTAGAAGGGGGAATAATCCGGCCAAGCGAATCGGAGTATGCTTCACCCATTGTGTTAGTTAAAAAGAAGACGGGCGATTTACGACTATGCATTGATTTTCGTAAATTGAATAAAGTGCTAATAAAGGACAACTATCCAATGCCATTAATAGACGATTTATTAGATAGGCTCCTAAATAAAACCATATTTTCAAAATTAGACCTTAAAAATGGGTATTTCCATGTTTTTGTTAATGAAGAATCGGTGAAATATACATCCTTTGTAACTCCACTAGGCCAATATGAGTTCCTAAGAATGCCAATTGGGATAAAAATTGCGTCAGCCGTATTCCAGCGTTTTGTGAACAAGATTTTTGATGATTTAATTAGAGAAAGTAAGGTTATTGTCTATATGTATGACATCATGGTGGCGAGCACAAACATGAAGGAACACTTAAATACACTGGGGGAAGTTTTCACACGATTAGTTCAAAACAAACTAGAATTACGGATGGATAAATGCGAGCTTATGCAATCGAGTATAAAATATTTAGGCTTTCGCATATCAAGTAAAGGCATAAGGGCAGAAGACAAAGGTTTAGATGCGATTAAAAATTTTCCAGTTCCTGATAAGGTGCAAACAGTCCAAAGCTTTCTTGGCTTGTGTTCATACTTCAGGCGTTTTATTAAAGATTTCTCGGTTTTAGCCAAGCCACTATATGATCTTTTGAGAAAAGACAAACCATTTTCATTCGAGGAAAAAGAATTAGAATGTTTTTTAACTCTTAAGGACAAATTAATGCAGTCTCCTATTTTAGCCATTTACGATTATAAGGAGGAAGTCGAATTACATTGCGATGGAAGTTCATTAGGTTTCGGAGCGGTACTCATGCAGAAAAAAAGCGATGGGAAAACGCATCCAATATTTTATTTTTCTAAGCGTACAACAGAGACAGAGTCAAAATATCATAGTTTCGAGCTAGAGACATTGGCGATAATTTATGCCATACGGAGATTTCGAATTTACCTACACGGGAAACGATTCAAAATAGTCACAGATTGCAACTCTTTAACCCTTACATTGAACAAGGTTGATTTAAATCCTAGAATCGCTAGATGGGCATTGGAACTGCAAAACTACGATTATGAGCTAGTTCACAGAGCCGGGAGTAGAATGCAACATGTAGACGCGTTAAGCAGATGCACAAATATTTTGGTAGTGGAGACAAATAGTTTTGAGGACAATCTTGTTATCTGTCAAGCAAGAGACCCAAAAATACAAACGATTAAAAAAATTTTAGAGAAAAATGAGCACAAAATGTACGAGATGAGAAACGGGATTGTTTATAGGAAAACAAACGACGATAGGTTACTCTTTTACGTACCGGGAGATATGGAAAGCCATGTACTGCACAAATATCATAATGAACTGGGCCATATTGGCAGGGACAAAATGATGGACATTATTTCGAGAAGTTATTGGTTCGCAAATCTTAAGGAAAAGTGCAGCAATCATATTGAAAATTGTCTGAAGTGTGTGGCATTTTCGCCAAAGAGTGGAAAAACGGAGGGACTTTTACATAGCATACCAAAAGGGGATAAACCATTCCAGTTAATACATATTGATCATTACGGACCAGTAGCTACAGGCAGGGCAAATAAACATATTTTCTTGATTGTAGATGGGTTCACGAAATTCGTTAGACTATACACAACGAAAACAACGAATACAAAAGAGGTCATGAAAGCGTTAAGAGATTATTTTAGAGCATATAGCAGACCGAAATGCATAGTTTCTGACAGGGGTAGTTGTTTTACGTCCAAAGAGTTTGAAGAGTTTCTGACTGGTTTGAATATTAAACATATTATGATAGCGACTGGATCTCCACAGGCAAATGGACAAGTTGAACGGATAAACAGGAGTTTAGGTCCAATGATTTCGAAGTTGACTGAACCAGATAAGGGCAGACATTGGGACTCAGTAGTCGAACAAGTTGAATACTCCCTTAACAACACACTCCATCGTAGCATTAAACAGATTCCAAGTAAGGTATTGTTCGGCGTAGAGCAGAAAGGTGATATATTAGACGAGCTCAGAGAAAAGTTGGAAGAAGTTAACAATACGGTTTATAAAGGCAGTTCCAAAAGAATCAGAAATGAAGTTAAAGAAACCCAAAAACGTTCACAGTCGTACAATGAATTATATTATAACAAGTCGAAGAGAAAACCGCGAAGCTATAAAAAGGGAGACTACGTAATGGTAAAAAATTTCGATTGCACGGTAGGGGCTGCTAGAAAGCTGATTCCCAAAAACAAAGGACCATATGAAATAGCAAAAGTGTTGCGAAACGACAGGTTTCTGTTAAAAGATGTAGAGAATTTTCAAGTTTCTCGAAACCCATACAAGGGTGTTTGGAGTGTTCAAAACATACGACACTGGATAGGGAAAAGAAAATAATTTAAGAATATTGTATAATATCGTCAATAAATTTAGACATTAAGACACATATTGTAAAATTTAGATATAAGAAAATTCTGAAATTGTACATAAATTTAAGAAAATGTAACACACCGGGATCAGGAGATCCGGCTGTCAGGATGGCCGAGTTGTAGTAGGATAAGTAGATACATCAGAACTCTGGCAACCCTATCAGCTGTTTTCCCGATCTCGCTGTACCCTGTAGCTCGAGCAATTCGCTCGAGCTCAGTCTCTGACGAGTCACCGAATAAAGAAGACGTCTTTTGTAATTGTGCAGTGTTGTGTTCTCTACTACGTTTTGCCTTCCACAGTAAAGTTCTCAAACTTTTATGTAAGGCATACATCATACAGTAATGACCGCAGGTATTTAAAAAATATCCCTGGATTTGTTGTTTGTTATATTTAAATTTGTCACAATTATTTTTTAAAAACTTTACAAAATCATTATTTTCAGGATACTGACCTTATGAATCGAAAAACTCTCCTTGTTTGTTATTATCAAAGTAAAATGCAACCCAGTGAGCACCAGGTTTATTTGAAGGATCAGTGTTGGCTACAATTAGTGATGGCCTTTTCAGTATTTGTTTTGGTAGCTTATTTGATGGATAAACTCCTCCAAATATATGTCTTGTTGATGAGTTTACTTTTAGGAAACTTTCGATTTGAAGAGTATTCATTTTTAGATTTATTTTAATTTATTATATAAATATTTTCACGTTTCGATGTTTATCAATATCAAGCATTGAATCGTATTCACAATAAACGAGGCATGTAACCGCTTCAGATAACGGATCTGCAAAGCGCCCTTCAATTCGTATTGTTCCTTGAGAAATTAAATTGGAAGAGACTGTAGAGTTTGAGTGATCAGCTGTTAAATCAAATGCTAATATAAAAGTGCTTTTATCAAACATTTCTTTAGAAATCTGAAGTCCTCTATCAAAATGATTTATACCATTAGCTCTGAAAAGCATGTTATATGCACGTGAGCTCTGGCTGTTTGTTGGATTTGAGTAATCAAACTCTGAGGCTTGCGATGGAATTTGTACTCCATTGACAAGAAGATTAAATCTTTGAATTTTAAAATTTTCAAAGTTGAATGGATCCAATGCTCTATTTCCTGAATATGTCTTGTTTTTCACCATACAAAAGGCAATAAAATTAGGTAACTGTCCAATTACAACATTATCAATTGATAGTGTGTTATTTCCAGGATAAAGTGTAAATGACTTTACTTCTACTTTATTAAAAGGATACAACGCATTTTTGCTTTGTAGGACATGATGGTGTGCTAATAGAACACTTGGATTAACAGTGATATGATTCATGAATATTTGTGCTTCTAATATTTTTAATGTGGATTCGGTGTTTTCTTCCATCAAATAGAATGCCGTTTTTTCTATATTAAATATAATGCGTAAATCTACATTATTTAATAACAGCTTGGGTTGATTAAATATGTCTCCATGAACTTTGCCATATAATTCAACTTTGTTGCTCTTCTGGAAAATATTTTTAATAGTTGAAGTGCCATCAATAGTATTATTATTGTTTGAATAACTGGGGTAGTATCCTTGAGTTGCTAAATGACTTCTGCTAGCATCACTACCGTAATTTAAAATAGTTTGAAGATATGCACGATAATGATAATTATTGTCGTTTTGTGATACTAATGTATTATTTAAATATACGCTTGAACTTCTAAATATTGAGTGCAATATATTGTTAACTACAGTAACAGAATCATCAGTTAAGTTTTTGCCTTGTCCATCCTTAATTTGTACTACTAGTCTTAAGTATAGACTTGATAAATCTCTACAAGTTTCTCCATTACCCAAGCATACGAACTCAATTGAGCTTGTACCATCCAATGACGCGATAGGATTGTATGAAACCTCCTCAGTACGCAAAATACTGATTTGTGTTGGATGTGGTTCAAATAAATCAAGTTCACTTTTCATACATTCTATGAGATTTTTCATTTTGTTTTGGTAAATATGTCCGATATAGGGTGTTTATTTGAATATTTCTTTTTGGCGGATATTTTCTTTGTATAACGTCTCCGTTGACTTGGTTTAAAATGAGCTCGCTTTCGTACTGCAAACCTCTTTTTATTCTTTTTTCCGCCCCCATCTTGCGCTCTCTTCATTTTATTAATTGCTTTGGTAGATAGGTTTTGAAATGCAATTTGACTTTGCTCCTTTACTATATTCCGCAAAGGCTTTCTACCCAAATCACTTATTACTGCTTTACCCGTTTCTAATGCTTGATCTTTTATTGCATTTAAACCTGAGTAAAAGAGTGGTTTTTAAATATTTAAACAGGCCGCTAAAAAAATTTCCGATTCCTCTTCCTTGTTGTACTATTCTGGGCGTAACGTATAGTGTACCAATATGGCTAAGACCGCCACCACACTGATTACGATAATATTCTTGATAAAGTTTCTCCATGTTGTTTGATGAGTTTCTGAGCCCAAATCTGCTTAGGACATTATTATTTATAGTATTTCCCGTTTCCTCTTAAAATGAAGAGTAACAAAAATTGGTGTAGAAGATGCCTCAAATGCAATTTTGTATCCACGCGAATCCGTAATTAAAATGGAAATATCCTTGATACAAGACATTTCAAGTGGGTAGTATTCCACATTTTTAAACTGTATTTGTTGAGTAATTCCATTATAGTAAAATATCCGAAGGCATCGTGTTCTTTTATCCCCCACACAACGTGGTTTTATTATGTCTGTATAAATAAATAACAACCCGGTTGTTGTGGTCACGTTCGAAATTTTATCAATCAAAGTGGTATCATGTAGGGGCAGTTGACTCAAATACATATCGGTTATACCAACCTCCCAATCTTCGCCTATATTTTCAGGAAAATGTATTATGTTTGTAAATGCACATTTCACATTATCAGGAAAGACATTCATAGAATTATTGCTTAGGACTGTGATAAAGAACTCATTTAAATAAGACATTTGTAATAGTATATGAATTAATGATAAGAAATCCAATTTAATTTATTTTTACCAATTTGAACTGGGTTTGTTTTACGACTCGATTTACGCAGTATTTCTTTATCCTTAGCATAGTCAAGACTAATGCTAGTATTTTTCTTTTTGTAGTTGCTCAGCTTTTCTTTAAGAGCGATTGTTTTCTATTGATGCTTGCTCTTTAACGTAATTATCGGTTTTAACTTCTTGAAGGATTGTTTTTGTGGACTATGTTCTGATACAGCGTCATACTTTCTCTTTCTTGTTATTGCGTCAATTTCAGGCTCGTCCGACAATGAAGGCATCTGATTTTCATTTTCTTCTTTTAAATTTTCAGAATAATTTAAATTTATTGTTTCATTTGGATTCGTATAGTTTATTTCATCTATTTGGGTTTGGTTTGTGTTGGATAATTCGCTTAAATTTTTCTCATACATCTCCTTATGCCTTTCAGCCAAAATGCTCGGGATTGGCTTCCTTTTTTTATTTAAGTAAATGTTGAGTTCTTGTCTTATTTTTATCCACTTGTCAAAATCACTGAGCCTTTTAGTCAGAAAAATAGGTAACAGCTTTCTATTTATTAAATTTTCTCCCGTTTCGTCATGCAAGAGTTTGTGATATGTGTTAGGATGTAAAACTATTACTTTAGTTAATCGGTTATGGTTTTTAAACATTTTCTAAAACCTTTCCAAAAATGCCTCCAAGTAAAGATGAAATTAAAACTGGAAGAAACCCACCGTTTTGTATTAGAACTTTTCTCTTTGAATTTATTGAGCGTTTTGGGCACGAAATCTTACGTAGTACATTTTTATACCGTTTCAGATGGTTGAGTTGCTTGCCGTTTAAATTGTTGTTTCCACTTAAAGTGTTAAATACAATTTCAACTAATGTTTTTATAAGGTCATTTCCGGTATGGCTTATTATTGCTTTTCTTAATTTAGAGTTAGCCTTTTTCAGAACATCTATATATATAAAACAGTTTGTCCTGACTGACTGACTGATTGGTGATCAACGCACAGCCCAAACGGTAAGGGCTAGGAAGCTGAAATTTGGAATCAAGTATCCTTTCATAGTCTAGGTCCCCAATAAGAAGGGATTTTGGAAAACTCGAGCTCCAAAGGGGGGAAAACAGGCTCCAACGTTTGTATGAAAAATCTACAGTTTTCATCTGATTTACTTTAAACTTAGTTTGTATACTCTCAGAACAATTCCAAGAAAAACTGTATACTTGGTTTTTTGATATTTTTTTTGGGGCCTAAAATATGGGAGTTTTCCTGTAAAAAAGGGCACAAAAGCAAACCGCGTCAACAGCCCACAGCCCACACGGTAAAAGCTAGGATGCTGAAATTTGGGCTCAAGTATCCTATCATGATGTAGATGAGCACTAAGAAGGGATTTTGGAAAATTCGAGCTCCAAAAGGGGGAAAAGTAGCTCCAAAGTTTGTTTGAAAAATCCGCATTTTTCAATCGATCGACTTAAAACTTAGTTTATAAAATCAATTAAAGAATGCAAAGAAAACTGCATACTTAGATTTTCGAAATTTGTGTTGGAGCTTGAATTATTGGGGTTTTCTTGGGACACAAAAGGAAACCGCGTCAACAGCCCACAGCCCACACGGTAAAAGCTAGGATGCTGAAATTTGGGCTCAAGTATCCTATCATGGTGTAGATGAGCACTAAGAAGGGATTTTGGAAAATTCGAGCTCCAAAAGGGGGAAAAGTAGCTCCAAAGTTTGTTTGAAAAATCCGCATTTTTCAACCGATCGACTTAAAACTTAGTTTCTAAAATCAATTAAAGAAAACAAACAAAACTGCATACTTAGATTTTCGAAATTTGTGTTGGAGCTTGAATTATTGGCGTTTTAATATTTATTCATTATTTCAAATGAAAAGTTTGTGTTATAAATTTAGTCCGATCAATTTAAAATTTGGATAATGTAATCTACGTAACTAAATCTACAACTTTGCATTCAAGGATTTTCAAAATATGCATACAAAAGCAGGCAGAACAAACAATACACAATGTCAAACAGTTGGGGACAAATAAATATACATATACATACACACACACACACACACACACACACACACACACACACACACACACACATACAAACAGCTGTTCGTGTAGTTGCGTGCAAACGATTGAAATAGCCAAAGCAAAATGTGAGACACTAATGTGTGAATGTCCATAGATACATATGTATGTGCACATCTATGTACATATGTATCTACATATGTATGTATGTACATTCGTCTTGCACTGACAGAGCAAGAAATGTTAATTAATTGAAAATTATATAACATTTTTAACAGTAATTTTTTCTTTGTTTAGTGCATTTGGCATTAGTGTGTTCATTAATAACTTTATGCAGCAACAACAAATATCAAATAGTTGGGGACATCACATACACACACTCACACACAACAAGCAACAGTTCGTGTCTATGTGTGCGGTTCTCTACGTACGGTTGAAAAAGTAAAGAGAAACATATATACATATGTATGTATGTATGCCTGTGTATGAATATAGCATGTATGTACATTCGTATTAATGTATACATTTGGCAATCGAACAGAGTTGTTTGATTGTAAATAAAATAATGCTCTAAAAACAACAACAACTGCAAGTCATTAGCTCGCTCTTCTTCTTTCGTTTTGACCATTTAATGTTAATTGCAAAAGCAAAACGCCAAAATGTTACAGTTACCGTCGTTACCGTCGCTAGGCAACGACTGCGTAAGCGAAAGTAAAGCAGAAACCGAATAATGGAGCTACGCATATTCTGCTTCGCATTGCGGGCAGATGTATGTATGTATGTATGTATGTATATGATTTGTTCTTATTGATCTCAATAAATAATTAGATTTTGTTATTTAAATATTCTGCTTATTGCATTCAAACTTCGATATTTTGATGGTATCGGTGCCAGTGCTTTTTGATCGTGGCTCAGCGCTGCACGGCATTGACACGAGTGCCGTGTTTCCGAGTTTGTGCGTGGCCGTATTGACTCAATATGGCACGAAAAGACTCAAATGTGAATTTAAATTTGGACTCAAGTATCGTTTCATAGTATCCATCATAGTGTAGGAGCACACTAAGAAAGGCTTTTGGAAAATTCTAGCTCCAACGGGGGGAAAACGAGTTTAAAAAAATATTAGTTATAGTGGTCATGTTCGTTTAACGAAATAGTTTGGCAAGAACAAAAATGTAACGACTACTGAAAAATTTTTTGTCAAGAACAGAAAATGTTCATTCAAATACCTTAAATGCCTTCCTACTGATAACCTTTAAGGTGAAAACATATGGGTAGGTTATGCACACACAAAATAAATACAATTGGAAACATATTGAGCCGGGTTAAGACGGGCAATACCTGCTAGTACAACATATGCTTGTTCGCTTTCAGCCGTTTTAGGCTCTTTTTGTAAACCATTTTCAGTTATATCGCAGTAGCAATATGAGAATTCTGCACTGAAAATACTTGTACGAAACCTTAGAAGGTCGTTCATTCGTTGAGTAAGATCGATAAGTAAATAACCATGTGGTTCTTCTGTTACTTCCTTATATATTCTCATTAATTCATTTGGGTTTTCAGGGTAAATTTGCCGAGCTAAGTATTGAAATTGCAGTTTATCTCGGGGATTTTTAAAAACAATTATGTATTTAGTATTTAATGATATATCCCGTGTATGTGAAGATTTATGAAATATGTTTTGTGTTACCACTATAACAGATAAATTTCTAAGATGCGACCCTTTAGTAAACAATTCATCATTAAGTAATCCAATATTATTAGAACAGGCTCATTTTCATAATTTTCAAAAGAATCAGAAACACCTTTTTAATATTCCACATTATTAAAATCAGGTCTTGCATTCTCTTCTCCATAGCACCAAATGACTCGATTAATATTTTCACTTATTTTCACGGTTTCATACGATGAAGATTTCTTAAAAAAGTGGTTTTTCCAGATCCTGAAGGTCCACTAATTAGCATTGTAAACGGGTGTACAAATTGAACAAACATTTTGTAATTTAAATTTCATATATTTCGTAATTAGAATTTTCTAGGAATACAAAAATCTTAAACAAATTATTGAGTGCACATTTGGTTGTTAGTTTTGCATGTATTCTACAATTAGTAAAATAGTTTGGGAAACATGATAAGCTTTTTCCCATATCAACATCGACAATATTAGTCGTCAAATATTTTCGTAAAAACTGTTTTTTAATTTCTCCTCGTACAATGACTGTAGAAAAACTATTTAGCGGCGATAGTATGTCTCCAAGGTTCAAATATGATATATTGCCAGAAGACCAGTCTAGTCCATTTATATTCATCGGGGTTATGTACAGCGTTTTCCTAACATCATTATCCAGCTCCTTAGTACCATATGGAGGTTTAAAATGAAAAAAATTTGGTAGCACTGAACCAGTTTGCATGAATGCCAATTCCTTAACAAAGATTTGCTTATTATTTCCATACACATATTGAAAATCCACTGCTACGCTTGAATTTCTATCGATTTTTAACATTTCGACTTGATGACAATTTCAATACTGAGTTCCTTTTATTATATCAAAGACTCTTTATATAGAGGCAGCAAAGACTTTTTCTAGTTAGTTCGTTAGACGTTTTCAAATAAAATGGATCATCAGCTAACAAGCAAATGCAATAAGAACTCCAAAAAAAAAAACAAGATCATGAAATTATTTTTGGTTTCGAATATTACATAATACATAATCTAAAGTTAAAATGTGGATTTTCTACAAGCCGAAAATTTACTCCTATCGTTTGGATTCAACAAAACAAAAATAACTGAATTGGATTAGAAAAAGAGGAGTGGATTCAATTACTAACCTATAAGGAGTATATTCAACTAAAACTTGATCAATACGAGTTTTTAATGCCTGATACTATAATAGACCACCCTCTGTTGTAGACAATAAAATGTAATTTTAAATTTAGAAAAAATGATAGACAGTGTATTATGACGTTGAACCAGTATGGTAACAAAGTTGAGTTTGATATGAAATATGGAGATCGTTTTTAAGAGTTGGTGTAATGATAACAACATTTTTGTGCTGGAATACGATATTACAAAAGCAGATTTCTTTTATTTATCACAATCACATAATTCCTAAATGTGTAGAGCTTAATAAATATGAAATACATTTAAGCGAATTGAATGCTTCATATTCGCAAGATGTCCAAATAGATTTAACTCGCATATGTTTTGAAATTTGTAAAAAGATGTGTAAGGAAATAAAACATGATGTTAGTGTGTATAAGCAAACAGTTTTACAAAAGCAACATAGGAGAGAGACATTAATTTAAGTATATAAATAAGCAATTTAAAATGAGTAAAGAACAAGTTGTTTTTGAAATTCATAAACAAGCTAGAAGAAACTTTACTCGACGCAAATTTGTACAAAAAGGATTAAATGATACTTGGCAAATTGATTTAGTTGAAATGATTCCATTTCAAAAATCAAATAATGGATACCGCTACTTGCTCACTGTCATTGACACATTCTCAAAATTTGCTTATGTAGAACCAGTAAAAAAAAACTGCTGAGAACATCGTATCAGCAGTTACAAATGTTTTTTGAGATCAGATGTAATTCCTAAAAATCTAATGTGGAGAATGTTTAGTATGCAAGGAAACAATAGATGGATAGATCGAATACAAGATTTAGTATCAAAGTATAACAACACATATCATAGGACGATTAAAATGAAACCCACTTCTGTTGGAAAGCAAAATTAACAATTTATTTTAAATACTGTGTACAATTATCCTAAAGTATTTCCGTCGCACAAGTATTCAGTAGGAGATTCGGTTCGAATAAGTAAATACAAAGGGCATTTCGAAAAAGGTTATGAACCAAACTGGACCACTGAAATATTTACAGTAAAAAAAGTTAAGTCAACTTCTCCAGTGACGTATACGCTACAAGATTATAACAAGGAATTCATTGAGGGTTCATTTTATGAGTATGAACTTCAAAAGGTTAAAGATAAGAATGCTTATCTCGTTGAGAAAATTTTGACAACTAAAGGTAATAAGGTATTGGTAAAATGGTTAGGTTTCGATGAAAGCCATAATTCATGGATCGCTAAGAAAAATATATTTTAATAAGAGCATTAATAAAAAAATTGATTAACAAAGACAATTGCTTTTCAATAATTTATTTATTTGTTTAAATACAAGTTTATTTACATATACAATACATATACAGTTCATTGATGCTTATAAATATATAAAATGCTATGTTTTAAATATAAAATACAATTTAAAAATTTCTGTTTTTTGGATTCAAGTCAATTTTATAATGACCCCACGCTAAAGTATTAATTCTATCTTCAGTAATATACCTCTTATAATCTTTATAATTTAGACTTACTTTATTTACAATTTCAGTATAAAGAGTATGTGCCCTGCTTCTTATCACCCTTTGCTGTCCCAAAAATATTTTCCTTTTTCGGATACATTCAATATAATCGGAATGATTTAATTTTGTTACAACAGATCTCTTAACACCTTTTACTTTTTTAATTTCACTATCAATTTCTTTTGTTGTTTCAACGATATATGAATAAGCTTTTGCTTTCAAACCCGCGAAGGACTTCATTATATTCCCAGCATTTTCATCCTTCATTAAACCTAGTTCCTTGTTATTAGCAGGTAATATTCCGAATCTATTTCTTTCATTATAGTTTGATGTATCGAATCTTTCAGGATATTGTTTAATTAATTCATATATGTCAACGGTTGAAGATGTAATAAAAGAGTCGGTATCCATGTATACTATTTTAATTGTGTCTGATACGGTAGTAAGAAATTCGTAATAAAATTCATACATCAACCATTTTGAAAGTTCTAAAACTGTGAATCCTATATAAATCGGCTTATCATATACTATTTCTAGTTGAGAAAGTTCTACTGCTGCTAAATCATTATTAAATATTTCAATGCTATGGCAATTCGGCATAGCTACAAGTTGTCTCTAACCCACAGAGTTTTGAGCTGATTCATATCTACTCACTAGTCTAACATCTCGACGTTTCTCGACATTTTCCATGGTTTTACCATAAACGGCATTGTTCATTAATTTAAAAAAATTCTTTTCAAAGTCGTTTTTCGCCTTTTTCCTATGCTCTGTATTCAGGTCAATATACGGCTTTAGCCAAGGGCTTTGTTTAAAAGTGAGTACTCTATGAATTTTTGTTAATTCAAGACCATTCTGGAGACACAACTGAAGTTGCTTAATATGAATAATATAATTTTTTTTATTAGTTAAGTCTGCTAATAATTTTTTATGTTTCCCACCAGGGGGTATCTTATTTTCTGGGCAGAATGGTAAGCTATTATGTTTATCATGAACTTTTTTGAGATATTCTAAGTCCACTTCAAGTGTATAACCGTTGGCTTCTTTATCGGAAAGATTTGAAATATTTAATAATCGTATTTCATAGGTACTTAAGAAGCGAAAGTCGGAAATAGGAAGTTCTTGGGACATAGCCCAACCATATAAATTGTTAGCATCAATATATGCTAAAACAAGATAGAACGCTACAGTCGAGCAAGCCCGACAGTAAAATAGCCTGTACTCTCCACAAAAATGAAAAATTAAAAAAAAAAAATGTAAAAAAAATTAAATTATTAAAAAAAAAGAATGAATTAATTAATTAAAATGATTAATTAAATTAAATTAGAATACATGTTTATGTTCAGTTTTTACAGCATACATTTACATCACGTACCTATGCGTGTTTATATGCGTGTATGTATGCAGCACAAAGTTGAACCAAAGCAGCAACAACAACAACAGCTGCGGGCAGCGCTGCCGACAGAGCTGCAGGCAGCGCATGAGCAGCGATTTTACTTATGGCTATAACTTTCTTCAGAATTGACCTATCATGATGAAATTTGGCACACGGACACATTAGTACTAACTGGATGTACCTACCAAAATTGATTTTAAAATTCCGAGAATTACGGAAGTTATAAGAAAAAATACGAATTGCGGGGGAGTGGGGGGGTGTATCAGAAAAAATAGACAAACTCGTTCTGCCTAGGGCTTATAGGAACCTTGATACCAATTTTGGTTATCCTAGCTCTTGTACTTACTGAGATCCTTGCGCTCATACAGACAGACGGACAGACGGTCAGACGGACAGACGGACAAACGGACATGGCTATATCGACTCGTCTTCTCATCCCGATCAAGAATATATATACTTTGTGGGGTCTGCCACGCCTCCTTCTGTGTGTTACATACATGCGCACAAAACTAGTATAGCCGTTCACCCTTTGGGTACAGGCTATAAAAACCTTATCCTGTGCTGGATTAAAATTTTTTTAAATATTCATTATTAGCAGTTACTAGCCTTTGGTTACACTGTGCCTTTAGGAGTCTTTTTGTGTCCCTTATCAGTGCATAATGGTACTGATTATATGAATTTCTTTTTTCTGCTTCGTATGATAGGATGGTCCAACGACCTTCGAACTTCCATCAGAGCGTTTTTCCAAAACAAAGATATTAACACTGAATTTGCGATTCAATGTTTCAAAACGAGCTATATCTGTTCTATCAACAGGAAAAGTCATTCCAGTAAAATCCAATGTCTCCCGTTCATATGTTATTTTGTTTGATGATATGTCGTTTATCCTATATGTTTTTGTAGCTGTTAACAAATTCAGAGGCTCTTCAGGATATTTGCGAAACCTTATTGCCGCTAAAACGGTCCATTTAAAGCAATATGCATCATTATTCATAACATTTGTTATTGCTCCTTTGGTTCTGATATTGGATGGCAGCGGGCAGTACGATGAAGCTCGAATGTGCTCCAATTTCTTAACTACCATTTCGAAATATGTAAATTTTTGAATTTCCCATCCACTATCTTTTTCTTGAAACTCACTTGATGATAAAGCAAGATTTTCAATTGTTTTATCTAATTCAGCATCAATTTCATCGATATTATAGATGCTATTTAATGTAGTGGCAAAGTGCTTTAACGACGCAACAGTTCCTTCCTCTGAATTTTTAACATATTCACCGAACAGTTTTAAGCTGTACTTAATAGCATTATGGTCATTGAACCGTAGTTCGAGCAGAGTTTTAATATCTTGCTTCGTGTGGTTATAAATTTCTTTTGCGTCTATTATATTTTCACGTTCTCCCTTAATGCGATAAATTTTGCATGGGAAATTGCTTGTTGGTGAAATTACAAGGACGTTCTTGTTGCCATCTAGTTGCTTAAAAGCAGTGTCTTTATGAGCTGAGCTTCTCAAATGAATTTTATAAAATTTTGCCGGAACTTTTGTTTTGCATATCAAGCAGTCTACATCGGTCTCAGATCCTTTCATTTTCTTCGAAGCGCGTAAGCTTGCGGTTTCCTCTTCTTGCTCAGAAAATGCCCTTTTACTAATTTTAGCTGCCGCCGCCATCATTGTGGTGAATACGTTCCTTGGTCCTGAGCACTCAGCGTAGTGTTCCTCAAAGGCTTCAACGCCTTCAATGGTGGTCTTGCATTGATCACAACTAACTTTTAAGGACATTGTTGTATTGGTTTTTAGTTTTTTAACACAACGTTTGTTTTATTTATTTATTTTTTTTTTGTTTTTCACTGAATCACGTTCACGCTTTTTCTGTTTTTGTTTTTTGTTTTTTTGGTTTGAACATAATAAAATTGCACTGGAATTGTTTATTCGCGCAAACCACTTTGAAAAATGTTTTTGGTATTTATTTTTTAAACTTGAAAAACGTTGAGTGTTGTAACGCACTGCTTACAGTAAACTGCAAAGGAACTGGAGTCGTTCCTCGCGTTTTATTCAGCAGCAGGTAAGAAGCAATGGACTTAGAAGGGCGGTGTTCTTTTTTCTTTCATATATTTTTTTTTCTCTAGCTCAAAAATCATAAACTCATCATTTTATGGTCTGTCAGAGACAGTTCCAGCACTTCACCATTTTCAAATCAACCCAAAGAAAAGTCATAAATAACTCTGCAGGTATTGGAACACATTATGTGCTCAAGCAGTAAACAATAGCTAACAGCTGGAACTCCAAGTAGTATAGATATAGGAAAGCAACCTTTAAATGCGATAAGAAAACGTTAAGAAAAACTGTGAAGAATGAAATGAGGAAGCATATTTATCAATGAGTTTAATTTTATTTATTACGATAATAATGATTACAAAACTCAATCGAACCTGTACGGGTCGCTTATGCGTTCGAGCACGAAGTGCCTGGCAATTGCCAATCGAATGGTCAGCTGAATTACAAAACTGACAAAGGTTATTCTGTTCGTTTTTGGCAGCAACGAACGAATGATTTATCCTGCTAGCATTTTTGACTTTTTGAGTCTGAGTGGTATTGCTCGACTGGCTGCCCTTCGCTTGAGCTTTACTAGCTTCTTCAGCAACAATATGCTGGTAGCGTCTGTTAAGAGCAGTCGCGTTGTGTAGACGAGCTACTCTTCCCACTTCTTTTTTTTGGTAGGATCGACTTTGCCCATAACTAAATAAATTAAAATGGCATTAGCGATTTTCTTGTCGTCACCAATTGACAGAAGTGAGTCATAGGTGGCCGACACTGTGTCGATCAGGATTCTCAAAGCTGACGCAGATGGCTGGGAAATCTTTTGCATATTGAAAAGTGTCGATATGTTATCGAAAAATATTAGGCAGTCATTATCATACACCCGCTTTAGACTTTCAATGGCTTTGCTATAATTGTCTTCCGTCACTTGAAAGGCGCGAACTGTGCCTACAGCGTCACCAGCCAAACATGATATTAAGTGATTGAATTTTTCAATATCATGCAGTGTGTCATCATTGTGAACAAAAGTTTCAAAAAGACTCATGAAATTTTTAAATTCAGAATGCTTGCCGCTAAAAGTTGGAAGAGCGACCGCTGGCAATCGACACCTTGGCTTTTTTGAAGTAGGCGGTGCAATACCGTTTGCCGAACTTGAATTGTCTATGCTTTTTCTTCTTAGTTTTTCCAGCTGGACTTTTAATAAGGATTTGGTCATAATGCAAGTTTCTACCAACTCTTCACGGTAGTCATCTTCTGTATCTTTTGCTTCAATTTTGCTTTGCAATATATTTGCAGTTTCTATGTGAGTTGTTAGAAGCTCTAACCTGCATTCTAACTCGATTGGCTCTAACGAAATCGAGCCTTCTTTTAATTGCCGTTGCATACGACATATACTCCTCATACAGCCCTCGCGCTTCCTTTTAAGTTCTTCGATCAAGTCCTTACTCATATTGATTTAAGGTTTTAAACTTTGATCGAACGAAAATTGTCGAGTGACAAACGAGAAATCGAAAATAATATGCTGTTCTCAGCAAGTGTAGGGGAGCGCAACAGATGGTCGTCTAGCAGTGCGAACGAAAACGAGAATAACTGCAGTAGACTGACCGTCGAAGGCAATACTTTTGGGAGCAGCAGCGAAAGTGGCGGCAAACGAAAATAATAATTCTAATACAAATGCCTTGTGTGTGTTAGCAGAACAGCTAATTCTTCTGCATGTATTATACGAAGCGCAGGCAAACAAAAGATGCAGCAGCTTAAGCGCGAACACGACAGCAATGTATTAGCTAAGTTATGTATGCGAGTATGTCGGTATATATGTACATATGTAATAACGACAACGGCAAATTTGATGAGAACAACGAGAGCAAGCAACAAACGAAAACTGCCGACGGTTGGCTGAGATTGACGTGGAGGGGGATGTCGTATGTAAAAGTGGCTATGTATATTTATGTATGTATGTATGTGTTGATGAACGCCTGCAACATATCGTATATTTTCCAACACAATGTTTATACACATTTGATTATCATTATCCAGGTTCATGTATACTAATTAGTGTGTACACCCTTTAAAACATTTGTGACCACTGCGACGGCATTTCTTATAATTGTGAAATTATCATTTAGTATTTGATTCCGCAACTTCTGAACCAGGTGCGGATCGAAAAATCTCGCAATAAAAAGCCGAATGGCTGCTGATTCGACTAAGTCGGAAAACGAATTTTATTATAATAATGTGCTTAGCCTAGGGGTGGGCGTGTGTCTTTTTTATGCACACAATCGATACCTCAAATTCATTCGATATCTGCTACATTTCAATTACATTTGTGGGTTTCTTATCATTCAGCTATTTACATAAACCACGAAATATCGGTTGAGTAATTCAATTCTGTTTACAATACTACTAATTATAACAAGGTATTTACATGAATATTCTCCCGGCCATGAGGAATTAATGTAACTTTAACTTATATCAGCTTTCGGCGTCAACATACTCCCGGCCTTGGAAGCTCCTTCCAACAATCATCTCGTCAGTCTGATATCGGTAGTGGGCAAAGCTTGTGTATATTCCGCTTAAACAATCCCGCCTTTGTTTTCACCGTGACGACCCGAACAGCTCCGTCAGCGCCAGGATGAACTTCTTGGATTCGACCCAGTACCCATTGTCCTGGGGGAGTATTGTCTTCTCCAATAAGAACCAAGGTCCCGCGTTGTAGATTGTTGCACGTCGATGCCCATTTTCTCCTTTCTTGCAATAAAGTTAAATACTCCAGCGACCAGCGTCGCCAGAATGAGTGATGCACCGCTACGATTCTCTTCCATCGATTCGTTACTGATAATTTCAGAATATCCTCATCGCACGCTTCGGTCATAGCGTTTAACGGACGTCCGATTAAGAAATGACCTGGCGTTAAGGCTTCCAAGTCATTTGGGTCTGAAGACAATGGACAGAGTGGCCGCGAATTCATAACGGCTTCAGCTTGTGCAATGGCCGTGGCGAGTTCCTCATAGTCGAGCGCCGTTCCATTAAAGCACCGCACCAACAGCTGCTTAGCCACCTTCACAGCGCTTTCCCAAAGCCCTCCAAAATGGGGCGAGCGAGGGGGTATAAAATGAAATTGAACCCCGAGGCTGCTGCATTGGTTTTCGATTCGACGTTTGCCAGTTTCGTTCCACATACGATCAGTCAGCTCTTTTACTTCACGAGCTGCGCCAACAAAATTTGTGGCGTTGTCGCAAAATAGCTCTGCGCTGAGTCCACGGCGCGCAAAAAAAACGTTTGAGGGCGGCAATAAATGCATTTGTGCTAAGGTCCGACACGAGCTCCAGATGGCAAGCCTTTGTCAGGAAGCATACAAAGACACACATATACATCTTGGTTGGACGTCGTCCTCTCTGGTGGAAATGCATCCAAAACGGGCCGGCGAAATCCAATCCTGCTCGTTGAAACGGATTCACACCCGTTTGTACTCTGCTCGCTGGCAGCGAGCCCATAATCTGGTTTGCCGCTACTGGGCGCTGGCGAAAGCATGCCAAGCAACTCCGCACTGTCTTGCGAGCTAGCTTTCGAGCATTAATGACCCAGTACCTTTGTCGCACAAAAGCGCATAATGCATGCGCTCCGGCATGCATATTAGTTCGATGTGTGTACTCAAATAAAGCGGTTATAACAATATGATTATTCGGCAATAAAATTGGGTGCTTTGTGTCAAATGGTACATTAGCTTGAGACAACCTGCCACCTACCCGAATAATTTCTATCCCGTCAATTACGTCTAGGAACGGATTGAGCGCTTGTATTTTCGCGGATCGAATAAGCTTGCCATCGTGCAATTTTACGATCTCTTCGTGAAAACTCAAACTTTGCAAATTAAATATTATGTAGTTTAATCCACCCTTTACTTCAGAGGCTGTCAGCGGCTTGGATTTAGCTAATTCAATTTTTGATATAACCCGACGCCAGCGACAAATATAGCCAAACACGCGAGTCAACTTAACAAAATCTCTTGCATATTTACATTTGCTAACGATATCCTCCACAAGCCTTTGGGGACTGGCTACTAATGTGAATTTAGAATTACGTTGCTCGGGAAGTGAATCAGAGCGATTCCAATGCACCGCGGGCCACTGATCTTCTGGCTGCTGCAAGAATTTAGGACCTTTCCACCACAGCGACGAGTTTCTCAATTCGCTCGTATGCAGACCACGAGACACTATGTCTGCTGGGTTAAGTTTCGATTCTATCTTAAACCATTCATCTATACTAGATAATTCGTGGATTAAAGCGACCCTATTTGCAACAAAGGTGGTCCATCGGCTAGAATGAGAGGCAATCCAATTAAGCACGATGGTAGAGTCTGTGAAATACCTGACGCTAGAAACATATCTAGGAACACACTTCTTAACCTTGGCCATCAGCTGGACCAAAAGTCTGGCGCCCTCAAGTTCTAAACGAGGTAGCGATGTGACACGAACTGGTGCTACCTTGGATTTTGCCGCCACCAAATTGACAGATATGGTTCCTAGCTTGTCTATAACCCGAGCGTATATGGCTGCCCCAAAGGCACGGCAGGACGCATCCGAAAATCCATAAAACTCAACCGTGTCTACTTCCCCTGAATTTGGGATGACAGCTCGAGGCAACGAACATTCGTGTATGAGTTTTAACTCGCTACGATATTTTTTCCACTGTATGGCATGACTGGGTGGCAAATCCTCGTCCCAACCCTGCTTCAATAGCCATAACTCTTGCATGAAAACTTTACCTAATATAATAATGGGGCTCAAAAACCCAAGCGGGTCAAATAATTGCGCTAGCTCCGATAATACTACGCGCTTAGTGACCGCGTCCGAGCACTGCGCACCGTAAGCGAATTGGAACTTGTCACTAGTCGACGCCCAACGTATCCCAAGCGTTTTTGCAGCGTCGGTAACTTTAAGTTCCAACGGCTCGGTGCTCTCATCATGAGAGGCAAATTTGAAATTAGAGCGCCATTTATGAAGTTCAAATCGCCCTAACTTTAACAACTCTGTCACTTGCTGTTTTAACTCTTTTAGCTCATTAATGGAGTCAGCTCCGCAGAGCATATCGTCCATGTAAAAGTTGCGCTTCACTGCTTCACTAGCTAAAGGATATTGATGACCAGCCTGCTCAGCTAAATAATATAAGCAGCGAACTGCCAGGAATGGTGCTGAATTTGTACCGTATGTTACAGTTTTCAGCCGCAGTGTCTTTACAGCTTCAGTACGCTCTTGTCGCCACAAAATACACTGATAATTACAGTCACCAGATTCTACTAAGATTTGTCTATACATCTTTGAGATGTCAGCTGTAAGCGCATACTTGTAGAACCGGAAACGAGTGAGTATATCGAATAAGTCCGGCTGCAAGGTAGGGCCTACTAACATGATATCGTTCAATGAGAGCCCATTGCTCGTCTTGCATGAAGCATCAAATACGACTCTTAATTTAGTCGTTGAGCTTTCTGGTCGAATTACTGGGTGGTGAGGCATCACGTATCTAACATTCTGTACCTGTTCAGACCCTACCTCCTCTAAATGATCCAGCATCCGATATTCTTCTATGAATTCTGTGTAACTCCTTTTGAGTTCTGGATTACGAATGAGTTTTCTTTCAAGGTTCAAAAACCTGGTGAGAGCAATACTATAAGACTCTCCTAATTCCTCTTTGGGTACTTTAAAGGGCAGACGTACCACGAACCTATTAGCAGCTGTCCTTCTCACAGATGAGACAAACTGCGTTTCGCACGTCTGCTCAGCCTCTGTATACCTGTTTTCTGGCTGTGAAATCTCTTCACACTGCCAAAATCTTTGCACCAACTTGTGCAGTTTTCTTGTATCCTCTTGGTCGGAACTTGGTACTCGACTAACAATTAAGGCATTCCTTTCACTTGTTATACATTCACCTACAACAATCCAACCTAAAAGAGATTTTTGAAGTAATGGCTTATTTATGCCCATTTTAATTTGGCCTGCTACGATAAGCTTAAAGAACAAATTAACTCCGAGCAGCATAGATATTTCATTAGCTGAATCGAAGAAGGGATCTGCCAGCTTTACTTTTGATGGCACGAAAAAGCCTTCTGCTGACGCGCTTGTTGCCGGATTGTATCGCGTTATTTCCTGCAATACACTGAACTTGTCTGTAGCTACGAAATTTGTTGCCCTGGACTTGATGGTAGTCTGAACTTCACCTAAAATTCTCGACTTGGCATTTCCTATTCCATTTAGCGAGTATTGAACATCCTTTATATTGAGTTTCAACTGTGATGCCAAACTGGTGGTTATGAAATTCAACTGACTACCTGAATCTAGTACGCATCTGCATTGCGAATATTTACCGTTCGAATTCTGCACAAGAACTACCCGCCGTTGCCAAAAAGCTTGTTGTCCGACTTGGCAGTATCGCACTATGCAGTGAGCTAGGATTAGCTTGCCTACTGACAGGACAATTGCTTGAACCTTCCACTTCCATTGCTGATCTATGAAGCAACTCATGATGTGGCTTGTTACAAGCCGAACAACGCTGCGCGCTGCAATCCTTTGTTTGATGACGCTTACTAAAACAGACAAGACATATTCCAAATTTTTTAACTTCGTAATATCTTTGCAACGGTGACAATGACTTAAACTTTGGGCACATCTTCAAGTGATGTGAACTCGAACAACTATAACACAAGTTAGTTGCAGTATTTCCCAATGCAGCAGTTAGACTGGCCCTTTTGCTGTCACCCTTAGCATTTGATTTGGCAATGACTGCCTTTCTGACTTCTCGCCCGGCTAGATTAATTCCTCTATTGCATAAGAATTGTGCTAGCAGCTGCCAAGAAGGTAGCTTGGCGCAATCATATTCGCTCTCCCACTTCTCTAGTGTTTCATCGTCCAACTTGCTACGAACCAAATGGAACACGAGGGCCTCAAGAATTTCCCCTTCATTGCCTAGAGATCGAAGGGCTACAAGTTGCGAATTCACTGCATCTACCAAACTGCCAAGTGACTCTGCGTCTGCATTCTTAAGTCGACGAATATTGAATAGCTCACTCACATGCGATTGTACGATAATAGCTTTATTTTCAAAACGATCCCTAAGTAACTGTAAGGCCTTCCTATAGTTGACTGCAGATAATTCCAAGCACTCTATAGTTCTCAATGGGACAGCGCTTAGACATGACTTCAAATGAATAAACTTTGACAGCTCATCAATGTCATGGTCTGCCTCAATCAAGGTAGTGAATGCGTTGTACCAACTAGTCCACTCTGTATATTTGCCAGAGAATTCTGGCAGCTTCAACATTGGCAATTTACCTACTCGGGAAACTGCAGCACCATTTAGCAATGTTGAATTGGCCGCTGGATCTGTTCCGATTACTGAATGACGCCCCCTTTGTGTCAAGTAGCTTAAAATCTTCGCCTTTATATCACAATACATATCTTCTATAACTTGACGTGTTTCGTATTGGCTGGCATCTTCAATTTTTGTCTCAACTTGGCTCTGGATGTCACATAATTGCGTGAAAATTGATTCAACTAAGCTCAAGCGCGCCTCTAGCTCTGCTGCAGTCATTGACTGGCAATTGTTTATAACATAATCTTTATTACGATTAAGAGAATTCATTAAACTTTCGCGCGAAGAATAAAACTCCATTTCTTTCATGTTTCTTTTTGGAGCCATTTTATTTTTATTCAATTACCCCTCAATAATAATATTAATTAATATTAATATTATTATAATCTTAACCAGATTAATAGGAGCCACTAGAAATTTTGACTTTTTTATACAAACAAACAACGAATTAGTCCCACTGTACCAACTGTACGAGCCTACAGACGAATATATGACCAAATTTAATGTTCGTGTAGGTATGTATTTATGTGCGTTTAATTATACCGCAACAACTCCTATCTACGCCAACAACAACAACAATGTTTGAGAGCAGCAACAGCTTCAGCTATTCTAACTGTTTCTCAAGAAGAACAGCAAGAATTTCGTTGCCTTACCTTTGATGCTCTCAGTACATGTGCACTCAAAATCAATTCAAGGTTAAACGGTAAGTAGTTGCCGCTTGCATTTACGTATACATACATATATATGTATGTATGTACAGCATATGTATATGAATTAACCTCTTCGCGAATTTTTCACAACACGTGTCTCACCAATGTACCACTGTATGCCGCGTAAATATTTCAATTATATTTTACTTACAATATTTGAATAGTCAACACATCAAACTGAGAATATGTATATGCCGTGCAAAAATACTAGGAGCACCATGCAGAAAACTACTCACAGTCGAATGTTAGAGTTGAAGCTGCACTCCAATGTGCACCAGCATCCAATCTCCAGGCTGATATATGTCCAAATATGTTAGAGCTCCAACAATGAGCTCCAATCGGGTTAGAACTTTGTCCAAGAAGTCCCTGCTCGGGCGCCAAATGATTCCGCAACTTCTGAACCAGGTGCGGATCGAAAAATCTCGCAATAAAAAGCCGAATGGCTGCTGATTCGACTAAGTCGGAAAACGAATTTTATTATAATAATGTGCTTAGCCTAGGGGTGGGCGTGTGTCTTTTTTATGCACACAATCGATACCTCAAATTCATTCGATATCTGCTACATTTCAATTACATTTGTGGGTTTCTTATCATTCAGCTATTTACATAAACCACGAAATATCGGTTGAGTAATTCAATTCTGTTTACAATACTACTAATTATAACAAGGTATTTACATGAATATTCTCCCGGCCATGAGGAATTAATGTAACTTTAACTTATATCAGCTTTCGGCGTCAACAGTATTAAAGTTTCAACAGTTCAGTACACACGTGTTTTATTACTACAGTCCACTACTCGTCCGGGAGTTTGTTCCAAAACATTAATGGTCCTTCAAACCGGATACCAAGAAAGGGAATTGTTGATTTATTACTCAAAGTTAATTGTTTGCAATGGAACAATTAAAAGCATTGATGAAGGTTCGCGCCAGAGTAAAGGCTTCTCTCACACGCATACTAGCGTGGAGTGAGGGAGATCATCCAGTTGAATCGGAAGAGGTAACCTCACTGATAGATCAGCTCCAGATTATTTGGAAGGAGTTCACCACACTTGGGGACTCCATAGCCCTTCTAGACGAGGTGGAGGGTTATGTGGATCCAGAGGCTGAGATCTACGAGGAAAAGTATTTAAAGGCAAATGCTTTGCTTTTAAAGAAACATGGTTCGCTACACAAAACTGCAAGTACAACAAACAAAGGTGATGAAAGCAACGGGCTTCATCAGAACGACGCCATTATAAGTTTGCTACAACAGCAACAACAACTATTCGAACGGCTTGCGGTTAATCAAACAACAACAACAACAATGATGCATGGCAACAACGACGGCAACAACGCCACACAGGCGGCAACGGCATTGCACGCGGTCAGCGCGGCGCCTGCCATTCAGAATGAATTACCCAAAATTCAAATAAAAAGGTTTGCTGGCAACCACACAGAGTGGCCAGCTTTTCAGGATATTTATGAAAGCACAATTCATAACAATCACCATTTGTCTAACACACAGAAATTTCATCATTTGAAAACACTACTAATAGAGGATGCTGCCAACTTAGTGCGACATTTGGCAGTCACAGATACAGATTATACCACAGCTTGGGAACGTATAAAGGAACGATATAACCGTCCACGGCATATTGTTAATTCATTTCTGGAACAATTCATGGGCTTACCAGCGACTACGAAAATTGATGCTCCAATATGGCGAAAGGTAGCTGACGGCGCAAATGAGATTATAAGAGGTCTAGATGCTATCGATCAAAAGGGACGTGATTGCTGGATTATATTCTTGGTGCTTGAGAAACTTGACGCTGACACGCGGCGCAGGTGGATTGAGCGAAGTCTGGACAAGAAGTCACCTACTCTTGAGGAATTCTTTACGTTTTTGGATTCTCGCTGCGAAGAGTTGGAGCTGAGTAGCCGTGAACTTTCAGCTGTTGTGAAAGCAACAACACAAGCAAAAGGACAAAGACGAGTTACACAGTCATTGGTAGCACTTGAAGGCATCAGCTGCATAAAATGCAAGTCAACAGAACACAGTCTGTATGCATGTCAACAATTTTTGGATATGACAGGTGAACTACGTCGATCTTTCGTGAAAGAAAAACATCTTTGTTACAACTGCCTTAAACCTGGTCATGGAGTGAATAAATGCAAATCGAAATACACGTGTAGACAATGCAAGGGTCATCACCATTCTCTCATACATGTGGAGAACAATCAATCTCAGTTCATTGGAACTCTCGCGCAAGCAGTTGATGAGAATCAGCGTACACAAACCGCTCCTTATAATACATCGGTGACTCTAAGTCACATTGCCCAATCACAGGGGACAAAGGAAACTGCACAATGTGTCCAGATAGCAGGAAACAGAAGCACACTACCAACTGCCATGGTGTTGGTTAAAAGCGCAAACGGAGACTTTATAACGAGCCGTTTACTATTGGATACTGGATCAGAAGTGTCGTATGTATCGGAACGTTGCGTTAATTCTCTTGGTTTGGCACGTTCACATTCATGCTTATTGGTTACGGGTATGGCATCAGTAAAGGCTGGTACCACAAGGGGAAGTACAACACTTCATATCAAATCCCGTATTTCCGATCAACGCTTGGTCGTCAATGCACACATCATGGCGAAAATCACATCACCGTTGGAAAGGCAATCTGTCGACGCATCAGCACTTCAGATTTTCGAAAAACTGCAACTGGCTGACTCACACTTCATTAGAAACGCACCAGTTGACATACTATTGGGTAGCGATTATGTTTGGTCCACTTTGACTGGAGAGAAAACATATGACGATAAGGGAAATATAATCGCAATCTCTACCATTTTTGGATGGGTGATCACATCAATCAATACACCGCAACTAAGGAACCCCATCACACTCACGACAACATTGGATATTGACGCTTCACTTCAGAGATTCTGGGAACTGGACAACGTCGACACCGCGTCTTCAGTTGGACTCGAAGATGAACAGGTGGAGAAGCACTTTCTCGCCACTCACACACGCGATAAAAATGGAAAATATATTGTGGAACTTCCATTTAACACTGAAAATCTTCAATTCGGAGACACTCTACAAGGGGCTCTCAGTCGCTTCAAGTCTGTTGAGCTACGGTTACAAAAGAACGAACAGCTACGAACTCAGTACATAAACTTCATGAGGGAATATGCCAATCTGGGGCATATGAGAGAGCTGCCGCCAGATGAGGTCAACTCTGACCAACATTTCTATTTGCCACATCATCCTATAGTAGGTCGAAAACTGAGAGTTGTTTTCGACGGTTCATTTCGCGACACCAATGGTAAGGCTTTAAACGATATTTTATTCACAGGGCCAAGCATCCAACGCAACCTCATGGCGGTGTGCCTGCGCTTCAGGATGTATAAATTTGTGTTCTCGGCAGACATAGTCAAGATGTTTCGCCAAATCTGGGTGAACGACAAGCATCGCGATTTCCAAAGAATCGTCTGGAGAGAGAATCCATCGGAACCAATAAGGCATTTTCAACTCAACACAGTTACATACAGAACGTCATGCGCACCATTCCTGGCTGTTCGAGGGTTGGAGCAGCTAGCCCACGATCATCAACACGAGTTTCCACATGCTGCAAAAATCCTTCTGGAGGACTTTTATGTAGACGACGTGCTTACTGGTTCGAATGACGAGGATGAGTTACTCCAAAACCGGAATGAACTCATAAAACTGATGTCCTGCGCTAATCTAGAGCTCGGGAAATGGGTATCAAATACAAATCGCATACAATCTGACGATACCAATTTAACTTCACAGCCAAACCAACCTACACTGGCTAAGGTACTTGGGATTTACTGGCATCCTGCGGAAGACACACTCACATACAATCTGGGTCTTACAGCAAATCCCAGTTGCACAAAAAGACAACTTCTGTCGGATGTCTCACGAGTGTTCGACCCTCTTGGGCTTTTGGCACCCTGCGTGGTCCAGTTCAAGATACTGTTTCAAAGGCTATGGCTTCTCAATCTGGATTGGGATGAGCTACTTCCAACTAAACTGGCAGAAGACTGGCTGAAATAGCGGTCTGATCTTGAAACACTCAAACTGTTTCACATTCCAAGGTTTGTGGAAAACGATGGGAATGACATCGAACTGCATGCCTTCGCCGATGCATCCATTAAGGCATACGCTGCAGTAGTTTACTGCAGGGTAATACACGAAGATGGTTCCAGTTCTACATCCATAGTGGCAGCGAAAACAAGGGTGGCACCACTGAAGCAGCAGTCTTTGCCACGCCTGGAACTTTGCGCTGCACTGCTTCTAAGTCGGCTAATACGATCAATCAAGGCATCGTTACGCCACGAAAACGTTACAATCTATGCTTGGAGCGATTCTACAATTGTTCTATCCTGGCTATCATATACACCATCTCAACTAAAAACATTTGTCGGAAACCGAACTTCCGAAATCCTCGAAGTAATTCCAAGGCAGAATTGGCATCATGTGGATTCCAAATCAAACCCATCTGTTTGTGCATCTAGAGGCATGATGGCATCCGAACTCATCAACTTTGAGCTGTGGTGGAATGGTCCGTCATGGCTACGGGACAAGGAAAAACTTCAGGACAGGGTGAACAACGCACAGCCCAGAAATAATAACTGACCCTCTAGATGAGCTTATAGAACGAGTTTCATCATGGCTGAAGCTTATACACATATGGGCATACGTTTCACGCTTCATACAACGCTGCAAGAGGGAACTTCGCGAAGGAAGATCAGAAACGCTTACATACGACGAAATAAAGGCAGCACGCATTTTTTGTTTGCTGCACGCACAGAAATGCTTTCAAGATGATTATCAATTGCTCCGCGCCAACAAACCACTACGGCACCAATCGCAACTGGCAAAGCTTTTCCCAATTATTGACAAGGAAAGCTTACTAAGGGTTGGCGGGCGATTGCAGTACTCACAATTACCGACCGAGGCCAAACATCCAATCGTCTTACCCAAGAATCATCGAATTACAAAAATGTTATTGGAATACGAGCACCGTGTAAACCTACACCCTGGTGTTTCGGCACTCTTTGTTATTGTAAGGCAAAGGTTCTGGATATTCGGCGCACGTAATATTATCAGAAGAATCACTCATGATTGCTTGTTGTGTTTTCGACAGCGGCAACATACATCGCATCAGCAAATGGCTGATTTACCTAGTATACGTATAACTCAAGCACTTCCTTTTGTAAATTCAGGTTGCGACTATGCTGGACCGATCATCCTCAAGGAAGGCATCGGGCGCAAACCGCGCATAATCAAAGGCTACATATGCTTATTTGTCTGCCTGGTGACATCGGCAATACACCTGGAACTTGCCACTGACCTAAGCAGTGAAACATTCCTAGCTGCACTGCGTCGCTTCATGTCTCTGCGGGGTAAGTGTGCCAAAATCTACAGCGACAATGGCACGAATTTTGTTGGAGCCAAGCGAGCACTTGATGAAATGCAAGCGCTCTTAGCATCGCAGTCACACATCGATTTGGTCACTAGAAAACTAGCAGATGAAGCAATCCAGTGGGTATTTATCCCACCACACGCTCCTCACTGGGGAGGAAAATGGGAGTCGCTGTTCGATCTTCTTGCAGAAATTAGCGCAGTGGTTAACTCACGCCCGCTGTATAGCACAGCTCAGATGGTGAGCTACCTACCTTTCACCAGCACATCTTTTAATTGGACGACCATACACGACCATACCGGATCCTGATTTGGGTCATATTCAAATTGGTCGACTGGGCTACTGGCAGAGCATTCAGGCCATGTACCAAGGATTTTGGAAACAATGGCATCAGGCTTATTTAACCACTCTGCAACAACGTCCAAAGTGGACAAAGAGAACACCGAATATTTCAATTGGAGATATTGTCCTCATTAAAGAATCCAACACACCACCAGCTTTATGGCCCATCGCATGGGTTCTGGAAACCTATCCTGGAAAGGACCAATTGGTTCGCGTCGTTAAACTTAGAACCAAATCAGGAGAATTGGTCCGACCTATTACCAAGCTTGCGGTACTGCCCTGTTCAGAAACTGTGTTTCAGGGCGGGCCGGGATGTTGATGAACGCCTGCAACATATCGTATATTTTCCAACCCAATGTTTATACACATTTGATTATCATTATCCAGGTTCATGTATACTAATTAGTGTGTACACCCTTTAAAACATTTGTGACCACTGCGACGGCATTTCTTATAATTGTGAAATTATCATTTAGTATTAAAGTTTCAACAGTTCAGTACACACGTGTTTTAATACTACAGTCCACTACTCGTCCGGGAGTTTGTTCCAAAACAGTATGTATGTATAACAAAATCAAACGACAATAAATTGGTACTTCAAATAATTGCCTATAGCGGTTCACTTTTATTTAATATTAGTACGACATGCGATTTATATTTGTGTTAATTAAGCTCAACTATCTACCGTATTATATTATGGTCACGTATGTGCCAAAGGTTAAAAGTTGAAGGCCGAAATAAGCAATTCGCTGGTTAAATTTCACTTTCAAACTTTAGCACAGTACCTGTGAAGTCGACTTTGGCTCAGGAACTTTCCTTTGGTCGACTTGACTCATCCTCCAATAATCCAGTTGACGTGGCAGCAACACAACACAATCCCCAGTGCAGCAACAACAACAAGACCGACGCGGTTCCGCACAAATTAAAGTTTTTAATTTAAAAAAAAAAAACAAGCAAGTCCCTGCTCGGGCGCCAATGAAAATTTATATGATTTTATATAAATTATTAGAAACAAAGAAAAATGGGACGCTTGCTTTTAACTTTAACTTTAACTTCTATTTAGTGCTATCTTACAACTAACTTCAAAATTCGGCTTACATGCTAAACTAAGCCTAAGGCGGCGAAAAAAGGGCGCGAGGCGACGTCCGCAAACGGCCGCTCTCGCGCTCTCTTTTCGCCCTAAACTAAAATTCAAATATTTCTCTTAAACTATCCTAATCTAAAACAGCATCTGCGCCAACAACCATATTGATGCACATATGCATATAAATTTCTCGTGGCAATTTGGAGATATAACCTATATCGGACATAACACGAGGAGAATTTGCAAAAGAGCTTTTACAATTGTGCTTTTGGAACATAATGATAAACTGACGTATTGATCAGGTAACCTGGCACATGGAACTGAAGAAAAGCTTGACCGGAGTTTATAATTAATTTTGCCCAGCACAACGAGGCCGACTTAATTTGGAAAACGCAATCTTTTATAGTTGTGGTTTGAAATTGAATTTAAATTACATATACAAGTATTTCTTCTGGCCAATTATTTATGTTTTTATTTTGACACAGAATAATATAAATGTAGATGAACACGAAGTAAAGCACCACTGCATGCATTGGAGAGCAACATACAACGATAGTGAGTAAAGAAACAAACCTTATACAGAAAATATAATAATTGTGCCAATTTTGAAACAACATAAAGATACCAATCAAATTTCAAACAAGATAGAACGCTACAGTCGAGCAAGCCCGACAGTAAAATAGCCTGTAATCTCCACAAAAAAGAAAAATTAAAAAAAAAAAATTTTTTAAAAAAATTAAATTATTAAAAAAAAATAATGTATTAATTTATTAAATTAAATTAGAATATATGTTTATGTTTAGTTTTAACAGCATATATTTACATCACGTACCTATGCGTGTTTATATGCGTGTATGTATGCAGCACAAAGTTGAACCAAAGCAGCAACAACAACAACAGCTGCGGGCAGCGCTGCCGACAGAGCTGCAGGCAGCGCATGAGCAGCGATTTTACTTATGGCTATAACTTTCTTCAGAACTGACCTATCATGATGAAATTTGGCACACGGACACATTAGTACCAACTGGATGTACCTACCAAAATGTATTTCAAAATTCCGAGAATTACGGAAGTTATAAGAAAAAACATGAATTGCGGGGGAGTGGGGGGGTGCATCGAAAAAAAACTCAAACTCGTACTTTCTCGGTCTGAGGAGAATATGGAAACCAAGTTTGGCTATTCTAGCTCTTATACTTTCTGAGATCCTTGCGTTCATACGGACAGACAGACGGACAGACGGTCAGACGGACGGACGGACAAGGCTATATCCACTCGGCTTCTCATCCTGATCAAGAATATATATACTTTGTGGGGTCTGCCACGCCTCCTTCTGTGTGTTACATACATGCGCACAAAACTAGTATAGCCTTTCACCCTTTGGGTACAGGCTATAAAAAATAATAATTATGTTATAGGTTTATAAAATCGATTGCACATTAATATCACCGCTTTAAGAATTGTAAATATGAATCTTATTAATGCTTATAATTAATGGAATTCAAATTTGTATAATTAGCATTAAAATGACTTCTGCTTTGATAAAGATTGAAATGATAATTGTTGAATTAAAGTACTACAAATGAACGTTGAGTAGGGTCTTATAAAAGGGGGTATCATAAAACAAACATGCATTGAAAATAAATTTACATATGGGTTATTGCAGGAATATTTAGAAATATGTGATAACAAGGTAAGGCGGGTATACAAGGAAAAACATCCTCCTTGTCAGCTTCATGCTTTCCTCATCTTTAAACATCTTCAGGCTAGGTCAGGTACATTCTCTTGTAAAGTGGTCCGTTAAGAATGGATAAAAGATTTATTTATTTATTTTTAATTTAAGAAGAAAAAACCCAATACGTTTATACGCAACAAAGTCACAGGAAGTATGTCAGCTAGGCTCAGGAGATCCTTAAAGTCAGGTCGGCCGAGGTGTAGTAGTAAGCACCCTTATGTAAATACTGTAGTAGTGAGTAGTTTTATGTAAATACTATACGATGATTTAACTAACCATATATTATATGTTAAGTATTGTGTAAATACGTCGAACTGAAATTAAAATGGCTGTCAGTCGTTTTGCGGTTGCCAAGAAAGTTGGTCTACAATAGTATTTTGTTATATTTTTTTATTCAATGCATATGTTTATAAATTTCTAGTCTACAGATGTTTTGCAACTAAAATTAGTATTACATCGTCTTCGTCGGGCATAGCTAGGGGAGCTTCTTTTTCCATTGCGAATAGTAACATCGCATCATCTGACATTAATTCTGCAATCAAGTCCTGTTGCTTATTATTTTGAGGAACAGGCTGGCCATTATGTTGCTTCGACTTTTTCTTTGCTTTAAGATCTGCATCAATCTCCATAACTCGTCTGTGGAAGTCTGGCACTCCTAATTAATTCTTAGGCATATTTTTATCATAATATTTCTGTGCTTCCTCTTCCAAGGCTGAGGAGTCCACTTCAATCATTTCACTTGGTGTGGGTGAAAACTGCCACGTCGGCAACATCTCATTATTCCACGGATTTACGTGCATAATAATTCTGAGACCGAGAAAGGATGAGTTTGTTCATTTTTTCTGATCCACCCCCCCCCCCCCCACTCCCCCCCCTATTAACGATTTTTTATAACTCCCGTAATTCTTGGAATTTTGAACTACAATTTGGTAGTCACATTAGATTAGTAATTATATATCCGTATACCAAGTTTCATTATGATAGAATGATCGGAAAGAAAGTTATAGCCATATAACCAGGCCCAATGCACACATACATACATATGTACAAGTACACAAACACGCATAAGGCACGATTCTGATGTAAATGTATGTATGCATGCATGGAATATTTTATATTTAATTAGTTAATATGTAGTTAATTAATTAAATTAATTTAGTTAATTAATTTATTAAATTTGTCCACAAAGTATTTCAAAAAAATGTAACTGTTTTTCCAAAAAAAAAAAATTTTGCAATTGGTTTAGCCTTAGCCAACAAACTGTCTGCGGTATAATATTTTGGTTGCGATTCTAAATATTTTTACCAATTGGTATTGAGCTGTATGTGATATTTCCCCATACAAGTTAAACTAATTGGGTTAGTGGTTTGGTCCATGAGCCAACTTAGAAATATTACGTAATCGGTTCAGTGGTTTGGATCCTGATTCAACTTACAATTATTTTAGTAAGTTGGAATTGAGTTGCGTTATATATTTAATTATACTCGAATTGGATCTCCAGTTGGAAGTGAAATATGGTAAGATACTTTGATATTGAGGGGAATATATTTGAACAAGGTCGTATTGAGTTGCATAACAGGTTTTGATTAGTCTAATTGGGTCACCAGTTGGAAATTTGTGGTGAATATCCTTTTAATATCTACCACACCGCATGATGGCCGCGAACCCTTAGGGGTTCGATTGACACAATGTTCACAAAAGTGAACAAGAGCTCAGGAGTTAGCATAGGGAAATAAATATAGGTAGGCTTAACAGAATCTCGGCCTAAAACTAGCCGCGTGCATCAGTGCTGCAGACCAACGCATCGTAGACATGTGCATATGAGACGACAGCGTTTAAGGGTGGGTGCGCAATCCACTAGATAAGAACGGCTTCGGATAAGTACATATGGAGGGGAAATCCACTTGACACGATTAGGATAGAATAAGACAAAAAATGTAAAATTAGAGTAAGTGCAATATTTAAAGAATGAGAAAGAATCAAATATTGAATTATAAGAAAAAGCTAGTACATATAGTAAGACAAAAATTGTATAAATACTGAAGGAATTTCAGGAATAAAGTTAGAATGAATTTGGAAATTAGTTTGATTCCTTTTTTGATCTCCAGAGCGATCTGCAACTAAAATATAGTCGGCAGCCTCTGGTGGTAAGAAGGTCGCGCGCTGTATAGTGTTCACCTTTTACATTTGGTCCTTCGGAAAACGGCGAGGAAGACAACAGACCAAATCCCTATAAGGTTATGACCGCAAGAGAGACGAAAAAGCAGCGGAAACTAAGCCCTACAAGGTTTGGGCCATAGGTCGTCAAAACAACAACAACAATTAATAACATGGAAAAAAACAATGTTAAGGAAAGTAAATAAACAACATTTTTTGTTTAAAAAATAATAATAGTGTCAAGATGGTTTTTTGAGAAAGTTTCTGAGGAAAAATTAGAGTTTCCTAAATTTAGGGATTTTTGTGAAGTCTCAGGAAAAGCTCCTGAAAAAATTGTTGTTCCTAAAATCAGAAGATTTAAAGTTCGAAGAAAAAACACAAAATGTGTTTGTAAACAAGAGACAACGCCACAGTCAAGCAAGCCCGGCAGTAAAATAGCCTGTACTCTCCACAAAAAAGGAAAATTGAAAAAAAAATTAAATTATTAAAAAAAGTTAATTAATTTATTAAGTAATTAAATTAAATTAAAGACATGTTCATGTACAGTTTCAACAGCATACATTTAGATCAGAATCGTTTCTCTGCGTGTTTATATGCATGTATGTATCCAGCGCAAAGTAAAACCAAAGCAGCAACAACAACAGCTGCGGGCAGCGCTGCAGGCATATATACATGTATACTGTCCTACTTCTGTTATAACTTAGCCAGCTTTGCTAAAAGTGCGTTCAGTGGCACATAATGTAGATGACACGGCAATGAACTGCCTGACTACAGAATTAAATGAATCATCACTGCTCGCCAAACAAAAGATGGCTCCTTTCCCCCTGGGGCTATCAATGTTTTTTCATTCCTTCTCACACATTTTTCCCTCGATGTAACTATAAAACGGGAAACAATCCATAGCAGACAATTACCTTAATGAGGCAGCGTGTGTTCATTTCTTAAATACATACATATGTACGTATATGTACTTCAAGTTTACTTTACAGATATCTATGCATCCAATATTTTTAATACATTTTTTTATGGTAGGACAGGATATTCAAGAGTTGAGGTCGCTTGACTTTAACATTCCTTTCTTGTTTTTATACCCTGTACCCGTAGGGTAAAAAGGGTATATTAGGTTTGTGCAAAGTATGTAACATGCAGAAGGAAGCATTTCCGACCTCATAAAGTATATATATTCTGATCTAGACCGTCCGGACGTAAGGATCTCAGAAATTATAAAAGCTAACCAAAACCAAAGTTGGTATCCGGATTGTTCTATGGCCGAGAAAGGACGAGTTTATTTTATTTTTTTTTTTATTTTTCCCTTCTTCCCCCGCTACAGAATTTTGTCAATAGCGCCCTAAACCAAACTTTGCACACATAATTCATATATACCTATTTACTTTTGTTTTAAATTTCATTGTAAAGAAATTATTTTTCCAGCCGAGGTAATGCTCAGCTGTCCAGGATCCCTTACAAGAAAATTTGTAAGTTGCGGGACCTTGCGACCAAAAGAGCTCGACGCACGCTGTAGGGGACTATTGGCAGTGACACGTGGAATTTGCGTTCACTGGTTGATGCCCGATGGACGAAAGTTCGACGCATCTACCAAACTGCTGCCGTCTTGCAATTATGGTTAACGACTTGCTCTGCCGATTTCGCGGTTTATAACACCTTAGCGTTAATGCCTGTTAATGGCCCAGCAGATATAACCAACCGCCCCACTTCGTTGTACACCTACTCAAAATGCTGCCGGCCCTATGCTACACAAATTTAACACCAGGATTCTTGCAACTTACATGGATTTTATTTGGTCGCTTAATACTTTGCGGCTGGTACTCGCACATCTGTTCGCTGCTGTGGTCACTGGAGACGAGAGCTAGCTTACATTTTTGCTCGCCCTCGTTTTCTTCCGTCCCTTTTCGCTACGCACCTCGCCTGTTCTCTCTCTATTTACAACACTTATAAAATACCTCTTGTTGTGCAAATTCAAATTGTACCGATCCTTCATGATAATGCGCAATATACTAATTATAACTAAATCTTTAACTTCATGTGTTCCTGTTTAGTCTTAGCGTAACAATGTGCAATATTAGAGTAATAAGCAAAATATGGCGTCTTAGAATTAGCAATATTGCATGAAAACTTTAGGCTAATAAAACAATGTGCAATATTCAAGTGTGCAATAGAAACTTAGGATAGTAATACAATGTACAATATTCATATGTGCAATAGGAAAACTTACAAGTAAATCTAGTAATTTAATATACTTAAATTCTATCATAATAGTTTGGGGCGCAGAATTTAACTGCGTCACATCATATAAATCGGTTAATTCTAATAAAAGTTATTAGTGAAACAATTTCTCTTCAGTACATCCCCACCAAACTGCAGCAACGAGTTCGCTCTTCTTCCTCTTTTTGCTTCTGCTATGTCTGTATGAACGCAAGGATCTCAGAAAGTATAAGAGCTACAATAACCAAACTTGGTATCGAGATTCTCCTGAGCCCGGGAAAGGACGAGTTTGTTCATTTTTCCCGATGCACCCCCACTCCCCCCTACTCAAATTTTCTATAACTCCCGTAATTCTCAAAATTTGGTAGACACGTCCAGTTAGAGATTATATATCCGTATGTAGGGTTGGCAGATCTTTAACCAGCAGATAATCATTGGATTTCGGGGTGGGCAGTCCAGTAGTCTAAGAAGGTATATCGTTTTGAGTAGTAAGAGTTTGACTTCGGAAACGAGGAGACGTTGTGAACAAGTTATGAATAAACTTTAATTTAATTTGATTTAATTTGCACATGAATAAATATTGTACTCAATTGATTAAAACGACGACATGTGGTGTACTTATTATTAACGGAGTTTCTGGAGCAGATTTTTACCCACTCGTAGGGAACTCACTAAAGATCCCTACAATTTTCAACCGGGATAGAACCACAAGTGAATGTGCAAATTATAAATTAACATTAAGAAATTGTACAAATGAAGCATTTAATGTGTGTGTACGTGTATGTATAAATTGCCAACCACTAAGTTTTGCGCAACATTGTGAAATTACCACGAACGACGCAACGAAGATCAGACGAAAACAGATGCAGAGAATCAGCATTGCTAAACGCAGTAAAGAGGACGTAAAACGACGCCATTTGTTTTCGTCCAATGTGTAGAACGAAGAAGTAGCTAACGACAAAGAGCTAAAATACGACGAGGCTACAGTACGACGCAAAGACGAAGGTACTGTAGCAAACAGTAGAAGCAGAGCAGAGAGAAATCACAACGACGACGAAAATAGAGGGCAAAGAAGACTTAATCGACGCTATTCGTTTTCGTGCAAGGCGAACGAAAGAATAGCGAACGTTAAAGAAAGGAGAAAACGGCGGATCTACAGACCAAGAAAGGCGAAAACCGACATTATTCGTTTTCGTCCGCATTGCGAACATAGAGGAAAGCAACAGCCACGTGCGGCTTGTATTACCTGCGAACTACGTAAAGAAGACCAAGAAGAAAAAGCACCATCTGTTTGTGTGTATTCACATATGATGTCTGTATACGCAAGTATTGATCATATAGAAGAAATGCATGGTGTAGCAAATTAAGCAAGCGGACTCAACTTAAACTTTATTTAATGTAAATTTAATTCACACACTTTAAAATAAGCTAATATAAATTTAAAATATTATATTATATTTATAATATAAATTTTAAGCTTAACAGTGGCAGAGTTGAAGGAAAAATTGAAAGAGTTACAGTTGAAGAATTCAGGCGCTAAAGCAGTTTTATAGGAAAGACTATTGTCCTATTTTGGATTAGATAAAGACGAAAACGAGGAATCTATTTATGAAGAAACGATTAACATAACTGGGGACGAACAGACAGAAGACGCTCAAGTTTTAAATGGCGTTCACATTAAGAGACATCGAAGATTCCCTTTCAGCATTTACTGGCAATGGCTCTCCGGAAGTTGATGATTGGTTGCATGATTACGAACTTAATGCTTTAACAGTGAATTGGAATGATTTACAAAAGTTTGTTTATGGCAGGACATTAGTAAAAGGTGCAGCGAAATTATTTTTGAGTAGTGAATCTGGTATTAATGATTGGAATTCTCTGAAGGAAGCACTAAAACGTGAATTTAGTGAAAAGTTAACAGCAAAGCAGATCCATAAGTTATTAGAAAATAGGAAGAAGAGTCATAAGGAAAGCTTAATTGAATATTTCTATAGTATGTGTCGTTGGGCAAGTCAATCCCAGTTAGATGAAGAAAGCATTATTGAATATATTATTGAAGGCATTCAAGATACCAAGCAAAACAAGAGCTGCTTATACCAAGCAAACAATTTCAAGGAGTTTCGCGAGCAATTTAAAAATTTATGAAAAGATCAGTTCGAATCAAGGAAGTACACTAAGGACAAAATCAAAGTTTGAGAATAGTTCGATTCAAATCAAGGACAATAGGCGTTGTTTCAAATGTGGAGGTAGCAACCATATTGCAAAGGATTGCAAAGAAAATACCGTCAATGGTTTCAATTGCAATCAGCTAGGCCACAAGGCAAATCAATGCGAAACAAAAGGTCCAAGAATGGAAAGGGAGAAGAAAATGTCGAATGTCCAGCAATTTTCTCAGACCAGTTTGATTCTGGCAGCGATATTTGTACGATGAGCGAGAAAGTTTACAGAAAGATTTTCCCAGTTGCGTTGAAAAATGATGTAAAAGAATTGATCGGAATAGGAGGCAAGAAAATCTATACATTGGGTTCGTTTAATGTGGTCACTAAGTTGGATGAAAAAGCAATTAGCAGTAGTTTGGCAAAGGAAAGCCGTGACTTAGAGTTCACTCAACATAGTGATACTCAAGGGACCAGGCCTTCAGAATCAGCGAGTTCAATATATGATTTGGAAAATGCGTTCCGTCAAATACTGTCTACCAATGTTATCGAAGAGTTTTCACGAGGAATAAAGCTGTCGCATTTGAACCGTGATATGATGTCAAAAATAGGGAGATTGGTCGAAAATTATAGCCCGGTAAAACCAGAAAGAACCCCTGTCGAATTGAAAATAATATTGTCAGATGAAGTACCAGTCCGTCAAAGACCTAGACGTTTACCTTTCGTGGAAAATGAGAAAGTCGATACGCAGATCATGGATTAGGTAAAGGAGGGGATAATTCGACATAGTGTGTCCGAATACGCTTCCCCTGTGGTGCTTGTCGCCAAGAAAGATGGCTCAAAAAGACTTTGCTGCGATTATAGAAAACTTAATGAGAAGATAATTCGCGACAATTTTCCAATGGTGTTAATTGATGATGTTTTGATGATGTTGATGATGTTTTGTTTCAAGAAGGACGTATTTTCACTACATTGGACTTGTCTAATGGTTTCTTTCACGTCCCGGTACATGAGGATTCTCGTAAATATACTTCTTTCTTCACACAAAGTGGACAATATGAATTTAATTACGTACCATTCGGGATTTCTAATTCACCCCCGGTCTTTATGAGGTACATATTTGCTGTTCTAAGACCATTGATAGACGACGGTACATTATATTATTCCATTAAAAGATGAGCAAGAAGGACTCAGAAAGTTAGAGAAGGTATTGTGCCTCGCAGAGATTTCAGGATTGCGCATTAAATGGGGAAAATCTCAGGTGTTACAGCGCAAGGTGAATTTTTTGGGCTAAATAATAGAAAATTCAACAATAAGACCATCTAAAGAGAAGACTTCGACAGTTGAAAGCTTTCCAATTCCGAGAGACCGGAAAGTTCAACGTTATTTGGGCCTCACATCTTATTTCCGTAGATTTGTTAGGGATTTTGCTGTCGTTGCCAGACCACTGACAAATCTGATGAAGAAGGATGTTTGTTTCAAAATGGGCGAAGAAGAGTTAGCAGCATTCAATCAGTTAAAAGTTTATTTATCCTGTTCCCCTGTTTTAAAACTGTTTGATCAGAAGGGCTATACAGAAGTTCATTGCGATGCAAGTATGTATGGGTATGGTGCCATACTCTTACAAAAGGACTCGGAGGACCAAAGTCTCCACCCGGTAGAATATATGAGTCGTAAGACAACCCCAGCTGAAGAAAAAAGTATCCTTCATACGAGCTTGAAGTACTCGCTATAGTGCAGGCTCTTAAGAAGTGGAGAGTTTATTTGCTTGGTAGAAAGATAAAGATCGTTACTGACTGTAATGCTTTTGCGTTAACGATGAAGAAGCAAGATGTTCCAGTGAAGGTATCTCGTTGGGCCATATTTCTGCAGGACTTCGATTATGAAATTGAGCATCGTTCAGGGACAAAAATGAAACATGTCGATGCATTGAGTAGAGTGCATTGTTTATTGTTGGCAGATTCACTAAGACACCGAATAAAGCAAGCTCAGCGTTAGGATAAGTGGATAGCAACAATTTGTAAAGTGTTAGAGTCCGGTACTTACGACGACTTTGATTTGAAGTATGAAATCTTACACAAGGACCCAGTTAAGGAATTGATTGTAATACCAACCAGGATGGAAAACGAAATCATAATGACAGCTCATCGTCAAGGGCATTTTGGTGTTAAAAGAACTACCGATTTAGTGCAGCGAGAATACTTTATTCCAGAGTTGTTAGGGAAAGTAGATAGGATTGTTAAGTCTTGTGTAGAGTGCATTGTGAGTGACGCGAAATTTGGAAAGAAAGAAGGGTTTTGAATGTTTGAATGTAATCAACAATTCTGATGAGCCTTTGCAAACATATCATATCGACCATATCGGACCGATGGAGTTGACTAGGAAACAATATAACCACGTTTTAGTAGTTATCGACGCTTTTTCTAAATTTGTTTGGCTTTATCCAACAAAGAGTACAGGCGCCGATGAGGTGGTTGACAAGTTGCAGAAACAGGGCGAAGTATTTGGAAACCCAAAGCGCGTGATCACCGATAGAGGTACCGCATTTACTGCACACGTGTTTGAAGAATATTGTAAGGAACAGAGTATCCAACATTTGCTGATAGCGACAGGAGTGCCGCGTGGTAATGGACAGGTGGAGCGAATTAATAGGGTGGTCACTACTATGTTAACCAAACTTTGCGCAGAGGATCCGAAAGCCTGGTACAAGCATGTAGGTAGGGTACAATCGTTTATAAATTCCACTCCTCCGAGAAGTACTAAGATATCTCCATTTAAGATTCTGACAGGCATACAAATGAGAACCAAGTATGACAGTGATATAGAAAAGCTTGTAGAGGAAGAGTATAGTTTGGAGTTGCAGCAGGAGAAAGAAGATATTCGCAAGACAGCTGAAGAGAACATAGCACAAATACAAGATGAAAATCGCATGTTATTCAACAAGTCCCGAAAGACAGAAAAAGAGTACCAAGTCAATGATATGGTCGCTATCAAGCGTACCCAATTTGGCGCCGCATTGAAGCTGAAGGGAAAATTTTTGGGTCCTTATGTTGTGACGCGTAAACTAAGCCATGGCCGGTACATTGTTGAGGAAGTGGGCGATGGTGAAGGGCCATTAAAGACCAATACACTGGCAGAGTATATGAAAATGTGGTCTCCATCATTCGGGTCGAATAATGAATCAGGACAGCCGAATGTAGAGTTGGCAGCTCTTTAACCAGCAGATAATCATTGGACTATCGGGGTGGGCAGTCCAGGGTAGTCTAAGAAGGTATATCGTTTTGAGTAGTAAGAGTTTGACTTCGGAAACGAGGAGACGTTGTGAACAAGGTATGAATAAACTTTAATTTAATTTGATTTAATTTGCACATGAATAAATATTGTACTCAATTGATTAAAACGACGACGTGTGGTGTACTTATTATTAACGGAGTTTCTGGACAGATTTTTACCCACTCGTAGGGAACTCACTAAAGATCCCTACACGTATACCAAGTTTCATTATGATAGGGTGATTAGAAAGAAAGTTATAGCCATATAACCAGGCCCAATGCACACATACATACATATGCACAAGTACACCAACACGAATAGATGGGATTCTGATGTAAATTTAAATGTATATATGCATGTATGGAATATTTTATATTTAATTAAATTAATTAATTAAATTTTTTTAATCATTTTTATACCCTGTACTCAAAGGGTACTAGTTTTGTACGAATGTATGTGTGAAAATTTACTAACAAAATACCCAAAATAAGCACACAAGAACTAATCGTTTCATTTCAAACGTTCTACTTTGTAAACCTTACTCTTATACTCATACACACGAATAATAACTAATACAAATATCCATTGTACATATAAAACTAGTAATAAAGGAACACACGCAGCATACAGTCGCTCTTATTTGAGTTCCGGGCATAAAACAGTAATATATTTTTTACATGGTGCCGAAACCCGGGAACGCAGTGTCTGTCGTTATTCTAAAATTAATGAGGTTGATTAGACATATATAATCAAGAAGAATAACTAACGGGCGTGTTTCAGTTACTCGAGGCGTTGATTGGATATATAATCAAAAAGATGGATCCCGCTTATAGATCCACATGCAGAACACAACTAACCAAGTTGTGTAATAATATCGACAAGTACCTCAAGGTGGCCGAGGATGTCACTGAGGAGGGCTTGAGCGTGTACGTGCAACGACTAAAAAACGCACACGCAAACCTAAAATGTGCAGATGAGCAAGCTTTGTCAGCGCCATTTGGCGAAGATGAAAAGGAAAGAGATTATGACGTAATTATTGAATATGATGACCGTGCTGTAAGTACAGTCGCTAAGTTGGAATATAGACTGCACCGCATGGCGATATCGGCTCATCAGGCCATTTCCACTCAAAACCCTATAACGGGCCACAACGAGAGAGGCCTTGAAAATGAGCGACAAACGGAAGGCAACAACAGTTATAAGAGCTTCACGAAATTAAAGCCAATCGAGCTAAGGAAATTCAACGGATCGTTCGAAAATTGGATACCCTTTTGGGAGCAGTTTAAAATAGCAGTGCATGAAAATAGCTCGTTAGATGCAGTCGCAAAATTTAATTATTTAAATGATGCTCTAACAGGTGAAGCAGCCGCAGTTCTTTAAGGTTTTATTCCGTCCGAAACATGCTATAAAGATGCCGTCGAGCTGCTACTCGAAGAGTATGGAAGCACAGAAAAAATAATTGAGAGGTATGTGCAAAAATTGTTAAGTGTGAAGGCCGTCCAGTCAAACAATGACGTAAGGGGTCTGCGCCAACTATATAATGAAACGCAGGCAACAATAAGAACATTAAAGGCACTTGGAGTTTCCACGTCTCAATATGAGATTATGGTTAGTTCACTTCTTCTAAAATCAATTCCAGTTGACATGCGCATAGAATATCATAGAGTACGCAAACGAGAGGAACTCTCGCACAAAGCGCTCAGTTCTACAGTAATTGAGTCAAACGATCAACTAACTGTACTTTTGGAGTACATAAAAGTCGAAGTCGAAGCATTAGAGAAAGCGCAACTGTCCGAAGTTGGAAATAGGGATAAGAGAGAACGAGACGGCAAGGAAACCAAAATCACGCGAGCAGCTGGCAATGCGACGGCAGTAGGGCTATATGCTGTCGAACAAGCGAAACAAAAACAATGCATATTTTGCAAACGTACGAATCACGACACGAAGGAGTGTAAAGATAAGACAGTAGGCATTGAGTTGCGAAAAAAGATATTGCGTAGTAAGGGAAGCTGTTTCAGGTGCGCTAAACCAAATCATACGGCAAGATTTTGTAAAAATCAGCATTTAAAATGTTCAATTTGTAGCGGGCGGCACATTACAGCTATGTGCGATGGCAAGGCAAATCAGAAACAAGGCGGTGAACAAGAACAACACACAGAGACGGCGACACTCAGTACAATGGTGCATCGCGTAAACAATGAGATTTATTTACAAACAGCCAAGGCGGTTCTTATAAGTGGTGAAATAAAGGTGTTGTCCCGGATTATAATGGATAACGGGAGCCAATGCACCTACGTGACGGAACGTTTAGCAAAACATTTAAAGTTGCCGGTCGTAGGTACGGAAAGAACTAGAATCGTCGCATTCGGCCAAACTGATAAACAATCACGGGCCACACAATTCAAACGCACAATTATTAATGTAAAGAGTCAGTACTCGGATGAAACCGTGGAGATTTATGCAACTATAGTGCCGAACATATGCGAAGATGTATTGCCTGTGCCGCGTTTAAATAAACAATCGAACAAAAATATGGCTGAAAGCATTGTAGCCCAAGAAAAGCTAATTCCAGGCATTAATTTACTGATTGGTCAAGACAACTACTGGAAATTTAATAACAATAATCGTGAACTATTAGCAGGAAACTTAGTCGCAGTAGAAACTTTCTTCGGTTGGACAATACAAGGTCATTATGGGGAAGGTCAAGGCGAATCAAGGTGCGTTTTAAATATTCTGGAGCATCGCGAAGCATTCGACATTGAGCAATTTTGGAATTTGGAGAGTATTGGCATATCGTCGTACTCCGAACCGCAAGCTGCAGTACAGGCAGCCGAAATACGCCATATAGACGGGCGTTACTCAGTGCTCTTACCATGGAAGCTTCCAAAGGACAATTTGCATGACAACAAACAAAATGCAAAGAATCGGCTAAGCAGTTTGGGCAATAAATTGCTCAAAAATTCTGATAAATTAGAGGAATACGATGCTGGCATCAGAGAGCTATTGAGTAGTGGCGTGGCTGAAGCAGCGCCTGTTTTGGGTGAAACCCAGAAGGCATACTATATGCCCCATCATCCGGTCTATCGGCTCGACAAAGCGACAACTAAGGTGCGCATTGTTTTCGATGCCTCAGCCAGCGAACATGGAGCTTCTTCATTGAATGATCATCTTAGCCCAGGTATCAATTTATTAACAGATTTAACTGCTGTTTTAATAAGATTTCGTTGCCATAGAATTGCTATCGTTGCGGATATCGAAAAGGCGTTTCTGCAAATATCTATAGATGAATCCGATCGTGATTACCACCGGTTCTTTTGGTATGCATCAGTAGCATCTATTGGCACACTATATCCGAAAATTGCGGAGTATCGAATGACACGTGTTACATTTGGAGTAACATGCAGCCCATTTTTATTGACGTCAACAATTCAGCAGCACTTGCAAATGCAGGATCCGGCGCATGCAGCCATATGCCAGAAACTGCAAGACTCATTTTATGTTGACGACTTGGTAACCAGCGTGGCTACATTAAGGGATGCAGAGGATCTTTACTACCAATCAAAGATCATCATGCAAGGCGCAAGCTTTAACTTGCGAAAATGGAACTCTAACGATGCAGAACTGAAAAGGAAATTTAAAGAAACTGATGTAAATTTAGCAAGAGTTCAAAAGGTGCTTGGAGTCCAATGGGACACTATAACTGACGAATTGAGCGTAGACATAAAACCGATCATAACGTATGTTCAGAGTCTACGTCCAACAAAACGCAACGTATTACGAGCTATGGCCAGAATTTATGATCCATTGGGCATTCTCGGTCCATTTACAATAAACATAAAAATTTTACTCCAAAAGATATGGAAGGAGCATCTAGAATGGGATGCAACACTCAGCACGAGACTATCAGACGAGTTTATGGCCTGGCGAGAGGATATGGCATTGCTTGAAGACTTTTCCCTGCAGCGGTGTATGGTGTCGGGGAATATGGCTGACCTAGAACTGCACATTTTCGCTGACGCAAGCCCTGCTGCTTATGGAGCCGTCGCTTACTTAAGAGAAGTGGGGATGAATGGCGAAATACAAATAAAATTTGTTTGCTCAAAAAATAGAGTAAGCCCAATCAAAGAGAGTAGTGGAGCCACCTTACCGAAACTTGAACTTACGGCAGCAGTGGTGGCCTCTAGACTTGCTCAATATCTAAAGAAGGAGCTAAAGCTCGGCGTCTCTTCGACCTACATGTGGTCGGACTCAAGCATTGTGCTAAACTGGATTTCAGGATGCGGGCAGCCAATGTCTTCAATTAAATCAAAGGTGGCCGAAATAAACAAACTCACAAATATATACGAGTGGCGACATTGTCAAGGAAATTGCAACCCAGCTGATCTTCTGACACGCGGTATAACAGCTAAAAGGCTCCTAGGATCAGAACTTTGGAAGCGAGGCCCAAAATGGCTTGAATTGACAATCCACGAATGGCCAACCATAAATACAATTTTAAACTGTCGTAGGGGAGAAAGAAGACGATCTTGGCAGCAAAGCGGAACCACTATTTCCTGTTCAACGATATAGCACACTGCGAAAAATGCTTAGGGTAACCGGCTTTGTGTTACGTTTTATAGAACGTCTCCGAAAACGCACAACTAACGGAGTAGACACACACAACGAGATCAACGAGGCGCTATCATTTGCAGAGCTACAGGCAGCCGAGCTATATTGGATTCGTTTTATACAAGGAAAAGAATTCTTACCCGAAATTGAAGCACTGAAATCCGGAAAAGACTTGCCAAGAGACTCAAGGATCATCTGCTTAAATCCAGCCATGACTGATGGAGTATTGAGGCTTACAGGGCGTTTACCCAACCATAATTTTGAAACGCTATATAATCCAATAATTTTACCGAAAAATTCACATTTTTCAGAATTGCTTATTAGAGATGCTCATCAGAGAATAATGCATTGTGGTATAAACGCTACATTAACACAAATTCGCAAACGATTTTGGATAATAAAAGGGCGCCAGCTGATCAAGAACGTACTGGGCAGGTGTGTGGTGTGCAGACGGCTACATGGCAAGAGCGCATCCGAACCTTGGACAACTCTACCAACGAATCGATTGACTACAAGCAAGGCATTCGAAACAACAGGACTGGATTTTGCTGGTCCGCTTTATATAGCAACAGAAGAGGGACCAAGCAACCGTAAAGTCTACATTATGCTATTTACTTGCGCTGCTATACGCGGTGTACATTTGGAGCTGGTAGCGGATATGACTGTCGAAAGCTGCATAGGTGCGCTTCGTAAATTTGTAGCAAGGCGAGGACCGGTCAAAACTATAATATCCGACAATGCAAAGACGTTCAAAAGAGCCAGCCTGGAACTGCAGAAACTGGAGAAGTTGATGGAAAACAGCAAGATTCAACAATATGCGGCCAATGGAGGTATAAATTGGCAGTTTATCCCAGAACGAGCAGCCTGGTGGGGCGGATTCTGGGAAAGACTTGTGCGCACTGTAAAAGGCTGCCTAAGAGCTGCCATTGGAAAAGCTAGCCTTAGCAAAACAAACTTGGAGATACTGCTCACCGAAGTGGAATGCGTAGTTAACCAAAGACCTCTTACGTACATCACCACTGACTCTAACGATTTAGAGCCTCTCACACCAGCTCACTTTATGGGAGAGGCCAAACTACTAGGTGGTGAAGGCTTCACGACAGATGGAAGCAATTTGGCGCAAATGTGGCGCCACAGAACCAATTTGATGCAGCGCTACATAAAGCGTTGGCGCGAGGAATACCTCGCTCAATTACGAACTCTTTATTTTAACAGGTCAAAACCGAGTCGAAGCTTAACTGAAGGTGACGTCGTACTGGTGCACGATGATAATCAGGCGCGACTACTATGGAAACTTGGTGTAGTAGTCAAAACATACACTGGACGAGATGGAAGAACTAGAGCTTGCGACATCAGATCAAAGAATCAACAAATCCTGCGCCGGCCTGTTCAACTTCTCTACCCTTTGGAAATCCAATCGAGCTTGCCGGGGCCGAGGATGTGAAAATTTACTAACAAAATACCCAAAATAAGCACACAAGAACTAATCGTTTCATTTCAAACGTTCTACTTTGTAAACCTTACTCTTATACTCATACACACGAATAATAACTAATACAAATATCCATTGTACATATAAAACTAGTAATAAAGGAACACACGCAGCATACAGTCGCTCTTATTTGAGTTCCGGGCATAAAACAGTAATATATTTTTTACAGTATGTAACAGGCAGATAGAGGCGTGGCAGACCCCACAAAGTATATATATTTTTGATCAGGATGACAAGACGAGTCGATATAGCCATGTCCGTATGTCTGTATGAGCGCAAGGATCTCAGTAAGTACAAGAGCTAGGATAACCAAAATTAGTATCAAGGTGCCTATAAGCCCTAGGCAGATCGAGTTTGTTTATTTTTTCTGATACACCCCCCCACTCCCCCGCAATTCGTGTTTTTTCTTATAACTTCCGTAATTCTCGGAATTTTGAAATCAATTTTGGTAATACTAATGTGTCCGTGTGCCAAATTTCATCATGATAGGTCAATTCTGAAGAAAGTTATAGCCATAAGTAAAATCGCTGCTCATGCGCTGTCGGCAGCGCTGCCCGCAGCTGTTGTTGTTGTTGCTGCTTTGAACACTTTGTGCTGCATACATACATGCATATAAACACGCATAGGTACGTGATGTAAATGTATGCTGTTAAAACTGAACATAAACATGTATTCTAATTTAATTTAATTAATTAATTTTAATTAATTCATTCATTCATTTTTTTTAATAATTAAATTTAAAAAAAAGGTTTTTTTTTAAATTTTTTCCTTTTTGAGGAGAGTACAGGGTATTTTACTGTCGGGCTTGCTCGACTGTAGCGTTCTCTCTTGTTTATACTCTGTACATGAAATGTACAGAATTATATTAGGTTTGCGGGAGCTGAAAAATGTAACAGGCAGAAGGAGGCCTGGGAGACCCCACAAAGTATATATATTCTTGATCAGCTTGACGAGACGATTCGATCTATGTCTCTCTGTCCGTCCGTATGAACACCTGGATCTAGAGACCATAAGAGGTAGAGACACCAAACTTTGCACAAAGACGCGTTATGTGTGTATTCTATACGAGTTTGTTATATTTTTGTGATTATTGTGATGCTTGTGGTTTGGTTGACTGCGAACATGCTTACATAGATACGAATATACGAGCATAAACGTACATAATAATTTCTATAATTATTCTAAACATATGTACAGAGTAATTCAAAGTCCGGACACCCGACTTTGGCTTTTTTACTTCTTTCTTGTTGTCCTACTTACCCCTCTGACTAGGTTTGTGCAATTATTCGGAGTAGATTTAGCCGAATGGTGAGTAAAATGCCCCTATCGCGATGCATCAAGCCAGAAGTGTTTATTTTAGATATTATTGTAATTTGTATTGTGTTATGTTTTGTGAGTCGCAATGATAAGCATTACTGTGCAACTCCACCAAAATGAATTTATAACTTATTTATTTCGAAAATGGCTTAAAGGGTTATAAATGACTTGGGCTGTTTTCTATGGTTTTGGACTAAGAAATTTCTTAAAGCGTGTGCAAAAGTGTTCCAAACTAAAACGCAGGATTTTCATTGCACGGGTCTCACGCGAGTCTATAATGTGGCAAACCACATCGTGCTGATTACAGAATGGCAGTAGACCTAAAGTTCCACTACGTAGATCCAAATGCCGAAAGCGATCAATATTGCATGTGCAACCATCAAAGATATAGTATGGGTGCGCGTCTCTCATGCCTTCTGATTTTTGAAAGACTACATAATTTCCCCAAGGTGTCATTATGAGCACTCGATCAGTAACCTTGAAGGAGGAGTTCAAAAGTCGCCTTAGACTCTCCACTGTACCACTCTCAGAACCTGCAACAGCCAAGCTGTTGGGAATCTCCGTATAGCTAGGGTAGTTAATTGATGCATACCGCTGTTTTTCATTTTGGTAGATGGTTTTGGTAACTGCGAATCGTGAATCAGAATACTTGCTTTTTTTTTCCGGTAATTTTGAACGCACCGGTTTCATTATATTGTCCCTGATTTCAACAGCCTTCGTTTTATTAGATTTTCTAGGAACTGTTAGAAATTCTATTTTTGGGGTTCTGTTCAGCACAGTAGTAGGCGACTTCATCGTATAATTAGGCAACACTAGTTTCTTCTTGGATTGGTAACTTTCCAAACTGATGCAAGGCTGGGCGTCCTCAAATCTCGTCATCATCAAGTGTTTTGAATTATGTCCTTTACCTTCATCAACCGGGAACTGGCATTCACCCTCTTCAAATTGCAACCTAATATCGGAATCAAAGCAACAACTACAGACATCCTTCTCATTGTCACTTATGTGGGTCAATAGTTTCGAACAGTCATAATTGTGTTCGGGAAAGTAAATGGTCTCATTGATGGACTTTACTTCGTACGCAAGACCGTCTGGTGTTGGTGCTAATGCATATCCTCGAGGGCACTCAGCAAGATTCTTAATAAGTACTGCGTGCAGATAGAATATAGAATGACTGTTGGACTCTAAGAGTTGCTGATGAAACACGCTGAGCATAGTAATCTGATCACGAAACATTCGTACTGTTGCCCACCTTAAACCAGGCTTGCTATCCATAGCATTTCGAGAGCCAACAATTTGATGGCGATAGGGGTCCAGAAGATAGTAGAAATCATTCTTGCACCACAATGCGTACATTTGATTATTTATCTGGAAAAGTGCGTTATTATACTGCCGTAAAGTCTTAAATACCAGTTCCTCAAAATCATTATCTCTAAAGTGAGCCGTGCAGCGCCACTGACCTGAATACACTTTGGGAAGTAGAGACAGTTCAATGACGAATTGGCCCAGACGCAGCTGTGTAGGAAACATGTCCAAATTGATAGATGAACCATCATTTGCACACAACTTCCAGTAGTTGCGACACAGTTCTATCCCATAACAAATCAGGCGATCTAACATGTTAGTGTTCCAAGTGGCCGGATGATCGATTTTGGCAGCCAGTATAGCTGCAACGCAGACCATGAGACTACTCCGGTTTTGAAGAGGTTCTTCTTGGCTTAACGACAGATGAAGATTAGACTTTAAATATGCATAATTTTTGTTAACAATTTCGAATTCAACAGAGCGTGTGGTTATATCCCGTATAAAAACACGGCCATCTGGAGTAACCAGACGTACCACTACAAGTTCCCGAAGGGTAAAAGGATCGGTAGAACCCACACCGCTCATGTTGCTTATCAAATGGAAAACATCGTTAATAGACTTTAGACACACTAGCATAGCCACGCCATAATTATTGGTACTGCATAAGTCTTCACGCCGTCGGCCTTTTACATCTAATACAAAAAACACCCTTCGCCTTCGCCAAATCAGCAAATAACCCGTACAGGTCCACAAAAGGCAGTAGTGGCCATTCCGAAAGAAGGCATGTAGAACGCTCTTTAGATTGCGTATTATGTGCGCTGGCTGTTTCTCTGCTGCCTTGCATGGATCGCCCAAGTATCGTGGCTCGAGCTCCAAAGTGAATGTATGTCCTTCAATATTAAAAGTTCGCTTAATCTGCAGCTCCGCGCCCGAGTAGATTGGGGATTGGATTTTTGGACCGTCGCATTGTAAGTCTTTGCTGCTTGATTTAAATAGAGCTGCGCCATCCTGTATCAACTTGTCAATGTTTTCAGCTGTCCAATCAACCTCTGGAAGAACATAAATTAAGGCAAACGCCTTTAAATAGGTTGCAAAAATAATGGAGTCCTGATTAGGACTATTTGCACAAACGGTGCTGGAAAAGACAACGCCAACTGGTCCACCTATGGAGCCAGCCTCAACTTCTTTTTGATGATTAACTGAAATTAAATAATTAGTGCCTTTAAATATGTCGGCTACTTTAATAAGTACGCTTACTGCTACTGTGCAATTTATTATCAACCCTTAAGGGAATACCAATGCACTGCCGGCTGTAGAAACTGCCGCTGGTGTTATTTAGCCTAAAGTAGCTGGAATGGCTAATGATTTAAATTTAATGTGTGATGTAAATTGTTATTAGATTTTTAATATATTGACGACGCACCTTCGACTTTTTGTACAATTGTAGATAGAACGCTTACGATAGAATTTATGAGCGCTTACTGGGCAACTTAGGCAATACATTTTACGTCAACCCTGGTTACTAATAACTTTCGAAACTTGCTTCCAAAAAAATGTTTGTTGTATTTACTTGACTATATATCTAGTACACGAAAATTTATATTTTGTAACTAAACTTGAACACATGTCTATAACAATTACTCGCTAGGCAACTACGATTTTTATACTCTGTACATGAAATGTACAGAAGTATATTAGGTTTGCAGTAGCTGAAAATGTATCAGGCAGAATGAGGCGTGGCAGACCCCACAAAGTTTATATATTATTGATCAGGATCACAAGTCGAGTCGATATACAGATGTATAATTCTGTAGAAAGTTATAGCCATAAATAAAATCGCTCCCAAATGCCCTTTTTAGTGCGCAAAAATTCAAGCTCCAAAGGGGGGAAAACGTGCTGCAAAATTTGTTTGAAAAATCCACATTTTTATCGGTTACTTGATCTAAAACTTGGTTTCTAAAATCACTAAAAACTACAAATAAACTTAAATTTGTCTTGGAGATTGAATTTTTGGGGATTTATTGGGTTAAAAAAGGAAACCGGGTCAACAGCCCACAGTCCAAACCGTAGGATCTATAATGTTGAAATTTCGGGTCAAATATCCTATTGTGTGATTGCGTGCACTAAGGAAGGGATCACAAAATTTCTACAAAGCATGGTTGAAAAATCCACACCGCGTCGTTACGATGCCGAGATTAGTTAAGTAGTAATAAGTAATCGTAATTAGCTGTAAGCCATGAAGGCAAGTAAATTTTAAGTTCTTTTGGGTTTGTTAGTCTTTTTTTGGTTTTTGCCCAACGCGCACTGAAGCGCGGGTTATATATTTTTTGAGTTTTAAATAAAACACGTGAAGAAGATTTCGGCATACCGCCCTCTTTTATTCAGCGGACGCCTCGGCATTTTGGGGTGCCTACTATTTATTAAATTGAACGAACTCTGGCCGGCGAGCATACCCGCGGCAGAGTAAGAACCTTACAAGTGGCGCCCGAGCAGCGACTCCAAAGAAGTTTGAGGTTAGATCCGACCAAGTAGAGAAGAGAGCGTGTACCTACGATACTACGAACGAGCTGGATACGTGTGCTGCGGAAGGAAGAGCTCAGCGCGGTGCTGCGCGAGTTCGAAATCGAGGAGACCGGAAACGTGGAGGCGTTGCGGTCGCGGCTGTCCACGTTCGTGAAGTCGGCCAAAGAAGAGTACCGACCCCGCCTAGCGGCATATCACGAAAACATGTCGTCGCGTACCGCGGCGGCAGACCAGTTGAGCCCGGTGCCCGGCGGACGGCTGGGAGTCCCGAAACAAGAGGACGTACCGGAGGGGCTGCTCGCCGTGACAGAGGCAAACACGACACCAGCCGTGGTCCCGGTGCGAGCTGCACCCAGCGTGGACGACATCGCTAACTCCAGCGACAGTGCCGACCAGCGCGACCGCTACCGAGTCGCGGCCTCGCCTGAAGCTGCCGCAGCCAAGCCCACGGCAGCCTCAGCGACGCCAACAGTGGCTCCAGTGCCCTCAACGGTAGACCTGTCACAAGCAATTGCCGATTCGATGACAGTTGCGTTGGCGCAGTACACCCACCGGTTGGCCCAGACCATGGAGGATGGTTTCCAGAAACTGTCGAGCCAGATCTGCGCTTCCACCGCGTCTGCTGCTCCTGCTGGTGATGCACCTGACGATGATGACCCAACAGCACCAACTCCAGCGCCGCCGCTCGCGAGTGCGCAGGCGGTGGCAGAACAACATGCGCCAACATCAGCCGAACGGGACAGACGAGCCGCGTTGCAGACACAGGTAGCCCAGTGGGGCGTCCGATTTGACGGCAGAAGAACGTTCTCCGGGATCTGGAAGATAAGGCAGAGATGAGCAACGTGCGATTAGACGAGTTGGTGACCGCATTACCGGAAGTCCTGGTTGGCGAGGCAAAGGAGTGGGAGTGGTCAAGGCGCAATTTGGCACAACGGTGGGCCGAGTTCCGCCAAGACCTACTAAAGGAGTATCCAGCGGGTCCCCACATAGAAGAGCGCCGGCGGGAAGCATACAGCCGGGTCCAGGGCGCATCAGAGGGCCCTATCGAGTATGTCCGAGCGATGCAACGACTGATGCGCGGCGCGGAGATGACTGCAGAGGAGCAGCTGAGACTTGTCCACGCCAACGGGCTACCAGAAATACGCGCCAATCTCCGCCTGGCAGGCGAAGAAGTGAGCTCACTCCATGGGTACGTACAGGCGGCACAGGGCGTGTACCAAGCAGTCTTAGCACGGTCACAGGCGGCCGGCAATGATGAGACGAACGCCACACACCCTACGCCGATCCCACAGACGGTGGCGGTTGGCCCAGCGGACACGCATCGTCGCCCTCCCATCTGCAGACGTTGCGGGATGGGAGCGCACAGTATGGACGCGTGCCCAAACTCTCAACAGTTCTACTATTGGGACTGTGGTAAGATAGGGGTGCGTGCGAACGAATGCTGCCGACGCGCGACGGGAAACGCCAGAGGGGCTCGTCCCACATTAACAGTCGGCGAGCCCACGCAGGCAAATTCCAATTAACAACGACACGCAGGGTAGCGGCCGCGCTACCAGTAGACTGTGATGGTGTACTGGTAGAGGCGGTCGTGGACACCGGAGCGACACGCAGCTTCGCGAGTCCGAGGCTGGCGCAACGCCTGCGGGCGCCAGATGGAGAAAATGTACGGTCCGTGAGCGTGACTGTGTCCATGGCTGACGGGACACAGAAGACGGTCCGTGAAGAAACGAAGGCGACGGTCACGGTGGGCGACAGTCGCGTAGTACTGCCGCTGCTCACACTCCCCGGATGCATAGATGAGCTCACATTGGGACTGGATTATGTCCAAATGGCCAACGGGGCGGTGACTGTGGGCGGCCAAACTGTAGAATTGCGAACGAACGATCCACGGCCACGCAGACGGCGGAGGCGAAATCGCAGAGCCCGACATGCAGCCTTGGTGACAAGCGAACAGGCGGGGCTCACTATAGCCGCCCACCTAACGGAGCAGCAGAACCAGACGGCCGCCAAGTTCATCGAGGGGGAACTGGCAAGCTTTGAGAGCATCACAGGAGTCTCGTCGGCGGCGGTGCACACAATCCGGATGAAAGACGAGCGTCCCATCAAACAGCGGTAGTACCCCCGGAATCCGGCCATGCAGGCAGTGATCAATCAAGAAGTCGACGAATTGCTGGCAAAGGGCTGCATCGAGCAATCCGATAGTGCCTACAGCGCACCTATCGTGTTGGTGCGCAAGAAGACAGGCGCCTGGGGGATGTGCATCGACTACCGACAGCTGAACGAACGCTCAGAACCAGATGCGTACCCAATTCCGCGGATCCAGCACATTTTGGAGCAGCTGCGCCAGGCCAAATACATAAGTAGCATCGATTTGCGGAATGGGTACTGGCAGATTCCGATGGAGCGTGAAAGCCAGCGATATACAGCGTTCATGGTGCCAGGACGCGGGCTGTTCCAGTGGCGTGTGATGCCGTTTGGCCTGCACTCCGCGCGTTGGACAGCGTCATCGGCCCGGATATGGCACCGCATGCGTTTGCATACCTCGACGACATAGTGGTGGTCAGCAGGACGTTCGAGGAACACTTGAGCAACTTGCGCGAGGTGTTCCGGCGACTGCGGGCGGCCAATCTTCGAATAAATCGAGATAAGTGCGAATTCTTTCGTAAATCCATTAGGTACCTGGGGCATCTAGTGACGGAGGCGGGCATCCAAACGGATCCGGAGAAGGTAGCAGCCATCCACTAGCTGAAGCCGCCATCAAATCTAAAACAATTGCGGCAGTACATTGGTGTGGGCTGGGCGCGGTTCTGACGCAAGACATAGACGGCCACGAACACGTGATTTCCTACGCCAGTAGGAAGCTGCAGATAGCGGAGGTCAACTACAGCGCCTCGCAATTGTTTGGGGAATCCGAAAGCTGTGGCACTACCTAGAAGGCTACCATTTCACTGTCGTGACCGATCACTTGGCGTTGCGTTGGCTCAACTCGATCGAGAGCCCCACCGGCCGCATCGCACGCTGGGCTTTGGAGCTACAGCAGTACACCTTCGATTTCCAGTACCGGAAAGGATCCTTGACCGTGGTGGCCGACGCGCTGTCACGACAGCCGCGCGAGGTGGCCGGCCGTGCACACGTGGGGCCAGAGGCAACGCCAACTTGTAAATGGTTACAGCGGCTGACGGCAGCGGTGGTGGAGAGTCCCAGCAAGTACCCAGATTACGCCATGCAGAACGACAAGCTGTACCGTTGCATCGCCCACGTGCTACGTGTATCTACTGGTCCTGGTGGACAAGTTCACCAAATGGGCAGAATTGGTCCCCATCCGCAAAGCGACGGCAGCAGCAGTGAAGCTGGCCTTACGGGAACGGATTCTGGCGCGTTTTGGTACACCAAAAAAAGCTCATTACGGACAATGGAGCCCAGTTTACGAGCCGCGCGTTGAAGCAGTTCCTCGCCGAAGCAGGCATACAACAACAGCTGACGGCACCATACACGCCGCAGGAGAATCCCACGGAGCGGACCAATAGAACCGTAAAAACGCTGATCGCGCAGCTGGCAAACGGGCAACACAATATGTGGGACGAGCAGCTGCCGGAAGCACAATTGGACATTAATACAGCACGGTCAGACGCGACAGCCTACCCACCTGCTTTCGTCCTATTTGGGAGAGAACCAAGGCGGCCACGCACACTGTACGGCGAAGACCCGGACGGCCCCGAGGCAACACCAGGTAGCCCAGATTCACACGCGACGCTGCTACAGTTCGTTGCCCGAGTCGCAAAAAGGAACCAAGCGATGGCCAGCGAGGATCAGGCACGCCAGTACAACCTGCGAAGACGCGAGTAGCAACACCACCTGTCCAACGCGGCCGAGCAGTTTGCGGCCAAGCTGGCGCCTCGCTTCGATGGACCATTCACGGTACGGGCATTCATATCCCCAGTCATAGTGCGTGTGCGACCAGTAGCGAGTGGCAGAGGTAGAACGGCACATGTACGGGACTTGAAAGCGGTGAATGCAGAGGACAGCGAGGCCGACGAAGGCAGCAACGGCGGAAGCCACGTTAGTATGGCCACCATGCCACCGACAGCTGCACAGCGGCCATTACAACAGCAGGCCACTCCTCAGCGTCAACAAAAGCAGCCACAGCGGCAGCCACGGTCGCAGCAGCCGCGCGACAGCCACGACAGCAGCAACAGCAACCAGGGCCCTAGCGGCCACACCGACAGCAGCAACAGCAATCAATTATCACACCAGCCGAGATACCCAAACAGTGCCAAATAGGCGCAGCGGATTGGCAAGTGCCGGGCGGGCAGCTGGACAAACACAACAAGAAGGAGGTTGGGCACAACGCAGGAAAATAGCCCAGGACCGGAAGCCAATCACAACATAAACATGTGGGCGGTGATGTCGAGTTGCCAGAGCGGCAGGTGGCCGTCGTTAATGTATTATCGTGGGGATTCGATAAGTGGCAACACCGGCCACTATCGCATAAGTATGCGAGTGCTAACACCGACGATAGATCGCCAGGCATGGGTAGCACTGGCGGACCGCGAAAGTGAGAGGTGGCAGCGCTAACAAAACAGCTGGCACAACATTAATACACGTGGCGGGAAACCGGCGCGTCGCAAATTTTGGAAGTAATAAATTTAAAAAAAAAAAAAAGAAGTGAGAAAAATGGACGCGGATTGGGGCTATGTGGACCTGGAGGAGTGGCGTCGGACCCAAAGGCAGATCGAGTTCGATCGGGACCCGGCGGAAGGCGAACGAGGGAAGGCTCCCGATGGTGGCGTTGGCGGCCACCCCCGCCAACCGAATCGTGCTCCGCTCAGGGAGGGGGGACGTGTAACGACGCGTTGCGTAGCGGGCAGCCGCGCGTCGTTACGATGCCGAGAGTAGTTAAGTAGTAATAAGTAATCGTAATTAGCTGTAAGCCATGAAGGCAAGTAAATTTTAAGTTCTTTTGAGTTTGTTAGTCTTTTTTTGATTTTTGCCCAACGCGCACTGAAGCGCGGGTTATATATTTTTTGAGTTTTAAATAAAACACGTGAAGAAGATTTCGGCATACCGCCCTATTTTATTCAGCGGTCTTGCTATAACCCAATTGCGATGGTTTTACACTCAATGTGATAGTTGTAAGGGCCTTCTGATCCAAAGCTCTCCACTTGGCATCCTCAGCACTTTCCGCAACCACTTCACCAGAGGCCATGCCCCATAGCTCCGCATGGATCAATACACAATCAATACCGCGGGTATGCTCGCAGGCCAGAGTTCGTTCAATTTAATAAATATTAAGTGAAGCTTGGATGAAATTGCAAGAAGTTCACCAAAGTAGCACTTTATAAAAAGATACTAAGCTTGTGGATGGCACAACGACAGAGCATTTCCAATTATTTAAACACGTTTAATGAAGTACTGGACCAGCTAGCTTCTGTGGGAATTGAGATAAATGATGAGTTACGTGCTATTATTCTGCTTTCCAGCCTTCCATCAGAATACGAAAATTTCGTTGTTGCTATGGAGACGCGCGATGATTTACCGCGATTTGACACTCTAAGTATAAAGCTCAAAGAAGAGGGTGAACGAAGGTCAATAGATACAGATAAATGCGGCGAAAAGGGACTTTTCAAGGCGAATTGCCGCAGTGTAAGCGTTCACAATGAGAGCAGAAATATAAAAGAAAGAGATCAAAAACACTTCAGCTTACTAAATGCGTTAAACGCAGGTAGTTCTCATCGAACGAAATGGTGTTTGGACAGCGGATCAACGAGTCATATGTATTGTCATAGAGAAATGTTTACAAGTTTTGAGAAACATTCAGAAATGATAGGTTTGGCAAATGGCGTTTTTTTGCAAGAAGAAGGAAAAGGAGAAGTGGCATTGAACGGTGGTTTATATGCACTTAAGCTGATCAACGTTCTGTATGTACCGCAGCTGACGGGCAATTTCGTTTTGTAATGGTTGCCTGCATTAAAATTGATTTTTTTTACTTTTATCGCAGCTCGGTGCTACAAAATTATCACTTGCGATACAAAGGGCTAATATTTGTCCCAAAGCTTCAGGCCCCTATCAGCTGTATTACTCTGAAAGCTTTAGTTAGTACAACTCCGGGTTTTGGTTGGAATGTAAAGCGCATCTAACTTTACGCACTTCAGTAGTTCCCTGGAATTATGTGTTATAAAAGGCCTGATCTTGCTAAAACCGACCTCTTTTGTTCATTAACTTTTGGATGGCCAAGTTCTACAAAGTAGCCACGTCCGTCAGCTACGCCTAACACGTGTTTTGAATGATATTCACTGGCCCATATTTATTCGGGTTCATTTTCTTTTGCTATTATGATATATATTTGTACACATGCCTTTTCGCGAGTTTATTTCAGTTTAAGCTTTTATAAATAAGACAAATTTAAATACTAATATGCCTTTGAGAGAACATATGACAATAACTTGAAATGCGGAGGTCAATGAACCCGCAAAGAATGCGCTGATCTGCAGCACTGACCTGCCTCACTATCACTCATGTGAGCTTTTAGTTTAGTTTTGTTTTTTCATTTAATTGCCATTAAATAAACTGCTTCTGATTCGGGTAGCTAAATTTTGAATCGACGTTACTTTAATGCATAAAGAATAACATGCAAATAAATAACATTAAGCGTACACACACACACACACTTTCGGATTTTATAATTAATTTTTTTTTCCAATTTTTTTTTACACTATAAAAAATTAAGCCTATTTACTTTGAATTATATATATAAATAAATACTTGGTTTACATTTTATTTTACTCATACTAAATAAGTTTTCTCCAATGAATTATTATACCTATTATGTTTGCATTGTCATATGAATTTATCCTTCTATTAGATTTATAATTTGTTTTCTCGCCAATGTATATCTTTATAATTAATAATAATCCGGCTCGAAGGACAATGTTGGCGTGGGGCGCTGGGGATGAGTTTCCAAAAAACCCAGAGGAAAAAAAGATGGCGGTTGTTCAATTTCGTTGCTGTGCACTTGCAGCGCACGCACTTGTATTCACTTTGGTTTTCAACTTTGAACCCACTTAACCTAATTACAAAGGCGCTTAGCTAACATATGAGAGAGAGAAGGGCCGCCGACGCTGGCAGCGCTCTGCAGTGCCCCACATGAACTTCCTGTTGAGAGCCAGTGACTCGGGGCATGCTGGAGCGGAGAGTGGCAAGGGGAATGGCTCGGCGTAAGGGAGCGGCTTAGCGTGCGGGATCGGCTTGGCGAGCGACTTCGGCCAGGCGAGTGGAGGCGGCGTGGCGAGCGGATGCGGCTCGGTGAGCGGGAGCGGCCCAGCGTGGTGAACGAATGGGACGTGGCGAGTTGGCGCGCTGGTGCGGTCGGTTCCGACGGTGCGGACGGGAGCGCCGCCCTGCTCGCTGCCCGCACTGTTGGCAGCGGGCTCCACTTCGGCAAGTATCGCCCGAATGCTTATGAGCCAGGCAGTTCAGGAAATACTTGTTTATGAGCACCGCCCGTGCTCGCTTGATCGCGGGCAGCGCCAGGAAACGCGGGCACTTGCGGAGTGGGTGCACACCGCGACACAGCCGGCACCGATATGAGCCCACTCCCGGTGGTGTGATCGTGGTAGGAGCCTCCACTGGACGGCGAGACGGCATAGCGACGGGCCTAAAAAAAAAGATGGTAGGGGGAATTAGCGGTTGCGGTAGTTGGGATAAGGTGAGGCATGTGGTTAGTAGAACGCTAATTGGGAAGAGTGGGCAGGAGGCCCAGCTTAGCGACTGGTCGTCGGACGACGCCACGAGCAGTGCGGACGTCAACCACTCGCACCTTGGTGTCGTGGCCGGGATAAGCGGTCCCTCGAAGCGTCTGGAGCCAAGCTGGTCCGTGCCACCACAGGCTGCTATCCGCCAAATCCTGCGGCGCAACGCCTCGGCTCGCCAGGTCAGCAAGGTTGTGCTCGGAGCGCACGTGCAGCCAAGCCTGTATATCCGTGGATTCAGCTATCTTGGATACGCGATTTGCCACAAAGGTGGTCCAACTGCACGCTGGCTTGCGCAGCCAGGCCAGCACGATGATGGAATCCGTCCAGCACGCCGTTGGGTAGCTGCTGAGAGGAAGATGTGGCAGGATGGCCGCATACATGTCTGCTAGGAGGACGGCGCCACACAGCTGCAGGCGCGGCAGTGACACCGTTTTGACTAGCGCCACCCTGGTTTTGGCTACCAGGAGATGGACCTCCACTTGCTCGTGCGCCTCGACGCGCACGTAGATGGCCGCCCCGTATGCCTGCTGCGATGCATCACAAAAGCCGTGGTACTGGAATGTACCTTGTGGTCGGAAACGAACCCACCTTGGGACCCGGATCCGGTCCAGAACGGGATAACTGCGCAAAAAGTCGTTCCACTTTTGCTGCAGCTCGGAGGGGAGTGGGTCATCTCATCCGATTCCGCTGAGCCAGATTTCTTGCATAAAAATCTTGGAACGTACAATCATTGGGGCCAGCCATCCTGCGGGATCGAGCAGTCTGGAAATCTGGGCCAGAACCTCCCGTTTGGTGAATGAGGACTTCTCCTCCAAAACGGATGCGATGAAAAGGAATTCATCATTGGTGGCCTTCCAGCGGATGCCCAGCGTCTTAGTCATGCTGGCATCCTCAATGTCTAGGAAGTCGGCGCGCAGCAGATGCTCTGGTGGTATGTCGCGAAGGATGTCCTTGCTGTTGGCGACCCACTTGCGCAATGGAAAACCTGCTGCGCTGAAGGCTTCTCGTATCTCTCGAATGGGTGAGAGTGCTTCCTGCTTCGTATGTGCTCCGGCTAGGACGTCATCTACATACATGAAGTCCGTGAGCACAGCTCGGAAAAGCATACTACTCGTATTTGTTTACTACCTGGTCTGCATTAGTTAGTTATTTGTTCGGTGGAAGTGAACCTGCGTGCTTCCAAATTATGATTATTCCCTGCACTTCGATACGGGAATTTCCTGTACGTGCTTTAAAGAACGTTTGTACATATAAGTATGCCTTTGGCAGTTTTCTCACACCTCGTGCCTCTTCAAATATTTAATGATCAGTTGAAAGGTGAAAAGTTACACGCAGCGTTGCTTTTTGAGTAGCAAACAATAGAGAAAATCTTAACAAAAACACACAAAGTTGTTTTAAAAATAACCAAATTCGAAGTCAAGTTCCTTGAACGGGCTGGAATAAGGTGTGATAGAAAAGTAACAGATGGCATTAGCAAGCACATATAAGTATTTTGATATACCAGGGTCTCAAAAAATCTACATAAATGTGAGTAGAAAAGTAAAAGTAAATATTTAGAGACTTCAACTACCATCATATTGTAAAAGAATTAATGACTTGTCTTCATAGTTTCTATCTGTCCAGTAATCAATTAATTTGTTTATTTTAAAGCAATTTTATAAAAAAGATATTACGTTTGCAATAATAACAATCGAAAATACTTTAGAATTCGTTCTTCATAGATTTTAAGAGAATTGAATCAGAACTGGCAGTAGATAATTAACAAGATGAAATGACGTCACGAGTCATTGTTGAGGAACTTTTCATGCAATATAATACAATTAAAAGACAAGGAGACGTTCTGCTAAAGACTTAAGTGCAGGCAAACATTTTGCATGGCCAGTTCACCCCGAAAGTGACTGTGCGGAGCTCATAATCCCGCAAGTCACCTGCCGGATCGCGGAACAGGATTCTCTGGAAACGGGTATGTGTGGGGTCGACCAGAATCTGCCGATACATCTTGGTGATGTCGGCACTGAAAACGTGCTGGAAAAAACGCCACTTCAGCACCTGTAAAGTTAGGTCGGCCTGTAGGACGGGCCCCGTGTGGAGCACGTCGTTCAAACTATTCCCGTTGGACGACGGGCAGGACGCATTGAAGACCACGCGGACCTTGGTCGTGGTGCTGTCCGGCTTCAGCACCGTGGGATGGGGCAAGTAAAAGTTGGCGTTGTCCGTCGGAGGAGGGACAGGGCGCATGTGCCCTAAATCGAGATACTCGTTGATGACCGCATCATACTGCTCCTTCAACGGAGCGTTCCTACGCAGCTGAGCCTCGTTCTTGAGGAACTGGGCCATCGCGATGGATCTAGAATGGCCCAGTTGAATGTCCTGGGGGTCCTTAAAAGGCAGCGAGACCATGTATGGACGAAAAACTGTTCGCACACTGCGTCAGCCTGCTTCTCGCAACTCACCGGAATATCCTCCACCTCCCAGAACTTCGTGAGCAGCTGCTCCAAGGAAGGCTGTGTGCCCGGAGAAATTCGCGTGGTGAAGGAACGGATGGCCGTCTTCTTTGCCGCCGCCACTGGCCCGGTCAGAATCCATCCAAAAATGGTCTCCTGTGCCAGCAGCGAGCCGCAGACGTTTGATCGGGTGCCGCCAAGCAGCACCGCAGGCAGAATGTCAGCGCCGATGAGCAAATCAATGGTGGCGCTTCGGAAAAAACATGGGTCCGCCAACGGCAGGTCAGGAAGATCTCTCAAAGCCTCGTCGGATATGGGGAACGATGGCAGGGTGCCTGCCAGTTGCGGCAGCACGTATGCCGCCGTCTCGACTTCGCGCCTCGGTTGCGAGGAAGATGCCAGCTTGACACTGCACACCTTGGTCGCGAGCCCAGATGTGGTCGCGTTCAGTCCCGATACCTGGGCCTGCACCTTCAGGAACGGCAGCCGAAGAGTTCTGCGTAGGCGCTCTGAAATGAAAGTTCCCTCGGAACCAGAGTCGATGAGGGCACGCGCGGCGTAGCAAAGGGTAGCTGGAGGAAGCTTGGTGGCGCAGAAAAACACCAAGATACAATTCCAATTTTCGGTGCTTATCTTGGCATTCTCGACCGCCGTTAAGCACCCTTGGATTGTGCTTTGGAGCTCCTTTAAGGCGATGCCACACTCCGAAGGAATAGGCTGGAGGTTGGCGAGGACCTTGAGCTGACTGTTGACTAGCAATCGCTTGTTCTCGAAGCGCTCAGTCAGATTTTTCCAAGCTGATGCGAAACCGTCGTTGGTGAGTGGAGACTTACTCACGATATCCTTCGCTTCGCCGCGAGTTTTGGAGCGGAGGTGAAACAGTTTTTCCACCTCTGTCAACCGCTGGTTGCGAATGTATACAGCGGTGAAGAGGTCCCTGAATGTGGGCCACTTCAGGTAGTCGCCAGTGAAAACCTCGGTGTCCACTGGTGGTAGGTTGCAGCCCCTGAATTGGTGCTCGGGAGCTGGAGTTGGCGCTGGAGTGGGAGCACTGCTCGGCGCGGACGCGCCTCGTATCAGCGTGGTAAGCTGAGTGGCTCATCGCTCATAGACGCGGTAGCAGTGCTCATATTTGGTTTGTAACGCCTGCTTGTCGGAGTCGCCAGACTCTGATTGATTCAGAGCCCGGGAATAGCGCCGACGCTCTTGCTGGACCTGTTCCCAGAGGGCTTTGACCTCGTCTAGTCGGATCTGCTGCGTGACAAGCGACACGGCTGGGTCGGACGAAGAAACTAGCGCCTCATATTGGCACAGGTCATCGCTGACCGTAATAAATTCGTCCAATACCATTCTGATTGTTTGGGAAGTGATCCGAACAGCTGCTCGAGTAGACGGAACTGGTTTCGCAATTCTGGGCACCCTCACAGAGAGCTGTGGCGAACAGCAGGTCTTCCTTGGAGAGGGAGACGAGAATGCGTTCACGGACAACTGTGATTTGGGGCTGGCCTTTTTGGCAGTGGAAGGCGAAGGTTTTTTCACCAACAAGCGTGAACCCCGACTGCTCCTCTTGGAGGTAGAGGGCGAAACTTTCTTCAAGGATGACGGTGGTTTCGGAACCGAACTGGGTTGTGTGTCAGAAGAAGGAACGGCCAAATGCTGCGAAGTGGTTGGGACGACCGAGGTAGACGGAAGGACCAAATGCTTCTTCGTGTCCTCCTCGCCTTCACTTGGCATACTAGGCTCTCACACGAGCCTGATAGAGTGGGCCCACTTGAGGCACATCGGATCTAAGTACGCCGGAAAAGCGGCGTTGATGTCAACTTATGACAACCAAGTTCTGCGACGAGTTATAATTGCTCTATTAATCTGGATAATGCAGCTGGAGGCGCTAGACTGAGGAACCGTTAAATAAAGCCGCCCCACAGAACTTTGAGAATAAACTCGACCGATGAGAAAGACGGGAAAAATAAAGAAAATAGTAACTTCTTTTTTAAACTGATGAAAAACGCAGCACCACAAAAATACGTGCAATTACGTTGATGAAACCAGCGAGGGGCGCTGATATGGGACGGAGAATCCCAAAAAAAAAACCAACAACAAACCCAATAATAAATTTGAATTTAATTTTGTTAGAATTTTTTGTTAGAAAACCAATAATAAACTTGTCTTGAATTTTATTAAAATTTTTTCCTTTTATAAATCCAATAATAAATAATAAATTTGTATTTAATTATACTCTGTACATGAAATGTACAAGAGTATATTAGGTTTGCGGGAGCTGAAAAATGTAACAGGCAGAAGGAGGCGTGGCAGACCCCACAAAGTATATATATTCTTGATCAGCATGACGAGACGAGTCGATCTAGCCCTGTCTGTCTGTCTGTCCGTCTGTCCGTCTGTCCGTCCGTATGAACACCTGGATCTCAGAGACTATAAGAGATAGAGACACCAAATTTTGCACAAAGATGCGTTATGTGTGTATTCTATACGAGTTTGTTTTATTTTTTCGATTTTCCCCCCCACTTCCCCCCTATGGGGGTTTTCCCGATTTTCCATTCGTATAATCGCCTATATCTCGGAGACTATAAGACCTAGGAACACCAAATTTTAGTCCCAGATGCCTTATGTGAATACGCAGAAAATGTATATTTTGGAATTCCCCTCCCTCCCCCCTCTACCCCGCAAATCGTAACTCCCGTAATTCTTAGAATTTCGAACTAAAATTTTGGAAATACCCCCAGTTGGTTATTATGTGTCCGTATACCAAATTTCATTATGATAGACTGCCCGCGGCTGTTGTTGATGTTGCTGGTTGACTGCGAAAATGCTTACACAGACACGAATAGATGCGCATAGGCATACATACACTCACACAGACGCAATTGCTATGTAAATGTGCAATTATACACCCTTTACGTGAGTTCGAATACCGAGAGAGGTAAAATCGATCAATTTTTTTTTTTTATTTTCTTAATTTTTTTATTTTCTATAATTATTGTAAACATATGTACAGAGTATTTCAAAGTCGGGACACCCGACTTTAGCTTTTTTACTTGTTTTATTAAGTTTTTGTGTGACAAAATCACTGCCGCCAGTAGAAATCACTTGTATCGAAATTCATTAATTCGTCTGCACTCGTGACTGTGACTAGTATTAGGTCACACTGCAGTCTTCGATATTCCGATAACCGGCTTCGAAACAAGTGTGCACCACTTGTTTACATTTAATGGGTGGATTAATTGTTAGTACGTAAGCAGGTGTAATATGTGTAAATATAAGCTTATGCGTGTGAATATATTTATTGTGGGTACCAAGCATATGTATAAGAGCATGCAGACGTATGTTTATTACGGATCCAGGTTTATATATATAAGCATATGTGGATGTATGTACAAGTATGTATGTTGATGTATTTGTGGCTTCAAAATATATACATATGTATATGTCAAAAGAAAATATATGGACATGTATTCGTTGTGGTTGCAAATGGATCGTGCAACACTGTATTTACCAGATATATCTTGTGCCACTAAATAGGTTGCATATGGAAACATGCAAGTGTTTATGCCGGAAAAAGTGTATGGATATGTTGGCATAAGTTTATGTACATATGTGGATACGTACATGTAAACATATGCGTGCAAATATGTTTGGATAATTTTATGTATGTGGATATGTACATGTAAATATATGCGTGTAAATATGTTTGGATAATTTTATGTATGTGGATATGTAAATGTGGTTGGATATAACTACATATGCCAATATATATGGTTTCGATACTTTTAGTGTATGCGGTTATGGTTGCGTATGCCAATATAAATATTGCGGACTACGTTTGATGTAGCTGCCAACATATAAATGGGTATGGATATATATATGTATTGTATATCTGTGTATATGGGTGCACAATTAGGTGGTGATGGTTGAAATCGTGTATTTGTGTTTTATATATGATGGTGAGCGGGCACTAGAAGTGTGCAAGAGGTAAGACACGGTTGCGTTTCGCACTGGTCCCTTGTTGCATACAGGAATGCACATGCTCAACTATGCCGAGATGCAGCCGCAAACGGACGGAGTTCGGTTTTATATTATCAATTTGCACCCTATTCTTCGTTTAAGCGCCACCGGCTTTCGACGAAATGGGGACGGACAGTGGGATGCTGATTCCGTTGTGGGTGTCGACGGACAGACCGACAATGAAACCAATATGGCGTAAGTATAAAGCCCCAAGTAAATGGTTTACTTAGCTGCTTTCTCCTCGTAGGTATCCAACGCCAAAAACAAGCTGGGGCGAACGGGTGTCGGCTGCACAAAACGTGGGATGAGTGAGGAGGTGCAGACCTAGATCCGGCTCGAAGGACGCGATTAAGCAAGGTTTTGTGGAATTATTGATCACGTCGGGGTCATCAAAATGTATAATCATAAGCTTTTTTATGATTCCAAATATGCGAAATTATGTTGGCGAAATAATTGCAAAATAAGCGAAAACGAAATTATTCGATTTAAAAGAGGTTCACAAATGTTTATTTTGCATAGGTAGCGATCGCCGAGATTTACAAAGTTTACGCTGGTAGACGGAAAGCTAAGCTTCTCCGTACCAGATGCGATAACGAAAACGAACTTAACTTGCAGAGTTAGCGACAAAAACTAGTACATATGTGGCGGCTGCGCAGCAGCCTATGCAAATTTATGGCAAGCAACAAAAAGAAACATTAAGTGCTCAGCTAGCTATGCAAAGCAAGTGACAAGAAAACGACAGCGGAGCAGCACCAAGAAAATGAGCTGGAGTCAAGACATCGAGATCTGCTGGATGTTCTGAAAGGGATAACAACGGGCGAGAATTAATAATTGTCCATTTAAGAATGCTCCGGTGGTTAAATCCTTCACCAACTCCAAATGCACAGCTTTGGTGGCGAAGCAAATGAAAATGCAAATATAGCATTTTATTGGTGCCTTATTGCGAACCTCGCTTTTGTAGAAAAACGGCCCACAAAAATCCACACCAGTGACCATAAAGGTATGTGAAGCATCAACTCGATCCTTTGGCAGGTCAGCCATAACATGCTCCACAAGACGAGGCTTGGCTCGAAAACAAATGGTGCATTTGCTGACTACGCTGCACACTGTTTTCCGACCGCCAATTGGCCAATACTGCAACTGAATTGAGGCCAGCAATGCACGAGGTCCAGAATGCAGGTTACGGACATGGTAGTGCATAATGACTGAACGCGTGACTGGATGACGCCTTGGAAGTATAATTGGATGCTGGGCTCCAAAGTCGAGCGCAGAGTTACTTAGACGGCCACCAACGCGCATCAATCCAGAGCTGTCGAGAAACGGAGATAAGGAAAGATATGAGCTAGACGATTTCAAAGTGTGTCCGGCCTGCAAGGCCTTGTATTCGTCCCGAAGCGTAGACATTTGAGCGCATCAACAGCTGTGTTCCATGACGGATGCAGACCACCGATAGCGCAGGAATTCGTACACGGTGCAGGAACTTGTATACGTATGCAAACACGCGCTGCAGCTTTCCAAATGTGTTAACATATTTGCATTGCTGTGCAATGTCTTCGCACAGTGTGGTGCTTACAAACACTTTAGAGCGCTGCTCAGGAAGCGACGAGACGGAATTGCAAGACTCTGGCCAAGAAGATTTATCTTTCGTCAGAAATGCGGGACCATGTAGCCACAAGTTGGACTGGACTAATTCGCTGGGCAAAGCTCCACGTGAAAGTATGTCCGCAGGATTCAAATCGGTTGGAATATATCGCCATTCCATGCCAGAGGTCAACTCTTGAATAGTTGCGATGCGATTGGAAACGAAAATTTGAAACCTGATGGCTCGCTGCGAATCCAAGATAGCGCTACTGCAGAATCAGACCAACAATAAAACTTGCAGTCGAATAACTCCATACGAGATATTTCGTTTATGAGTTGTGCCAGCAAAACGGCTCCGCACAACTCTAGTCGGGGCACGGTCAACGATTTGAGTGGCGCCACACGAGATCTGGAACACAGCAGCTCCGCACGAGATTGGCCTTGCGTGGTCGAAATGATGTAGACGCAAGCTCCATAGGCATCTATGCTGGCATCACTAAAACCATGCACTTCAATGGAAACACCAGCAGAAAGTGCAAGCCTTGGAAATTTCAGCTGCTTTGTGCGCTCAAAATCTGCAATAAGATTATGCCAAGATGTTGTCAATGATGCTGAAAGGCTTTCATCCCAATCAAGCCTTTCTCTCCCAAGCGCCTGCAGGAATATTTTAGCCTTTGCGATTACTGGTCCAAGCGGATCATAAAATCTGGCAATAGTCGACAAAACAGTGCGCTTGCAAATTCGACCAGATGTCAATGTTGGCAGAAACGTGAAAATGAATAAATCCGTCGCAGGATCCCACGACAGTCCTAGAGTTTTTGTGATGTCACTGCCATCATCAAACTTAACTAGAGTTTCTTTGTCTTCTTCCGGAACTTGTTTGAGCACATCAGGATTGCTGGAGCACCACTTCCTTAGCTTGAAATTAGCCTTGGCAAGTAGCCCTGTGGTTTGTCTCATAATTTCTATGACTTCGTTTGTAGAAGCACCACCAGTGATTAAATCATCAACATAAAAATCGCGACGCAAGATATCGGAGCCAATAGGAAATAGCTCATGCTCATCTTCAGCCAGCTGATGCATAGTGCGAACGGAGAGAAACGAGGCAGGCTTTGTACCGTAAGTGACAATGCATTGAAAATAGCTATCCGGATTTGATACTCGCACGCAGCGGTACATCTTGCAGATGTCTCCGTGCGAAATCGAACAAGCGTGTTTGCGAGCTTTGACTGAATGGAAGGACCAGCCATTAGGATGTCATTTAAAGAATGACCAGAGGATGTGGATGCAGAACAGTTGGACGGAATACTCGCCAGTACGCAGGCGCCTGTAATTAGCCTTGAAATGCTCCTCGCAGTCGAACTCTCCTTTTGTAAGTTTTACAGCCGGATCGACACCACTTTCGAGTTCCCAAAAAGAGCGAACCATCTGCTCGATTCGTGTATTGCAATCCTATGTAGACGGAGACTTGGATGCAACCAAAGCAGATTTCTGACGCTGCGAGCCACCTCCAGTAACTATCCAGCCCAAACGAGTCTTTTGCAGAAGTGGCAGGCCATCAGCCAGTTTAATCTGACCTACGCACAACAACTCGTAGAATAAATTGGCACCGATAAGCATATCAATTTGCTGTGGCTTGAAGAACGCCGGATCAGCTAAGCGGACATTGCTTGGTATATCCCAATGAGATATGTCAACCGTGAAATTTGGTTGGTTCTCAGTAATGGAAGGAGCGACCAAAGCAGTAATATTTGCGGAATAGTCAGTGACCAATGATTGCAAGCATAAGTGCACAGTGCAACCATCAGACTTGAAACTAACGTCACCAAGACCAGACACAGAGGCCGACGACTTGGTCTTTCGAAGTTGGAGTCGGTGAGCGAATCGCGAAGTTATAATGTGCAACTGTGATCCGGAATCGAGCAGTGCACGGCAGGGTACCCAAGTCCCAGAGCGATTTTGAATGCTGATGACAGCGGTGGCCAAGAGCACAACATCTGAGGCGAGATTTTGGGCAGGCAATGAAGCAAGCGATGATGGCGAAACAGCTGCGAGAGCGCTACGTAGCAGTAACAATGAAGACGGCCGCGAGTGTAAGTCAGAAGCGGACGATTGCTCAGGCATCAAATTTACGGCAGCTGAATTATTAAAATGCAATAAACTGTGAAGTTTGTCACCACAGGTTCTGCACGATCCAGAATTGCAAGTTCTCATTCTGTGTCCTTTTCTAAGACAATTTATACACAGAGAGAGGCGTTTCGCTTCCTTTAAACGAAGTACAGGCGATAAATTACCAAAAAGTGGGCAACTGTATATTTCGTGTGCATTATTGTCACAAAACAGACAACCATTTGCGGATGGGCTAGTGGTGACAAACGAGCGTTTGGTGTTAGTGTTTTTATTCTTTCCCACCTGATAATTCGACGAATATGATGCCTATGCATGCTCGATGTTTTCCACTTTTTGGCACCTGCTATCCAAGAACATCGCAAATTGCTCCCATGACGGTATAACGTTTAATGGGGCGGCTTCCTCCCACTTTGCCTGCGTCGCAGCATCCACCTTGCCCAAAATGGTCTGAACGACGATGCTGCCAGCTACATCTTGCATATTGCCCAAGCTCAACAGTGCACGCATATTTGCATTGACTTTGTCGGACAACTCTCGCAGCTTGCTTGTAGTTTCAGCCTTTTTAATGCCCAAAATCTCGGAGATGTGTGCCTGGAAAATAAGACGCTTATTGTTAAACCGCTTGTCGAGTAGGTCTAACGCCACTGAATAATTTGCACCACTTATCTCAAGCGCACGAATCGTGTCCAACGCAGATCCTCTTAAGCTTGACCTCAAATGCTGCAACTTTTCCACATCGGAGAGATCTGGATCCTTGGCGATCACTGATGTGAACATCGAAGCGAAATCTGCATATTCAGTATATCCACCACTGAATGTAGGCAACTTAAGCTCAGGCAACCGAGACCGATTTATCACAATGGTAGACTGATCATCTTGCCGAAGCGTCGAACACGGCGGCGCGCCAGATTGCATCCTTTGTATTGCATTTAGCAGGCGGCCCTCCAAGCAGACCACCAGCTCAGCAAAGTTTCAGCGCAAACTGCTGCCAATCTCGTCAAAGTCCAGCTCCTCTAATTTGTCATGCACCAAATTAAAGGAGGCCTGAATACTTTGCAGCATTTCCACACGTTTTCGCAGCTCACTTTCTGAAATATTGTCAATTTCACAATCATTTATTTTATTTTGAATAGAAAGCGCCCACGCATATAATGATTGCGCCTTGCGCTTATAAAACTCAACATTATTGTTCGTAGCCTGCACTGCATTGCCCACAGCTGTTGACGTCGAAGCTGTTGGCGCAGGCATCGCTGGATCAGCTACGTCAGCAGCAGCTGATGCGACAGCTTGGAAGGCGCGCAATTGACCGTCGCTCTCAGACATTGTGAACGCGAGAGAGAACCGAAAACCGAAAATAGCAGAGATAAATGACGCGCGCGAATAACTGTTTTATTTGCTGATGTTCGTTGCCCTCAAAAACGTCGCTTCACACGGCTGCTTATTGGCGGTACAGTAGGCACTTTGAACTTGTACCTTTGCACTTATGTATGTATGTACTTGAATCTTTTTTTGTGTACATGAACTCAATTAGGTCCACTTTTGTTTTTTAGCGCGATTAAGCAAGGTTTTGTGGAATTATTAATCACGTCGGTGTCACCAAAATGTATAATCATAAGCTTTTTTATGATTCCAAAACGAAATTATTCGATTTAAAAGAGGTTCACAAATGTTTATTTTGCATAGGTAGCGATCGCCGAGATTTACAAAGTTTATGCTGGTAGACGGAAAGCTAAGCTTCTCCGTACCAGATGCGATAACGAAAACGAACTTAACTTGCAGAGTTAGCGACAAAAATTAGTACATATGTGGCGGCTGCGCAGCAGCCTATGCAAATTTATGGCAAGCAACAAAAGGAAACGTTAAGTGCACAGCTTGCTATGTAAAGCAAGTGACAAGAAAACGAGCACTTTGTATTGAGTTATTTACGTTACTTATTAACTAAGATGTGCTGCTGGTTTTGGCTGTTTTTGGCCGGATGACCAAACAAGGCCTATTATTAAATTTTGTTTAAAATGAATTGGTAAAGTTTGATTTTCTGGTGACATGGTGACGTAAACTAGCTAGAACATTTACTTTAGGGGAACTCCATAAACAATACTCGCATTGGAGCTCCATGGTTGGGTGGGTATAGAACGCGAGCATCGACTTTCATCTCAAGATCTCGCACACTAGCTGGACATATATTCTGATGCAAGAAGCCATCACCTGTACCGTCAGTTTCCCTCTCCCTTTCAATTTGATTTGTTTTAGTTGCTTTGTTGGAAGTAGGCCTTCCAAAATTTAGTTTCAGCAGGGACTCTATAATAATTTAATTTATGTACTTCGAGTCTTCAGGACACAGCAAACCCACCCCACCCCGAAAGAGCTAGGTCAAAGTAGTATCAAAGGGTCCCGACCTACGCTGTGACACCGTCGGCTCACGCTATCTGGTTTTTTTACATCTAGCCAGGATACCTCAATGTAGATTCGATTTACATGACGTTGGCGCTCTATGGGGAGCCCAGGCGACCCGATAAGCTTTATATCAATGTGTAGTTTATTACATAAACTTATGGCGGCCAACGATGGCTAAGACAACCAGATAGCCCTCTACATTTTGCATGTATAGAGTATAGGAGTGGTATATTACATAAATGTTTGGCGCCCAACGTGTGGGGCTGCTACTGCTTGTGAATAACAAAAGTTATATACATTTAGATCACAACATGTGTGGCTGCTGCTGCATGTGAATAAATAAGGGTACGATGGATTAAGAACATAATTGAATTGAAGTCCATTTATTCGCAGTAGTAACTCCTCCCAAAATTTTTCGAAGCTGTATTTTGCAATATATTATTATATATCGCACCATCATACCAGTAATCAACGCATACTCATCTTTACCACCACACTTATTACTACCACGCCGTCTTTTCACCATCATTTATATTTCTCGCTCCACACCCAACTAATTATTTTTATAATTACCGCCGGTAAACTACCTCTATATGGATTGGCCTAACTTGTATCTGGTTCCGGATTTTGGACTGGTACCCACTTGTCTCCCGACATGATGTTTTTTATGCTCGCTTGCTGCCTGATTTTGCTACGTTATCGTGCTGGATTTGCGTGCTGCTTTCGAATGCAACGACGTCTCTGGACCTTCCGACTCTGGAATCTTTGTAATCGCCGTCCTGTCTCTCTTGGCTTCATGGACTATCACACTCCCTGTATAGGACTCATACATGCTTTAATTGCAATGATGTCTGGTATCCAATATGCCTTGGATTCAACATACTCTTCTGACAAGATACTGTTCCTGCAACGTAAATATAAACTTATTAAAACCACTTTCACATAATCACACATATAAAAAATTTTTTATAAATGAAAATAATATTCATAATTATAATACACATACACGCAACTATTACATACTACTTTCATTCAATATCAATTATCAATTATTGGTAATCATAATTCCAATTACAACATTAAGCCACATAACTTTGTTTTTCACACTATAATTTACTAATAAATAGCCCATAATTCATAATAACACATTTCATAAATATTAGAATTCCTTATAACATACAACAATACAATTAACTTATTAATACTAAATCAACATATACAGATGCATTTCAACATACATTTGAAAATACACACTGGTTTTGGATTTCCATTTATACACCACATCATATTCTAAATTTCATCAATACACATTTTACCGCTTTCATCGCCCCTATATATGGTTACATATTCATCGCTACACATTACTATTTATACATCATCATTCACGGCACTTCTCATCTATACATTCAACATTATAACTAATGACTTCTTTTTTATCACTACTGTCACCATGGTCCCTGGATTTGCACCTCCAGTTTCTCTCGGCTGGCACCCCACTGGTGCGCATCTCCATGCCCGTTCCTGGGATTCATTTGGCTGCGCCCACGCCTGCCACACAAACGCTTTCCATGGTACTACTGGATCCTCACAGCAGTTACATCTACAACTACACTATTCATACTTATATTTACTATTTAAGATTATTATTGTCATACGTTTAAGCCCACTAAAATGTCTAGTTCTTAGTTTTTTGTTACACAAAATGAATTTACCCAAAATTTTAAATTTCAATTTTGAAAAGTAAACTTTAAATATTTTGTTATAATTATATTTCACTTTATTTTGTAATCTCCTTATATTATAATTTACAACTTGAATTCAATTTTTTAAATCTCTTCACACTATTATTGTTATAAAATTCATTTTTCTTATTACTTTTACCTTTATATATTGTTTGTTATTCCTCATTAGAATTAATTACACTTAGATTTAATTTATACACCTGTAAAACAACAACAGTCACACCACAACATCTACTCTCGGTACCCCCTTGAGGGAGGGGGTGCCTCACCTACTCGCTTCGGCTTTTCACCGCATTCCCTCCACTCATTCAAACGGGAAGGATCAAGGCAGTATTTTTGTTGTCGTCACCTCCTTTTACTGCACTGCTGGCTGGATTTGGGATTAGTTCTAAGTTTAGTTTAAGAGAAGTTGTACCCATTTTCTGGCTATGTGCGCCATAATAAATGATATATATATAAAAAAAAACGCTGCGTTCATAAAAAATTAAAAAACAAATTAAATTTTGTCAGAAATTATTCTGTTGTATCGGTCGTGTAGTGCCGCGTTTTCCATTCCCAGTGATCTTGCGCGCCTGGTGTCATATCGTTTTTGTGGGGACCGTGTCTATCTGGTTGGTCGCGGCGGCTGGAGGTGTTAGCTGCTTGAGCTGCCTGTCCACGCTGTTGGCCGTTTAAGTTGGCCACGTGTCCCTTTTTCAGCGGTATTTCGCTAGTGTTGGTAGGACTACGCGGGCGTGTGTTGCGTGTGTGCGTGACTGTACTGCACCGCCATTTTGACCTTCAAGTGTCCTGACCTTTATTTGTCCTGACCTTTGCTTGTCTTGACTCATATCCGTCTTGACCTTGACCTTCATTTGGTCCGATTTATCTTATTCATCATTCATTTTTATTGATTTTTTCACAGTTTTTGAATAAAATAATTTGCATTTGGCCATTTTTGTGCATTGGTTGCCTGCGTACGTGAATTTTCTTCTGCCTGGTTTTTTCTGGCTGCGACGATTTTTGGCTGCTGCAGTTTGCGAGTATTGGGGTATCTTCCTCCTCGAGGATTTTGTCTGGTGTTTCTTGCTGCAGCGACCATATTTCTGCGCGTGCTCGAGCTCGGTTTGGGACTCTTCGTCTTGCGCGGGTGACTTTTTGACGCTGGAATTGTGCCCTGTTGTAAATTCTGGTCAGTTTTTTGCTTTTGCAATTTTATTTTATTACCACGAATAACTCGACTCAAAACACTAAAGTTCATAATTTTTCTTTATTTATTTAACATGAATCAAGATAAATCTAATTCAACCACTCCAAAGCCCAAGAGAAGCCCCAAGGGGTCCGCTCTGGTGACTTCTAATGTGCTCTTGCGTCCCGCAAAGGGCTCTCCAAATTCATCTTCTTCTAAGGAGGCCACTGGGAAAAACGAACCTGCGAATTCTACTCCCAAAACGAGTTTTCGCCCCATTAAAAATACTACTACTGTTGTGCGTCGTTCGGGTGAATTCCATGCACCTGTACAACCGTACAATCCAACAGTTGCTGAGGCGGCAAACTCAGGAAGCAGTACGGCATCGCTATACAAGCGTACTACTGCATCCCACACATCACCAAAAACAAGGAGAATTCGTTCTAGTGCTGCTGTACGAAGCACCTCTGCTTCGGCTAGGGCTGCCCAGCACGACCACTTAAGACCCGATGTTCAGGATCTTTCTAGATCTGATCTTATCGAACTTGATTCCAACGAGGAGGAGATTGATAGTGATTCCTTATGTATGGAAGGCGCGAGTGCTCTTCCCGCTTCACCGCCGAACCAACAAAATACCAACCAGAATGTTGTTGCCGAGCCCGTTCCCTTGCAGTCTGATGACTTGGAAACCCAGGGTAAGCCAAATTCTCCCATTATTTTCACTGGAAAGCCCCCTCCCATCCAAGCAGAATGTGAGGATGCCACTGCTTTTTTAGTCGCTTTGTCAGATGTAGTTTCACCGTCCCAATTCTTTTTAAAAATGGGTACTTCTGGTAATATTTGGATACATGCCAAAATCCCTGAAGATTATAGGGCGATTATTCATTTTCTGGATTCAAACAACTTTTGTTACCATACTCACCAGCCGAAAGAGCTTAGGCCCCTTCGGGTTTACATCAGAGGATTGCCACGTGCTACTAATTCCGATTTTATTAAAAGTTCCTTAACAGCCGAAGGCTTTGACATTGTGGGAGTTCATAATCCCACCTTTATTGATAAAAGGAAGTCTGATCCTGCAGCTAAATATTCTCCAAACGCCTTCTTCGTTAATTTATTAAACACACCTAATAATGAGAGAATTTTTCAAATTAAAAATATTGGCAACTTCATTGTGCGTGTCGAGGCAACAATGAAAAACCTCGACATACCACAATGTAAGCGCTGCCAACGATTTCAACATACTGCAAGATTTTGTAGACACTCCCCCAGATGTGTAAAATGTGGAAATGAACACTGGTCATCCACCTGCACTAAAGAATTTGACACTCCTCCTACGTGCGCAAATTGCAAAGGCACACATACTGCAAATTTTTCTGGCTGCCCAATCCTTGCTGCTGTCAAGGCCAGGCGAAATAAGGTTCACCAGCTTCCTGCTCGAACACGAGCAATGCAAATTGCTTCTATGCCTTTTGATGAAGCCAATTTTCCCACTTTGACTGATCCGTCAAATGCCAGGCAAAAGCCACAAGCTGCAGATGGGTCTTTCAATACGCAATTTAAAAATTTTGTTGGAAAGAATCCCTCTTCTGCTACTCCTCATCACCTGACCACAAATGCGTCATCAATAGTAGCGAATTCCAGAAAAACTGGCGCACAGCCCAAATCTTACGCCGACAGAGTTCGTTCCTTCAACGCTAAACATGATCTTGCGGATATTCCACATCAAATGCGTGGGGAAAAATTCCCAAGAATATTGGGCAAAACTGCCGATAATTTTCCACCGCCTAAAACGGCTCTTACATTACAGAATCCTACTATTCACAATCGAAATGACGCCCTACAAATTTCTTCTTACACTTCCAATTTACTAAATCTCCCTGACACAGAATTCAGGATTTTTGTTTCAGATAGCTTTCAAAATATGCAACTCCAAATAGCTTCTTTTCAAACACAATTAACGGCCTCCCTTACAAGGATGGAGCAGCTCGTTTTTTCTTTAAATAATTCCAACGAATAAACTAATCAGATTGTCAATTTGGATTGCTAACTGCATTCGTTGCAAACTTTGAGTCATAGAACTCTTTCTCATCAATAATAAGATTCACATATTGTTAATTTCACAATCTGGCAGTCATTCTTATTTTCTACCTTATACACAAATTTTTTCTTACTTATATTTCATTTATAAAAAATTTCTTTTTTGTTCTATTCACACTTAAATTCATCATTTACTTTTCATAGTAAATATATTTAATCAAATTATATTAATATATGTATATTGCCCTTCACCTACAATATGCTACTACTATAACTAAACCAGCTACTACACAAAGTATGCTGGTCTTAGGAGTATCCATGTTGCACAGCAACACTACGCCCATTACTTTTTGTACATGCGCTATTCTTATCCACACCATGTACACACAGCGCATACACAGCGCATACTGACCTGCCCTAATTCACAACGCTGATCTTAATGCAAAGAAACTTCCTTCACACACGCTTGTGTAGGTCGTTCCCCTTTGCATACGCTTTTGAATCTCTTATGCCCGCTCTCAGTTGATTCTCTCTGGGTGCTCTGTTTCTGTCCTCCTCATTAATGTATTGTTGCTCTCCTTTCACCATTATAAGCCAGGGCTTTTATTTTTCTTTTTTCATGCTTTGGCTATTATTTTACCAAAACACTGTAATTTTTTAATTCAAATAATTCAATTTACCTTTAATTAAATTCTAAATAATCATCGTCTCCATTTATTAATTTTCTTTTCATACATTAAATTTTTCGCAATGCACAATACAAATGCACAATACAAATGCTATTTTTAGTCTCGCTGCTTAGCTTTTTCTTTTTGCTCTGAAATCCGTGCACTGCCGACGTCATTTCGGCTATACGCGTCATGCGCTTGTGCAGCACGGCAGCATATCAGCTGTAAATTCTTCACCCCCCCTTTTGTACGTATTTATTCATTAGCTTATATTATATTATTATTGTGGTTTTTCCTCCTGCACTGCAGCTTAACTGTGCACGATAGTTTCTAGTTGTGAATTTTTCTAATAATTACTTGTTATTAAATAAATATTTCCTTTTACTCATTATTTATTCTTCATAATTACTCCTATTTAATAAAAACATATCAATTCATTTACTTTGCCTTTCTTAAATACGACATGCTACCACTATAAATAAATCAAATACAGCATAAAGTATTATGGTCATTATATTTTCATGCTGCACAATTAATGTGCTCATACATAATTTTGTACATGCGCTATGTGTTCATATGCCATGTACACACAGCGCATACACACGCATACTGACCTGCCCTAATTCACAATGCTGATCTACAAGCAAAAGAAACTCCCTTCACACACGCTTGTGTAGGTCGTTCCCCTTTTCATAAGCTTTTGAATCTCTTATACGCCCGCTCTCAGTTGATTCTCTCTGGGTGCTCTATTTCTGTCCTCCTCACCAATATATCGTCGCTCTCCTCTCACAATTATAAGCCAGGGCTTATATTTTTTCTTTTTTCATGCTTCGGCTAATATTTTATCAATAACTTTGTAATCTCTGATTCAAATAATTCAGTTTATTTTTCAATTAAATCTCTATTTATTTATCGTCTCCATTTATTGACCTTCTTTTTCATACATTAAATTCCTCGCAATGCACAATACAAATTCTAATTTTAACTGCCGTTTAGTTTTTCTTTTTGCTTTGATTTAAATCATATTGCTGCCCTGCTTACTCTTATGCGTCCCGTGCACTGCCGACGTCATTTCGGCCATACGCGTCATGCGCTTGTGCAGCACGGCAGCATATCAGCTGTAAAAATTCTTCACCCCTCCTTTTGTACCTATTTCTTCGTTGGCTAATATGCTATTTTATTGTGGTTTATGTTCCTGGACTGGCATATTAACTGTGCACGATATGTCCTAGTCGGGAACTTTTCTAACAATTACCTGCTATTAGCTATACGTTCTGTCATGTCTAAATGTTCTTCTTATTATTATGCTGCGATTTTACTGTCAATGTTTTTCGGCGAACAGCTTGTCTGTGTCGGAAATTTTTTCTTACTTGAATCATATACCAGCAAATCTAATAAGAACATTTTTGACTGATTTCCAACGATTCACAAGAGCAACTTGTAACCAATTTTTCATAAATAAACTGATTTTCCATATTGTTTAACTTTAAATATTGGGATTTATTTTACATTCCTCATATAAAATTTGTTATATTTAAATCAGATCTAAATTCAATTTGCTCTATGGCCATTTGGAGGTCATTTTAGTGCTAAGAAGGACCCAGATCCGTGTATGGTAATTTATTTTACTTTATATACAGCTGGATTCTGGATCCCCCTTGGCCATTCTCTACCACTGTGGGCGGTCGTGCTGACTTGTGCTCTAATATGCTGCCTCGATCAGCGATATAATTGAGCGCTTTTTGCCACTGCTGCTCAAACCAAACATTTTTTCCTGGGTCTGTATTTTGTCTATCACTGTTAATTAACATTTATGCTCTCCTTCCCCTTTTTATCTTTCTTTATAATGTTTCTCCTGTCTCTTCACTCATGAGAGTCAAAATCGTTCCAAGCCTTACTAAGCTACTACTCATTTATTATGACTCAATTTGAGTGAGTCTATTCTGAGCTTTTCGCTCAATGAGCTTTATTCTTAAACGGCAATTTTCCACTGGTACACCCAGCATCCAGTTTTATAGCCTAGGAATTTTGCCTCAACCTTCAGTCGGGTTATTCGTTTAAACTGACATGCATGTGTTTTTACGCTGCGTTCATAAAAAATTAAAAAACAAATTAAATTTTGTCAGAAATTATTCTGTTGTATCGGTCGTGTAGTGCCGCGTTTTCCATTCCCAGTGATCATCAAGTTAGATGCGCTTTACATTCCAACCCAAAACCCAGAGTTGTACTAACTAAAGCTTTCAGAGTAATACAGCTGATAGGGGCCTGAAGCTTTGGGACATATATTAACTATATCGTAAGTGCCAATTTTGTAGCACCGAGCTGCGATAAAGGTAAAAAAAAATCAATTTTAATACGGGCGACCATTACACCACACGATAATATGACAAGCATGATTGGAAGATTAGCGAGAATAAGCTTCGAATATCTTTTGCATGATAAGTTCCAATATCCCGACCTTGAAAATCTTCTAGTTGGTAGAAGCAATTTCCAAGTTTCTTACCTATTTGGCACTTTATGAACTGTGGTCCTAACACTTCTTGTCCTTCTTTAAAGGAAACTGGCTTCGATCATAAATTATATTGAGCTTCATTACGTTCATAAGCCTTTTTAATATTTGCTTGAATATCTTTGCGTAGCAATGCTAAATTATCTTTTCGATCTAGTGGAACAACAGGCTCTTCTAGCAACAATAAATCCTTTAACAAGCGATAATCCGAACCATGTGTTATCATATCCAATCCAAACAAGGCTTTATATGGCGAGCATCACAAGGATTGATGTAAAGCAGAGAGTAATGAGCAAGAAATGGCTGTAAGGTGTTAATCCCACTCGGTTTGATCTTGTTGCAGATACGAGCGAATAGCACAACATAATGTTCTTTAAGAGTTGTGATTACGTTTCAATACTTCAGAATATACGTACTGGAATCTGGTATTTGAGTGCGATCGGATGCCTTGCCGACGTTTAGTTTGTTGTGTATTGACTTAATCAAATTCGAGTTGTAAAATCCTAAACAGATAGAATAACATCGCTATCACACTGCTTCGGAGTTTTAGCTCGTTTTGTTTTCGATTGCTTTTTGATTTTGTCTAGATTTTTAGCATTTTGAGTTTTTGAAATACTATTGTATACTTTCTGGAATCTTGCGTATTCAGCTAAGATTGGATACCCTGCCGATTGTCACTGTGAGAGCCCTTTTCATTGATCAGGTAAGATTGATAAATGGTTGTTAGTATTTATCTGGTGATATTGGACTACCTTTGTTTCTAGAATAGATGTATCATGCTGCTTTGGCATATCGGTACCGAGTAAGGGCGGTCAATTGAAAGGGTACATACATAGCACGTTATATTTGTCTTTTTATAAATGCAATAGCCCATATAAAATTAAAAAAAAAAACACTACTTCTTGCACTTGAATAATGTCTAGTTGATTTCTGTTCTAGTTATTATGTCAACCAAAAATGTCATATATCAGAAAAAATATATTAAAAGTATTATGCCTATTGAACATAGTCCCCAAAATGCGCAATTCTCAGCGGATACTGCCGTAAGGAATTGCAATATTTGTTGTCAGTTAATGTGTTAATATGTCTTGAAAGTTGGCTAGAGTCTCACACTGAATGTCCCAATTGTTCCACTGTGCTAGAGGTCCAACAATTTAAATTGGTTACAACCTCCACAACCTAAGCAAGTAGATCCTATAGGCCCTGGTCCAAGTCGTCGTCCGGTCACTAGAAATTTGGCAAAAAGCATGAGAGATGCTCAAGGCCCCGAAGAAGTTATTGATCACCGTCCTCTGGATGTGAGCGATGCACCAGTGCCAGAATTAGATGTCAGTCAAGCTACAATTGCAGCAGACCCTCCTCCACAGCGAATCGGAAATACTAGGAGAAGAGGTCGTCCCAACCGTTTCGGTCATGCACGTGAACAGCCAGTTAATTATTTTACTATACAAGCTATGATTGAACAGACTGTTTCTAGAGGAATGTCCTCTTTAAATGTGAGCCCTGTTTCGAATGCTAATTCATCACAAGTAACGACAGCCGCAAGATCGTCTAATAGTCGTACTTCAGTTCATCCCAGTAAAGTGGCAGAGGTCATACAGAAGTGGAATTTGCACTTTGATGGTTCGTCGGATAGTTTAGGGGTCGAAGAGTTTATTTATCGCGTAAAAGCACTTACCGATGAAACTCTCGATAGCGATTTTACTGCATTATGTAAACATATGCACATTCTGTTCGTAGGAAGAGCCAGGGCGATACCACAAACAAGTGGATCATATCAGGCAATATGCCTTTCATTACGACAGCAGTACAAAGAGTACTGATCAGAATTTGCAAGCAAAGAACAAATACGGTCTCGCAAACAGAAATCAGGTGAAACTTTATCGAATTTATATGAAGCTGTAATCGCATTGATTGATAAATCTTTGATAAGGTTTGAGGATGAAGAATTGATTGAAGTTCTTAAAAATAATTTGCTCCCAGAAATACGGCACAAACTATTGTACCGGCCTATCCATTCCATCGGTCAGTTAAGTCGACTTGTACAAATGCACGAGAATCTGGTGAGCGAACTCAGTTGTCGCGCGGAGGGAAGACAAAGAATAAATCCAGCTATGCCGCGTCGTCAATGTTATGCAGTTGAGGAGATTGAAGTAGAAGAGCACACTGATCCTGACATCGATTTAAATATGGAAAATGAACTCGTCGCTATTCGCAATGTAAACATTACCTGTTGGAATTGCGATGGGCAAGGCCATGTATGGGAAAATTGCTTGGCAGAGCGCCGAATATTTTGTTACGGATGTGAAGCCCTCAATGTTTATAAGCCACAGTGCCGAACTTGCAATCGTCGTCGTTCGGAAAACCGCCAGCCGGGTGCATCCAACAACAGCCGGATGCCCCCAACCAATCAACTGAAAATGTCAACAAGGACGCCACAGATTCTCTTGCTCCTGTACAAGTTATACAATGACCGCAAGAGGATAAGAATGTGTCAGTCGCCCCTCAAAGTTTTCGTCCATATCATGAGAGGCTGAGAAATTATTTAGAAGTCAGAAATAAAATCTTCTATGATATTAATCCTGTAATATCTACAAATACACAACGGATCAAAAACTATTTCCATCAAATTAGGAAACAATGTAAAATGTTAGTCGCGTCTGTTAATAATCACAAAAATGACATGCGTTGTTACGCGTAAGGTTCATTTTTGCAGTTTACTGAGCACGGTCTGTTAGATACAGGTGCGAACGTAAGTTGTATTGGTTCGAGTTTAGCTATGGAAAACTTTTCTATATTGCCTGAGTTTCAAGCTATTAAATCATATGTAAGAACTGCAGATGGTAAAGCTCATGACGTCATTGGCGTTTTGACTGTCAATATGACATATAAGGGTACTGCAAAATCAATTCAGCTGTACGTTATTCCTTCTATAAAGCAGAGATTGATTTTAGGCATTGACTTCTGGAAAATTTTTGCTTTGGCCCCTAATATTATCAGTTTGGTAGAATTTTCCACTCCCGAGAAAAATGATAATAGTGCCGACCATACAATTACTGACTCGAATTGATATCCACTAACCAATATACAAAAGCAACAGCTTGATGTGGTTAAAACACTTTTTCCAAACTGTTCAGAAGCTTTGGGTCGCACTCGTTTAATTCAACACCATATTGATGTTGGTGATGCCCGTCCAGTGAAACAGCGTTTTTACCCTGTTAGCCCAGCAGTTGAGAAATTGTTATATGGAGAAATTGATCGAATGTTAGAATTGGAAGTTATAGAGCCTTCTTCCATCGCTTGGAGTTCGCCAATGCGGCTTGTATTAAAACCAAATAAAGTTCGTCACTAAAAAGGATGCTTATCCTCTACCAATCATCGATGGTATTTTTGCTCGCTTGCCAAAAGCAAATATAATCTCTAAGCTCGACTTAAAAGATGCATATTGGCAAATTGAGCTTACGGACGATTCAAGGCCTTTAACAGCATTCGCTGATGCCTTTTGGCCTTTGTAATGCGCCGTCTACAATGTGTCGTCTAATGGATGATATCATTCCCCCTGATCTTCGTCATTGCGTTTTTGGTTATCTAGATGATGTTTGTATTGTTTCTGAAGACTTTTCTTCCCACCTTTCGGTGTTGGTTCGTCTTGTAGAACAATTTCGTAAAGCACATTTAACTCTGCGTGAATAATGTTAACTACTTAGGTTACGTTATTGGCAGCGGTGGTATCTGTACGGATCCCGCAAAAATTGAGTGTATTTTAAATTGGCCATCACCAAGAAATCTCAAGCAGGTTCGAGGATTCTTAGGCGTATGTAGCTGGTATCGTCGTTTTATTGCAAATTATGCAGATTTGACATGCCCCATCACCGAAATGTTGTCAAATAAAAAGAAGTTTGTCTGGACTGAAGAAGCACAGAAAGCCATGGATAACTTGAAAACCATTTTGACTACGGCTCCTGTGTTGCAAAATCCAGATTTCGCCAAGAAATTCTATCTTCATTGTGATGCAAGTAACTTCGGAATAGGCGCTGTGCTAGTGCAATTATCTTCCGAGGGTGATGAAATGCCAATTGCGTTTATGTCTAAAAAACTGAGTCGTGCACAACACAATTATAGCGTTACCGAACGTGAATGTCTGTCTGTTATTTTAGCAATTGAAAAGTTTAGGTGCTACTTTGAACTTCAAGAATTCGAAGTAGTTACAGATCATTCCAGTCGTATGTGGCTAATGCGCCAACAAAATGTTTACAACCATACAAGTTTACCATTTCACATAGAAAAGGGAAAGACTACGTTGTTCCTGACGCACTGTCTCGAATGTGTGAGGATGAGTTAGCGGAATTAACGGTAGGTCCTATTATTGATTTGGAATCAGATGCATTCTTTGATGCGGATTATAAGGAATTGAAAGAAAAATGTACTCTGCAGCAATCCAAATTTCCTGACGTTAAAATTTTAAATCAGTTTATTTACATGAGAACTGAACATGCTACCTGAGTAGAGAAACAAGAACCAAATTCTTGGAAATTGGGGGTTCCAGAACGTTTAAGAGCCGATGTGCTTAAACAAGCTCATGACAGCGTAGTTTCTTCGCATTGTGGTATGTAGAAAACTATTGAAAAGCTTCGCAGAAATCTCTACTGGCCTGGTTTAGCGAGAGATGTGCGCAATTACATTCGTAACTGTGACGCATGCAAGGAAAATAAAGCTCCTATTTGTATTCTTCGCCCGCCTATGGGTGCGCAAACACCAACGTGTAGACCTTTTCAAAGGTTGTACATAGATCTGCTTGGCCCATATCCATGTAGTAAGAGTGGTCATATTGGACTATTAATAGTTCTAGATCATTTTAGTAAATTTCATTGGTTACACCCGTTAAAGAAATTTACTTCTGCTGCGATACAAGAGTTCTTGTTAAAGCAAATATTTCACTGTTTTGGAGTGCCCGAGACCATTGTTAGCGATAATGGAACGCAGTTCAAAGCAAACAATTTTAATGCGTTCTTAGCAGAATTAGGCATAAAGCATGTTTATACAGCATTGTACTCTCCGCAAAGTAATGCTGCTGAACGAGTAAACCGTTCTCTGTTAGCTGCTATTCGCTCGTATCTGCAACAAGATCAAACCGAGTGGGATTAACACCTTACAGCCATTTCTTGCTCATTACTCTCTGCTTTACATCAATCCTTGTGATGCTCGCCATATAAAGCCTTGTTTGGATTGGATATGATAACACATGGTTCGGATTATCGCTTGTTAAAGGATTTATCGTTGCTAGAAGAGCCTGTTGTTCCACTAGATCGAAAAGATAATTTAGCATTGCTACGCAAAGATATTCAAGCAAATATTAAAAAGGCTTATGAACGTAATGAAGCTCAATATAATTTATGATCGAAGCCAGTTTCCTTTAAAGAAGGACAAGAAGTGTTAGGACCACAGTTCATAAAGTGCCAAATAGGTAAGAAACTTGGAAATTGCTTCTACCAACTAGAAGATTTTCAAGGTCGGGATATTGGAACTTATCATGCAAAAGATATTCGAAGCTTATTCTCGCTAATCTTCCAATCATGCTTGTCATATTATCGTGTGGTGTAATGGTCGCCCGTATTAAAATTGATTTTTTTTTACCTTTATCGCAGCTCGGTGCTACAAAATTGGCACTTACGATATAGTTAATATATGTCCCAAAGCTTCAGGCCCCTATCAGCTGTATTACTCTGAAAGCTTTAGTTAGTACAACTCTGGGTTTTGGGTTGGAATGTAAAGCGCATCTAACTTTACGCACTTCAGTAGTTACCTGGAATTAGGTGTTATAAAAGGCCTGATCTTGCTAAGATCGCGCTCTTTTGTTCATTAACTTTTGGATGGCCAAGTTCTACAAAGTAGCCACGTCCGTCAGCTACGCCTAACACGTGTTTTGGGAGTTATTCACTGGCCCAAAAGGAAAACGGCGTGACACTCTCGAACCCAAAGATTTTGTCCACGTTAACCTGGACCTTCATCGAGTGTAAATCCGTGCGGCTGGAGACGATTTGAAGACCCCCCAATCTTTATGGCATTTTCCGCCTGTGGGCAACTGCCTATTAAGGGTGCTGCTAAGTAATTGGTGCGCATCCGTCACTAGATTTGCGACTAATACCTTGTCGCTGCTGTATTGGGTGCAGCCGAATCAAATAACTTCGACATAAGGGTTATTTCGTTGTTTACACTTGGACGAAACATTTGGTTCCAACCGGCAAAGTGAATTGCCGTATGCTACAATTCCGTCTTCCAAAAAGGAGCTTGCGAACATGCGGGATATATCTTTTTGCTCTGGGTGTCGAAACGTCATTAGCCCAACCTGACCACCGCCGACTTCCCTCTGCCGTAGAAACCATTGCCGCCACCACCACCTCAGCGTTAACTACATAAAATGTGCTACTGCTCATAAAAATAGCCTATATAGTGTCTAAGTTTGAAAATCACAGTTTCAAAATTGAAGAGAGTGTGTGTAAAGTGCATAGAAAGGGAAATGCCTTAAAACCCAATATAGTGCATATACTTATAAATACCAATGGGTACAGTTTTTTTTAGCAGACATGTGCATTTAAGTTTGTATAATTTTTTTTGCTATTGTTTTTTCTTCGTGCCCAAGATCAGTGCATAAAAGCTTAAACCGAAATCAGCTCTCGAAAAGGCATGTGTACAAATATATATCATAATAGTAAAAAAAAATGAACCCGAAAAAATATGCCTCGAGATAAATAAGACAAATTTAAATAAGCCCAAAATTAACCCATCCATATAATAACACACCAAATAAATATGCATTTGCATATAAATGTATGTGCATTGAATTAATCTGTACATAAAACAACGACAACCCCTCGCTGGAGGGCCCTTCATCGCTGGAGTCTGTACGTAAGTTTGTATTTATCATTGCTATCGCTTTTGTTTCTTATCTCGTTTGTAAGCCGAAGTTAAATTGATATAATGTGATACATACATACATATCAATTTTAGTACAGAGCTTTTGCTCGACAGTTATCGCATGTCAATTTACTTTCGTCTGATACTAACTTTTTCTCTTATACTAATATGCCTTTGAGAGAACATATGACAATAACTTAAAATGCGGAGGTCAATGAACCCGCAAAGAATGCGCTGATCTGCAGCACTGACCTGCCTCACTATCACTCATGTGAACTTTTAGTGTAGTTTTTTTTTTTTTTTTTCATTTAATTGCCATTAAATAAACAGCTGCTGATTCGGGTAGTTAAATTTTGAATCGACGTTACTTTAATGCATAAAGAATAAAATGAAAATAACTAACATTAAGCGTATATGCACACACACTTTCGGATTTCACAATTAATTTTTTTTCAATTTTTTTTGACACTATAAAATATTAAGCCTATTTACTTTGAATTATATATATAAATAACTACTTGGTTTAAATTTTTTTTTACTCATACTAAATAAGTTTTCTCCAATGAATTATTATACCTATTATGTTTGCATTGTCATATGAATTTATCCTGCTATTAGATTTATAATTTGTTTTCTCGCCAATGTATATCTTTATAATTAATCATGCGTATTATTAAATTTGGTTTAAAATGAATTGGTAAAGTTTGATTTTCTGGTGACATGGTGACGTAAACTAGCTAGAACATTTACTCTAGGGGAACTCCATAAACAATACTCGCATTGGAGCTCCATGGTTGGGTGGGTATAGAACGCGAGCATCGACTTCCATCTCAAGATCTCGCAAGCTAGCTAGACATATATTCTGATGCAAGAAGCCATCACCTGTACCGTCAGTATTCCTCTCCCGTTTAATTGGCCTTTGATTTGTTTTAGTTGCTTTGTTGGAAGTAGGCCTCCCAAAATTTAGTTTCAGCAGGGACTCTATAATAATTTAATTTATGTACTTCGCGTCTTCAGGACACACCACCCCGAAAGAGCTAGGTCAAAGTAGTATCAAAGGGTCCCGACCTCCGCTGTGACACCGTCGACTCACGCTATCTGGTTTTTTTAAATCTAGCCAGGATACCTCAATGTAGATTCGATTTACATGACGTTGGCGCTCTATGGGGAGCCCAGGCGACCCGATAAGCTTTATATCAATGTGTAGTTTATTACATAAACTTATGGCGGCCAACGATAGGCTAAGACAACCAGATAGCCCTCTACATCTTGCATGTATAGAGTATAGTGGTATATATTAAAGTTTCAGTAAATCGGGCTGTTGAAAACAAATGTTTTGTTAATTTTGGCCTGGCAAAAGCCAAAATAATTCAAAACGGTGATTGCATACTGGAAGTAAACAAAGTTGGTAATTTGTACATGTTTGAAGACAAATTAAACCAATGTTATGCTGCTGTGCAAGTCGATGGTGGCATAGAAGATACGGCTATTTAAATTACGCAAGTTTATAGGAAATGACAATGAAAGGCATGGTACGAGGTGTGGAAGCGGCTGAATTTTCTTCAGTGAAACAATGCAAAACGTGCATGGTGAGCAAGATTCATGTTCATCCATTCCCAAAAGCTGCCGAAAGTCGGACAAAAGAACTACTGGAGCTGGTTCATACGGACGTATGTGGGCCATTTGCAACATGTTCATTTGGCGGATCCAGATATTTCTTGACTTTTATTTATGACTTCTCCATGCGTATATTCGTGTACTTTTTAAAATCCAAGGATGAAGCATTTGAAAAGTTCGTTGAGTACAAGAATCTTATGGAGCGGCAAGAAGCTTAAATATATTCGTAGCGAATATGTAAACAAAAGGTTTGATGAATTCCTTACACAACATGGTATTGCACGTCAGCTGACCGTTGCATACACACCGCAACAGAACGGAGTTGCAGAGCGAGCTAACCGTACCCTAGTGGAAATGGCGAGGTGTTTGTTAGTGGAGTCCAAACTTTGCAAGGCGCTTTGGGCTGAGGCTATAAACACTGCAGCGTATTTGCGTAATCGGTCGCATGCAAGGGCGCTGACAAATATGACACCGATGGAAGCGTGGCTCCGTACCAAAGGCTCCGTGGCACCGTAGATTAATTTGAATGACAGCAACGATGATGGCTCTGATGACAACAAAGACGACAACAGCGATGCAGAAAGTTCCAGTACAGATGTCGACAGTGGCGATGCATTCGAAAGTGCTGAAGATGCACCTGCCCAAGAGGATGGTGGTGTGCGGGTTGGACCCGGCAGGCCAAGATTACTAAGAACGGGTAGACCAGCGCTATGGTCACAAGGGATGTCGTTGTGCATTATCCTATGAGGAGGCAATGGAGAGTACACATGCATCTTACTGGCGCGAGGCAATGAAGAAAGAATACGATTCTTTGAGGGCGAATGAAACCTGGGCGCTTGCAGATTTACCAAGAAATCAGCGAGCAATTGGCCTTAAATGGGTTTTCAATTTGAAGCGAATGCAAGCGGTGGCATAGAACGTTTTAAGGCACGTTTAGTTGCCAAAGTATGCTCGCAGCAGTATGGTATTAACTACGTCGAAAGATTCTCACCTGTATGCCGAATGGAGAGTTTCCGGTTCATTCTGGCATTGGCGGCTGAGCTAAACCTATATTTGCACCAAATGGACGTATGCACGGCATACCTGAACAGCGACTTGAAAGACACCATATATATGAAGCAACCACAAGGAAGTCATCCAGGTCAAGTCCTGCTGTTGAAGAAGGCGATCTATGGACTGAAGCAGTCAGGAAGGGAATGGAATTTCAAGCTTGACCATGTCCTGCGAGATATGGGCTTAAAGCTGCTATATCAGGAGCTTTTGAATGCGTCGACAAGGGCCCTATACAGTTGTTTCTCGGCATGGAGATTCAGCGGGATGGTGAAGTTGGTGGCATTACCTTAAGCCATTCGCAATATATCAAGAAAATATTGCATCAACACAACATCGAAAATTGCAGGCCGGCAGCGACGCCTTTGGAGGCAGGCCATCAGGTGGCGTGCGAGAGTACGAACTGTCAAAAGGTGGAACCGGCACTGTATCAATCGATAGTGGGCGAGCTGATGTGGCTGGCCCTAACCACTAGACCAGATATTTTACACTCCGTAGCGAAGCTGGCACAGAGGAACAAGGATCCTCCGAGCATCTTACAGCTGTAAAACATATTCTGCGTTATCTGGCGTCTACAATTGAGATGAAGCTCTACTACAGCAAGTGCGGCCAACCTTTCTCTGGTTACGTAGATGCAGATTGGGGCGGTGATAAAACTGACTACAAGTCGTATACGGGCTACGTATATTTCCTATCTGGAAGACCGATTTCATGGAAATCGGAGAAACAACGCAATGTGGCACTCTACTGCATGCAAGGAGGCGATAGCCATGAGACGGCTCATCATTAAAATTGGCTGCGGCACGGCAGACACACCAACTGTGGTGTACGGCGACAATCTGAGCGCTCAGCAGTTGGCGTAAAATCCTGTGCATCATTCACGAACCAAGCACGTGGATATCAGATACCATTTTATACGTCAGGTTCTGCACGAGGGTCAAATTGAATTGAAGTATGCTGTGACAAATATGATAGCTGATATCGTTTCGGCCCAAATCTTCTGCCAGCTGTGTAGCTAATTCCCATAGAATTATCGAAGGCTGCTCCGCAGTATTTGGTTCCTATTTATTGTCTTATTTTATTTCACCGCATGCATTGCGTGTTCTCTTCAGACAAAAAATATAGAATAGATAAAAAACATTCTTCTTCTTCTTAAATCTAATTGCAATCGATAGCTGATACATACAAATATCAATAGCGATACAAAATTCAATTAATTCATAAACTGCGCCTATGGCGCCAACATAAATTCAAATAATTCATTAAATGCGCTTATGGCGCCAACATACTCCCGACCTTGGAAGCTCCTTCCAACATCAGTCTAGCCTTCTTCGTCTAGGGGTAAGGGGCAGATTTTGTGTACGTTCCGCTTGAGATAGCCATTTTTGGTTTTAAGAGTCACTACTCTAACCACACCATCGTTTCCTGGATGAAGTTCGTGAACTCTTCCAAGTAGCCATTGTCCCGGCGGTAAGTTGTCCTCCGCAATCAACGCGAGAGAGCCCAATTTCACATTTTTGAACAGGCCATTCCATTTTGTCCGCTCTTGTAGCAAAGTCAAGTATTCTGCCGCCCAACACTTCCAAAATGCATTCTGCACCAGTAGAATTCGCTTCTAGTGATTAGTCATGGACATCTTTATCACGTCTTCATCATATGGCTCTACCATGGTGTTCAGCGGACGGCCAACCAAAAAATGTCCAGGTGTCAGGGCCTCTAAGTCGTTGGCATCTAAAGACCGAGGGTGTAACGGCCTGGAATTCATTATGGGCTCCACTTGAGCTACTGCCGTCAAAGTTTAGGGCAGAGCTGTTTGCACACTTCACCAGAAGTTGCTTAGCGACCTTGACTGGGCGCTTCCCTCGCACGTTAAAATGCATATGAATTGGTCCAGCCCAGGATGTTTTAACTCAAATGGACCATCAGCTTTAGTTAACCGACCGCCAACGCGAATTTGTTCGATTCCTTCTTCTATATGTATGAACGGACTTAAGCGTTGTATCTTCGCCGACTTAATGAACATTTCTTTCTGAAGGCAAATGAATTCCCTTTTAAACGCTATGTTTTGCAAATTGTAAATAATGTAGCGCAATCCTCCATACATTTCTGCAACCGTTAGTTCACCCTTGCCTATAGAACTGGATCAAGCCTTTCTCCAACGAAATATGAAACTGAAGACGCGCTGCAGTTTAAGGAAATCGTTCGCAAAAATGCGTTCTTCTACTATATGGTCTGTTTCTGTCTGGGCACACACTAGAGCAAAATTTTCCTTTCTTCGGTCTGGCATTTCTTCTGCTGTTCCGGACCAATGTCCTTTCACCCATTCATTGACTGGTTGCTTCAAGAAGCTCGGGCCATGCCACCACAGCGCTGAGTCTTTCAATTCCCTTGGATACATGCCATGGGAAACTACGTCCGCTGGATTTGACTTCGACTCAACCTTAAACCAATCTTGAATGTTCGACATTTCTTGTATTTTTGCAACCCTATTTGCGACGAAAGTTGTCCATCGGCTAGCGTGCGATGAAATCCAGTTTAGAACAATAGTGGAATCTGTAAAGTAACGACACTGTGCTAACTTTAACTGTATGCAGGACTGCACCTTTGCCATTAGTTCTGACATTAGCAGTGCTCCTTTTTGTCCTATGCGTGGCAACGACGTGACTCTCACTGGAGCAACCTTTGACTTGGCCGCCACCAAGTGTATCGCGATTTGTCCAGCCTTGTCTCTGACTTTGCCATCACCGAACGCGGCAAAATGCATTGGCTAATTGCATTCAGTTCTCCTCGGTATTTTTTCCATTGTGCCTTTAAGCCGGCTGAAAGTTCATCGTCCCATTGAAGTTTCAGCAGCCACAGCTCCTGCACAAATATTTTTCCGAGAATGATTACGGGACCTAAGACCCCCAAAGGGTCAAACAACTCAGCTAATTCAGACAGTACTACTCTCTTGGTAATAACAGGAGAACCTTTTGGATGAAATGAAAACCTGAATATGTCTTCCTTACAAATCCAACTGATGCCTAAAGTCTTTGCAGCGTCCTCGCTTGCCAGAACCAATGGGTCCAATTTAGGCAGCTGACTCACTATTTCCTGGCAATTGCTTCGAAACTTATGCAACTCAAATTTTCCCAAATTAAGCATGTCTGTCACTTCTTGCCACAATGTTAATAACTGAGGGATGGAATCGCCACCGCTTAGCATATCGTCCATAGAAAAATTGCATCTGACTGTTTCGGATGCTAATGGATACTTTTCGGCATGCTTATCCGCCAAATACGACAAACATCTCACTGGTACCGTAAGTGACTGTGCGTAAGCGAAGCGCCTTTAAAGGTTCGTGGCTGTCACTTATCCACAAAATGCATTGGTAGTTGCACTGCGAGCTCTCTACGAGCACTTGCCGATACATTTTGGCAATATCTGCTGTAAGAGCATACTTATAAAATCGGAATCTTACCAGAATGTCAAATAAATCTGGTTTCAGTGTTGCACCTACCAACATTGTGTCCTTTAAAGATACCCCGTTGCTGGATTTACAAGAGGCATCGAAGACCGGATGATGAGGCATAACATATTGCACTTCATGCATCTTTGTGGGTGCTACTACCTCCAAGTGACCTAATTGCTTGTTGTAGTATACACACATACTGAGTACACACTGTACGCAGTGTATTTATGAAAACCAAGCATAATTCATACGCGACGTAACATGATGGCACTTATGCGCCCTAAGCGGCATAAGTGCAGCGTCGGCGTTTTTATCATAATCACTTCATGTGTGCATGTTATTCTCTCTCGCGCTCTCGCTGCCAACAGCGCTGACGCTGCCGGCGTCACCAACAGCGCAGCTAAACGTCTTTACATAGCGACCGTGACAGGACCAACGTCCGAAGATTGCGGGATGATGGTCCTAATACAGAAGAAACAAGCAAACGGGGAGAGAAAACTCCAGTAAAAATCAAAGTGAAACCCTGCCGTCGATGAAGAAAAAGCAGTCGCTCTTCTACGGAGGAAAACCTACGGAAAAATGTTGTGTACCCAGGCAAACAGAAAAAAACTGAAAGACAAGGCCGATTTGGACGCTCAGCTGGCCAGCGCTGGAGACAAGCTAATGGTTGTGGATTTCTTTGCCACCTGGTGTGGACCTTGCAAAATTATTGCGCCCAAGCTGGAGGAGATTGCGCAAAAATTGGCAGAGAAAATTGTTGTGCTGAAGGTCGATGTGGATAAGTGCGAAGAAATCGTCATGGAGTTGAATGTATCCAGCATGCCCACTTTTGTGTTCCTGAAAAAGATTGAGGAGTTTGCCGGCGCCAATGCCCAACGATTAATCGACACCATTTAAAAGCTTTCGGCCTAAAAAGTGTTTTTTGGAATGCTTTAGTCTCAATGTCCGCTAAATTATTGTTCGACGGATGATTTTCCAACACCACACGAGAAGACCTACAGCGCTACATAGAGCACATCAATGAATTGAAGGCCGAATTAAAACTTCGCAACCGGGCGAAGTCACGCAAGGGGGCCGCAAATATGCGTAAGCCTTAACTTGCCATAGATTTAAGTCCTACATGCGAATTGATGCACGTCAGTGCAATTCGCAAACACTAAAACCTGTTAGGCTTTAATTACTAACATATGTGGTAGGAGAATTTTTTTAATTTTTTTTTATGAATTGTAACATTGAATTGTGAGCCTACAACATAAAGTACCATAAAGTCTGTTTATTAACCGATTTCAAAAAAGAATAGGTTATCAATTCGTCTGTATTTTTTTTATTTATTTTTTTTTTATGTATGTTACCTCGGTACACTCGACTGGGTGAACTGTTTTTAATGGTTCTTATACCATTTGAAAGCTGGTGCTTCCAGAATGGTCCCATATACTTTGTCGGGTCTGCCACGCCTCCTTCTGCCTGTTACATTTTTCAGCTCGCGCAAATCTAATATACTCTTGTACATTTCATGTACAGAGTATAAAAATACAAAAAATTTTCTTTTCCATTTATTTTACGAAAATAAAATTTTTTTCCAAAGGGGGAAGGTGTAGCATAGCCACCGTTCATCAATACCTAGTGCCCACTGTCATAAACAATGAACGCGAAAGAAAGGTTTAGGATTACAGCCCGCTGACTTACTGACAAGGCAAGTGTCAACGCTCTAAGTGCGCCACTTGACTTGCAGCGTCAGCACTGGCTCTGACCCAATGACCAATCAAAGTAGCGAACGAAACAGACTTATTGACGATCGATGAATAGGGAAAAGGATAGGAACAACCAAGGGTCGTATGCCATTCCACTTCACTTACACTTACACAGTTGATCTACTTACACACATTAGACATTAAGCAAATATTGTTAATACATGACATTATATACATAATTAGTACATAAGCCACATTTTGTATAAAAAGAGCTAAATAAACATACAAGACACAGTGCAGTCTTAAAGCTAAAAGAAAAAAAAAATGCTAAAGTCGAGCAGGCTCAACTCTTATATACCCTGTACCACCCCACAAAAAAGAAATTAAATAAATTAATAAATTTAATTAAATTAATTCACTAAATTAATTTAATTAATTAACTAAATTAAACATAAAATACATAAAATGCATACATACATTTACATTTACATCAGAATCGTAAATTCTAATGAAACTTGGTATACGGCTATATAATCACTAACCTAATGTGAATACCAAAAATTCAAAATTCCAAGAATTACGGGAGTTGTAGAAAATCGTTAATAGGGGGGGAGTGCGGGGTGTATCAGAAAAAATGAACAAACTCGATCTACCTAGGGCTTATAGGAACCTTGATACCAATTTTGGTTATCCTAGCTCTTGTACTTACTGAGATCCTTGCGCTCATACAGACAGACGGACAGACAGATAGACAGACGGACATGGCTATATCGACTCGTCTTGTCATCCTGATCAAAAATATATATACTTTGTGGGGTCTGCCACGCCTCTTTCTGCCTGTTACATACATTCGCACAAAACTAGTATATCCTTTCACCCTTTGGATACAGGGTATAATAAAGGGAAAGTCCTGCTTGTAACGACGCTCAGCTGCCATCTACGCGTACGATGTACGATGCCGATGAGTAGTTTTAAGTAGGTATAAGTAGTTGTAAGTTGAAGAGAGTTGGGAGTTAGTTCAGCTGGAGAGGGAAACGAACGCGCATTGAAGCGCACCCTCCTATTTGTTACATTTGGGAAATAAAACACAAATTGTATACACGGCGAGCATCATATTTGAATGGTAACTGCGGGCTCACTTTATTCCTGGGGAACCAAACAAAGAATTTTGCAGCGACTCTGGCCGACGAGTATACCCGGGCCAGAGCAACGTTACAAATGAACACAAATATTTTAATAGAGATAACACATTTTATGCACTTATAAAATAAGACACAAAAACACATCGTTCTATATAATAAAATAACTTCATTGTATTACGTTATTTTCCAAAAGGAGGGAGATGTAGTATACACACGTACTGAGTACACACTATACGCAGGGTATTTATGAAAACCAAGCATAATTCATACGCGACGTAACATGATCGCACTTATGCGCCCTAAGCGCAGCGTCGGCGTCTTTATCATAATCACTTCATGTGTGCATGTTATTCTCTCTCGCGCTGTCGCTGCCAACAGCGCTGAGTATATAGGCTAATATATAATGCAGCCGCTCCGCTGCCGGAGTCACCGACAGCCCAGCTACGCGGCCCTAGCTAAGCTGACTTTAAGTAAAAATGTAACAGATCAATATGAATAAAGATTATAAACAAGAGACGTCTGTTTTTTGCAAAGACGTCTTTACATTGTACTCCTCAATGAAATTGCAATATTCTTTCTTTAATGCCTTATTTCGATTGAGCCTTTTCTCTAGGTTTAAGAATCGATTCAACGCAATGTTATAGGATTCTCCTAACACTGGGGTGGGCACCTTGAAGGGCAGGTGAACCACAAAACGACCAGAATTGTCTTGACTTACGTTATCTTTAAAGTTATTTTCGCACTGAATTTCCTCTTCAGTTAGCGGACTTACTGGCTGCGATACTTCCTCACATTTCCAAAATTTTTCAACCAACTTGCTCAATTTGTCTGTGTCTTTTTCTTCCTGATTTACGAGAAGTGAAATGCCTGCAGTATCGCAACACTCGCCTACAACAACAAATCCTAACTACGATTTCTGTAATATTGGCAATGTTTGGTCATCCGGCCAAAAACAGCCAAAACCAGCAGCACATCATAGTTAATAAGTAACGTAAATAACTCAATGCAAAGTGCTCGTTTTCTTGTCACTTGCTTTGCATAGCAAGCCGAGCACTTAACGTTTCCTTTTGTTGCTTGCCATAAATTTGCATAGGCTGCTGCGCAGCCGCCACATATGTACTAGTTATTGTCGCTAACTCTGCAAGTCAAGTTCGTTTTTCGTTATCGCATCTGGTACGGAGAAGCTTAGCTTTCCGTCTACCAGCATAAACTTTGTAAATCTCGGCGATCGCTACCTATGCAAAATAAACATTTGTGCACCTCTTTTAAATTGAACAATTTCGTTTTCGCTTATTTTGCAATTATTTCGCCAACATAATTTCGCATATTTGGAATCATAAAAAAGCTTATTATTATACAGGCAAGTTGTCCCCTAGTCGGATTTGGCCTGCTACTATCAAATTAAAGAACAACGAAACTCCAATTAACATGTCAATATTTTCTGCCGAATAAAACGCAGGATCAGCCAACTTTACTCCAACAGAGAACTAGTCGGATTATATTGAGTTATTTTGGTTAGTACGCAAAAATTCGCACTTGTTTCAAATCTTGTGACTCTAGATTTAAAAGTTGCCTGTACCTCGCCGAGAATTTGAGAAGCAGAATTTCCTATACCACTGAGACGAATACACGTGTCTTGCATTTTTAACTTAAATCTTGTGACCAAGCTATGCGTCAAAAGGTTAAGTTGGCTGCCAGAATCTAATACACACCTGGAGCTATGGTAAATTCCTTCATCGTCCTTTATTAGTACTACTGCGGTGGCTAAAAAGTTAGTCGAAGCCCTAGTAAGTAGTGTACTGTGCAAAGAACTTGATCCCGAATGAATGTTGGCTGGCGATTCTTTAACATTCATACTAGGACCTTCTACTGCACTACCTTCCATATGCAGTAGTTCGTTGGGTTCGTCCAACCTTTAGTTGCATGGCGCTTACTAAAGCAAATTAAGCATAACGAATGCCTTTTAGCTTCCTGGTACCTTTGTACTGGAGTTAAGCCTTTAAATTTTGGGCATACCTTTATATAATGTGGTCCCGAGCAACAGTAACATATGTTGTTGCTATTACTGCCAAGTGCAGCAGCTAAACTAGCCCTTTTAAACTCGCCCTTATTAATATTTCGACCACCCTTCTGATGGCGAACTTCTTTATTGGCTAAATTTATGGCTCTCTGAGCTAAAAACTGAGATAACGAAGACCATGATGGCATCTTTTGACAATCCCAGTCACTATCCCATCTATCCACCGTCTCGTCATCAAGCTTGCCTCTAATCAAATTAAAAATAAAAAAGTTTAATAGGTCTGCTTCTTCACGTATTGACCGAAGCGCCGTAAGTTGCGAATTGACGCTATCTATAAGCCCTCTTAACGACTCGGAATCAGATTGCTTGATGCGTTTTAAGTTAAATAACTCATTTATATGACACTGCGCAATAATGGCCTTATTGTCGAACATATCCTGCAATAATCGCAATGCCTCTTTGTAGTTGGCTCCTGATAACTCCAGGCAATCTATTGTGGTCAGAGGAACTACACTTAACGAAGCTCGCAAATGTATCATTTTCGACAAGTCATCCAACTCTGAATCCGACCCTACAAGTGTGCTAAACGTATTAAACCAACTTGTCCACTCAGTGAATTTTCCAGAAAATTGTGGTATTTGAATAGCCGGCAGGTTAGACGATCGTGTAATAGCTGTGCTGTTTAGGATGTCTGCATCTGACTGGCTTCGTCCACGATGTCTCATGCGACTTAGTAACTTTACCTTTATTTCGCAATATATCTCCTCAGCCTCGAAACGACACTGTGATTCTAAAGAATCGTTAGTCTCTTGCTCAATTTTAGCTTGAATATCGCAAAGCTGACTAAAATTAGCTTCTACTAAACTCAATCTTGCCTCCAAGTCAGCAGCGGTCATGGGCGCATTGTGCTTGGCAACATAACCTTTATTTCTATTAAAAGAATTCATTAGACCATCACGTGCGCTCATGAGCTCCGCTTCTTTAGTTCTTTTAGGTGCCATTTTGCAAACCTTGCCAAGTCTGTAGATACAACGCCTAAGTCAAACGTCTACACTTGTTTGCTACTTAAATAGCCAAATTATTTAATGCACCTAGTGAAGGCGCGATCTAAGTTCGATCGAATGAACACGCTACTAATATAACGAAATTATGTTCAAGGTACACTTTTACCTTATACGAACAAGTTATTGAATGCACCTAGTCAATGTGCAATATAAGTTCGATTAAATGAACACGATACTAATATAACGAAATTATGTTCAAGGTACACTTTTACCTTATACGAACAAATTATTAAATGCACCTAGTCAATGTGCAATATACGTTCGATTAAATGAACACGCTACTAATATAACGAAATTATGTTTAAGGTACACTTTTACCTTATACGAACAAATTATTAAATGCACCTAGTCAATGTGCAATATACGTTCGATTAAATGAACACGCTACTAAAATAACGAAGCTTATGTTTAAAGTACAACTTTACTTCATGCACCGCAGCTTTATGTATGTACATATGTATGTATGCGTCGGTGGTAAAATTCCACTTGCATTCGTTCACATGCATATGTACATATGTATACACTATGCTGCCTATGCCGTTGAACTTGACTGAAAGACCCAAATGTCACTTCAATGTCAACTTGTAAAAGGTTGCCGCTATGCCTGTATGTAAATGTGTATGTGCCTGTGATACCTTTTATCCATATACTTGCATTTAACTAAAGCCGATGCCGTTATAAGAAATTAATTAATTAATTGATTGCCTTACATTCGCCGAAGTTGAGTTTACATGCCTCAGCACAAAATATTTAATGCACCAGTACAATACCTACTCACAATTCGACCTTAGAGCTGCTGCCGCCATGCCTTGTCTCCAGAGATGTACACGCTAAAGCCAGTCTCCATGTAAAGCGATTGAGCTCCAATTATTGAGCTGGGTGTTGAGCCGAGTGTTGAACCTTCTCCTCAGGTCCCTGCTCGGGCGCCAATGATTCGGCCCAAATCTTCTGCCAGCTGTGTACCTAATTCCCATAGAATTATCGAAGGTTGCTCCGCAGTATTTGGTTCCTATTTATTGTATTAATTTATTTCACCGTATGCATTGCGTGCTCTCTTCATGACAAAAGTATAGATAAATAAATTCTTCTTCTTCTTAAATCTAATTGTAATCGATAGCCGATACATACAAATATCAATAGCGATACAAAATTCAATTAATTCATTAAATGCACCTATGGCGCCAACACAACGAATTAAAATTAGTAAATATGTGGCGAGCCTCGCAGAAACTTGCAGATTAATTTTGGAAAAAATGACAAAAAAGCACTTAATATAGGGGACGTAGTTTTAGTAATGGATTCGGACCTTCCCAGAAACACTTGGCTAAAAGGCTTGGTAGTGAAATTATACGAGGCCAAAGACGGTTGTATTCGTGTTGTAGACATTAAGATAAACAAGAAAGGAATGCTAAAGTCGAGTAGGCTCAACTCTTAAATACCCTGTACCACCCCACAAAAAAGTAATTAAATTAATTAATTAATTTAATTAAATTAATAACTAAATTAATTTAATTAATTAACTAAATTAAATATAAAATATTTCATGCATGCATACAAACATTTACATGTACATATGTATGTATGTGTGCATTGGGCCTGTTTATATGGCTATAACTTTCTTTCCGATCATTCTATCATATTGAAACTTGGTATACGGATACATAATTACTAACCTAATGTGACTACCAAATTTTAGTTCAAAATTCCAAGAATTACGGGAGTTATAGAAAATCGTTAATAGGGGGGAGTGGGGGGTTGGATCAGAAAAAATGAACAAACTCGTCCTTTCTCGGTCTTAGGAGAATCTGAATAGTTTGGTTATTCTAGCTCTTATAATTTCGGAGATCCTTGCGTTCATACAGACGGACAGACGGACATGGCTATATCGACTCGGCTTGTCATGCTGATCAAGAATATATATACTTTATGGGGTCTACCAAGCCTCCTTCTGTGTGTTCCATGTGCACTCGCACAAAACTAATATACCCTTGTACCCTTTGGGTACAGGGTATAAAAAAACAATATATATAAACTTGCTAAGTTAGATGTTAAGAAAAACATTATGAAACAAAATTAAGAAAATTAATAATGATTTAATAATTTGGGAGGAGTATGTTGAAAATGTTAAATTTGAATTTTAAGGAAGCAAAACGTTTATGTTTATCGATTTAATGTATCAAACTATGCAAAGAACATTTCATTTTTGATTTAGAAGTTCAGTTCATTCTTTTTTTAGTTCGTTGTTCTCATTCTGATTCTTTGCGGCAAACACACAAGATCGCTGTGCAAAAGCTAATTTAAAAATAGTTATATTTAAACACTGCAAATAAAGTTAATCATTGAGTAATTAATTATTGGTGTTTTTATTGTGAATGTTGTTATTGTGAGGTGATGAAATAATTACAAAGGAGATTGTCACTTGTGCGTCCGGGTGCAGCATGGTCCCTCAAGCCGGATCAATTGTTAATTAATATTTCGCAGGTAAAGTGCAACTCCCTCCTTAGTGCACACCATCACACCATAGGATACTTGACCATACATTTCAGTTATCCAGCTCCTTCGGTTTGGGCTGTGGGCTGTTGACGCAGTTTCCTTTTGTGCCCCATTAATTCCCCAATAATTCAGTCTCCAAGACAAATTTAAGAAAACCGTGTATGCAGTTTTATTTGAAGTCTTTATTGATTTTAGAAACAAAGTTTTAGATCGAGTAACCGATCAAAACTTTGCAGCTTATTTTCTCACCTTTGGAGCTCGAATTTTCCAAATGCCCGTCTTAGTGCACACCTACACTATGATAGGATGCTTGACCCTAAATTTCAGCCTCCTAGCTCCTACGGCTAATTCAGTCTCCAAGACAAACTTAAGAATACCTAGTGTGCAGTTTTATTTGGTGAATTTATTGATTTTAAAAGTTGAATATCAAGCTGCAGCACAGCATATGAGGATCAGGACCGAGCTGCAGCAGGGAAATATCAGGATCAGAATCCTGATGTGCACCGAGCTGCAGCAGGGAACTATCAGGATGAGAATCAAGATGTGCGCCGAGCAGCAGCACAGAAATATCAGGATCAGAATCCTGATGTGCACCAAGCTGCAGCAGGGAAATATCAGGATCAGAATCCTGATGTGCACCAAGCTACAGCAGGGAAATATCAGGATGAGAATCCTGATGTGCACCGAGGTGAAGCACAGAAATATTAGGATCAGAATCTTGATGTGCACCAAGCTGCAGCAGGGAAATATCAGGATCAGAATCCTGATGTGCTCCGAGCTGCAACAGTGAAATATCATGATCAGAATCCTGATGTGCGCCGAGCTGCAGCAAGGAAATATTAGGATCGGAATACTGATGTGCACTGAGCTGCAGCTCCGAAATATCAGGATCAGAATCCTGATGTGCACCGATCTGCAGCAGGGAAATATCAGGATCAGAATCCTGATGTGCACAGAGCTGCAGCAGGGAAATATCAGGATGAGAATCCTGATGTGCACAGAGCTGCAGCAACGGAATATTAGGATCGGAATACTGATGTGCACTGAGCTGCAGCTCCGAAATATCAGGTTCAGAATCCTGATGTGCACCGATTTGCAGCAGGGAAATATCAGGATTAGAATCCTTATGTGCACCAAGCAGCAGCACAGAAATATCAGGGTCACAATACTGATGTGCACCGAGCTGCTGCTCAGAAATATCAAGATGAGAATCCTAATGTGCACCGCGCTGCAGCAGGAATATATCAGAATCCTTATGTGTTCCAAGCAGCAGAACAAAAATATCAGGATCAGAATCCTGTTGTGCACCGAGCTGCAGCACAGAAATGTCAGGATGAGAATCCTTAACGTCGAAAACGTCTCGAACACAAAGAAACAAAAAGCACTTCCGAGTCGCTTGGTAAATCTTTATTCATTGACATACATAAATGTGCTTAGCCTAAAAACTGCATCGCTGCGTCGCTTCAGCAGAGTCAGCGGCAGAGCAGCCTTATGTATATATGCTTATATATAACATAGGTGAGTGGTATACATATGTGTCTCATGAGCGGACAAGAATGCTGACGCGGCTAATTGCGCCAGCTACGTTCAAGTCATTGCACTTGAAAGTGTCGCTGTTTGAATTATGTTTATGCAGCGACAAAGTGTTGCTGTTGTATATATTTGACGGGCACTGGATACAGTGCACTCACGACATATGCGCATACCACATCTCCCTCCTTTTGAAAAATAACGTAACATAGTGTAGTTATTTTTATTTAAAATTATACATTACGTATTAATTAGTAATATATTTATGTTTATATACATTTTTTATTATTATTATTATTTTTTTTATATATATATGTAGGATGTGGGGAATAAGGCGGGAGTAGAATACCCTATTAGCAACCCTGGTCTAATATGGCATCGGCGAGTATCGATAGGCTTAAGAATCGAACAGAAGAGGAGAATAAGGCATTCGCTTGAGTGGAGTGGCTGAAGTCAGTTGTTTGAGAGTTGCGGGTCAGAGTGTAGACAGTGAGTGTTGTTGCCAAGGCCAGTTTAAAGTGTTGTTCGCGGAAGTGCTGCGCATTTCTTTTATATTAACTATTCATGTAACTTTTAAAACTTATGTATACTACAAGACATCCCAAATAAACTAATTTGTAGCAGCGAGGGAGTCGCAGTTGAAGGGCGCAGAAACGTAACAACGCAAAGTGTGTGTGCGTTGATCTGCATTCTGCGACATCGAAAGCGGCGGCAGCGAGGGAGTCACAGTTAAAGGGCGTAGAAAACGTAACAACGCAAAGTGTGTGTGCGTGTATACGTTTATCTGCAAGCTGTGACATACATACTTAGTTACGTTAACAATAAGCATCGTAAAAAAGTATAGCGCAACAGAATATCGCTGTGTAGCGAGTTAACGGCCGCCAAGCAGTTTGCAAGTAGCGCAGCGTGGGAAGTGCGACGCGGGACGCAAGCAGTGAGAAACAGCATACAAACAACAGCAAGCAGTAGAAGCAGTTTGAAACAGTGGAGAGCAGCAGTACAAGCGGTAGGCAAATCCAAATACCAGAGAACGCGGTATTGGTGAGTGTATGTGCAGGCGCCTAACAATTAAAAAAAAAAAAAAAAAAAAAAAACTTAAAATTTTGTCAATTCTTTTAATGAGAAGTGAATCCTCCATTAATTTTGTAAACTAACATAATTTAAGAAAATATTTTGTTGTACAAAGCAGTAGTACTTGCGCAAACAATAATGGATTCGAAAACAATTATGTCATTGAAAGTAGAAGAGCTGCGGCAGCATTTAAAAGAGCTCAAACTTAGTACAGTGGGCAGAAAAAGTGTGTTGCAGGATAGATTGTTGGACCACTATGATTTGGAGGAGGTTGATTTAGATGTAGAGGAAGACAAATCAGAACAGGCAATCAGAACATTGCGCGACGTGCAGGATAGCATTACAGCTTTTTCTGGCACAAGTCAGCCAAACGTAGAACAGTGGATTGCAGAATTTGAAGATGTTGCCATAACCGTGCGATGGGATGACCTCCAAAAGTTTATTTACGCCAAACAGCTATTGATTGGGGCAGCAAAATTGTTTACAAGAGGATTGGAGTCCGCAGTTGGACACAATTGAAGGCAAATCTGAATTTGGCCAGAAATTGAGCTCAGCTGAGATACACATTTTGCTAAGGAAAAGACGAAAACTACCGAAAGAGACTTTGACCGAATATTTATACAGCCTGATTGAGATGGGGAAACAAATTCAACTCGATGATGAGAGCTTGATCTCTTACTTTGCCGATGGTGTGCCAGACACAAAATCCAACAAGGATTGCAAAACTATAAAAGATTTAAAAGAGGAAATCAAGATCTACGATAAGATCGAGGGTGGAAACAAAGAAATTGTAATGAAAAAAGGACAGGACAAAATACTAAGGGATGCTTTAAATGCAATAAAGAAGGTCATGAGGCAAGGGAATGCAAAGAACCATCAACATGCTATAATTGCAACAAGCCGGGCCACATCGCGAAAAATTGTGAAAAAAAGTAAAAAAAAGAGCAAGTTGCGTTTGCCGGATTAGAATCAGTGAGAAAAGACTTAACCTATAAACAGTTTGTCATCAAGGACATGCCGTTTTTAGCGATGATCGATACTGGCTGCGATTTGTGTCTTATTTGTGAATTTGGTGAAGGACAGTAAACAATTACGAGGCATAGGCAAGGGCGAATTAACTACTATAGGGTATTTCACAACTGATGTAGAGGTCGAGGACTTATGTTTTGGTGTTACCTTTAATGTGGTTAAAAGGAACGATTTGAACTACATTGCCATAATCGGGAAAGATGTTCTAAAGTCTGTTGACATAACATTCAGCGCAGAAGGGGTCAAGTTTAAAGGTAGAAATAAAGAATCTGCAAACGTGTTTAGTAGAATGTGCGTTGAGGAAATGTCACAGGAATGATTGGCATCAGACAGGGTCGATTTAAGTCACCTGAAGGAAGAACAGAAGTTTGTAGTAGAGGGGTTGATAAACAATTACTCTCCCAAAAAGGTCATTAAGTCACCAGTTAAAATGAAGATAGTTCTAGAAGATGACTTTCCAGTTTTTCACCACCCTCGCAGGACTTCGTATGTAAACAGAATGATTATTGAAAAACAAGTTCAGCAATGGTTAGATGAGGGAATCGTAGTACCAAGCTCTTCAGAATATGCTGCTCCAGTTGTGCTAGTGTCGAAAAAAGATGGGTCGAAGAGGTTCTGCTGCGACTATAGGAAGTTACACTTAAAAATTAAAAAAGACAATTTTCCAATGGCGCTCATTGATGACGTGTTAGATCGCTTACAGGGTTCGAAAGTGTTTACCACACTAGATCTTACAAACGGATTTTTCCATGTACCCATGGAAAACGAATCCAGAAAATTTACAGCTTTTGTAACCCACAATGGCCAGTACGAGTTCACACACGTACCCTTTGGTATTACAAATTCACCAGCTGTATTCTGTCGATATATTAGCGCTGTACTTAGAGACCTGTTGCAAGCGAAGAAAATAATTATTTACATGGACGACATAATTATTCCATCAAGGGACGAGAATGAGGGTATAGAAATGCTAAAAGAGTTTTTGCAAGTCGCAGGTAGGGCCGGTTTACGTATAAAATGGGAAAAAGGACAGTATCTCAGAAAGAAAATTCAATTTTTAGGGTATGTTATTGAAAACGCAACCATTTCGCCAACACGGGACAAAATTGATGCGGTAGTAAATTTCCCAGTACCTAAAAGCAAAAATGCTCTTCAACGATTTTTGGGTCTTACGTCATATTTACGACGCTTCATTAAAAGCTATGCACTAGAGGCCAAGTCGCTAACCGACATGCTTCGTAGAGACAATCCGAAAGGGAATAATAGAAAAATTGAGTTAGATCAAAAGGGCCTCGTTGCTTTTGAATTCTTAAAGCATTTGCTTGTTTCAGCTCCACTATTAAAGTTATATAAACCGAGCGCAGTAACAGAAGTGCATACAGATGCAAGTAAGCATGGGTTTGGGGCTGTTTTGATGCAGATGGACTCAGAAGATCAACTCTTCCACCCGATAGAATTTATGAGCAAGAAAACAAATCCGTGTGAAGAAAAGTACAGTTCTTACGAATTGGAAATCTTGGCAGTTATAACAGCAATAAAAAAGTGGCGAATATACCTATTAGGCATAAAATTCAAAATTATGACGGACTGCAATGCTTCTGCGATGACAGTTAAGTAAGACGATGTACCAGTGCGAGTTGCTAGATGGGCTATGTTTCTGCAAGAATTTGACTACCAAGTTGAACATAGATCGGGAAGCCAAATGAAGCACGTTGATGCATTAAGCCGATTGTCTTGTCTAATAATTAAAGAGTCAGTAAAGTATAGGTTGCGGGAAACACAAGAGGCAGACAATTGGATAAAGGCAGTCAAAATAGTTTTGGAAAGCTCTAACAGCTATGAAGTGTAATGACGCGTTGCATAGCGGGCAGCCGCGCGTCATTACGAGTAGTCGTAAGAACGAGTAGAGACTAAGAAGCCATGAAGGCAAGTAATTTTAAGTAGTTTTAGTTTGTTCTTTGCTTTCGCCCAACACGCACTGAAGCGCGGGCAGTTTGTCATTTTGTTTGAGAATATAAAACACGTGGAGGAATTTTGGCATACCGCCCTCTTTTATTTCGTTGGACACCTCGGCACTTTGGGGTGCCTAATTTACTAATTTATTACAGCATACTCTGGCCGGCGAGCATACCCGCGGCAGAGTAACAACGTTACAAGTGGCGCCCGAGCAGGGACTCCAAAGAAGTTTGAGGTTAGATCCGACCAAGTAGGGAAGAGAGCGTGGACCTACGATGCTACGAACGAGCTGGGTACGTGTACTGCGGAAGGAAGAGCTCAGCACGGTGCTGCGCGAGTTCGAAATCGAGGAGACCGGCACCGTAGAGGCGTTGCGGGTGCGGCTGGCAACGTTCGTGAGGTCGGCCCAAGAAGCGTACCGAAACGGTTATTGGCAGATCCCCATGGAGCCCGACAGCCGTAAATACACCGCCTTCACAGTACCCGGACGGGGCCTTTTCCAATGGCGAGTGATGCCATTTGGCCTGCACTCCGCCCCAGCCACCTTCCAGCGGGCGCTAGATAGCGTCATCGGCCCGGATATGGCTCCACACGCGTTTGCCTATCTGGACGACATAGTTGTGGTTGGGAAGCCATTCGAAGAACACCTATGTAACCTGAGGGAGGTGTTTCGAAGACTGAGAGCGGCCAATCTGCGAATAAATCGAGATAAGTGCGAATTCTTTCGTAAATGCATTAGATACCTGGGGCACCTGGTGACAGAAGACGGGATACAGACGGATCCAGAAAAGGTGGCAGCCATACGTGAACTGAAACTCCCGGCCAAACCTAAAACAGCTTCGGCAGTACATCGGGATGGCCTCGTGGTACCGCCGCTTTGTACCCAATTTCGCCACAACGGTAGGCCCACTCACCGAGCTGTTAAAGAAAGGCCACAAGTGGAGTTGGGGAACACCGCAGCAGGAGGCATTTGATTGTATCCAATACAGCGCCACGGAGAAGGAGTGCCTGGCCATTGTTTGGGGAATCCGAAAGCTGCGACACTATCTGGAGGGCTATCACTTCACCGTCGTGACCGACCACTTGGCGTTGCGATGGCTTAACTCAATTGAGAGCCCCACCGGCTGCATCGTACGCTGGGCTTTGGAGCTGCAGCAGTACACCTTCGATGTCCAGTACCGAAAAGGAGCCTTGAATGTGGTGGCCGACGCACTGTCACGACAACCACGCGAGGTGATCGGCCGCGCACACGTGGAGTTAGAGGCAGCACCAATTTGTAAATGGTTACAGCGGCTGACGGCAGCGGTGTTGGAGAGTCCCAGCAAGTACCCAGATTACGCCATACAGAACGGCAGGCTGTACCGCCGCATCGCCCACGTGCTAGGAGAAGATGAGGTGTCACCATGGAGGCTATGCGTGGCCGCGCCTCTACGACTGGAGGTGTTGAGAGAAAACCACGACGACGCAACAGCGGGCCATATGGGAGTACGCCGAACCTGTGCACGCGTTCCAGACCGATACCACTGGCCTGGTCTATACCGCGACGTAGCGAAGTATGTGCACCAGTGCCTGTTGTGCCAACGCTATAAGGCCCAGCAACAGCTGGCGGCAGGCAAGATGCACTTCAAACCAGCGGAGGCAGCGTGGGACGTCGTCTGCGCCGATTTTGTGGGGCCGCTGCCGCGGTCCAAACGAGGCAACGCGTATCTACTGGTCCTGGTAGATAAGTTCAGTAAATGGGCAGAACTGGTCCCCATCCGCAAGGCGACGGCAGCGGCAGTGAAGCTGGCCTTGCGAGAGCGGATTCTGGCACGGTTTGGCACACCAAGAAAGCTCATTACAGATAACGGAGCCCAGTTTACGAGCCGCGCGCTGAAGCAGTTCCTCGCCGAGGCAGGCATACAGCAACAACTGACGGCACCATACACACCTCAGGAGAATCCCACTGAGCGGACCAATAGAACGGTCAAAACATTGATTGCTCAGCTGGCGGACGGGCAGCACAACACGTGGGACGAACAACTGCCGGAAGCACAATTGACCATTAATACAGCGATTTCAGACGCAACGGGCTACTCACCGGCTTTCATCCTATTTGGGAGAGAACCACGGCATCCACACACACTGTACGGCAGGGATCCTGATGCCCCTGAGGCAGCACCAGGTAGCCCAGAAACACACGCAACGCTGCTACAGTTTGTTGCCCGCATAGCAAGAAGAAACCAAGGGGTGGCCAGCGAAGATCAGGCGCGCCAGTACAATCTGCGGAGACGCGAGTGGCGACCCAAACTGGGCGACGAGGTGCTCGTGCGACAACATCACCTGTCCAACGCAGCCGAGCAGTTTGCGGCCAAGCTGGCGCCTCGCTTCGATGGACCATTCACAGTGCGAGCATTCATATCCCCAGTTATAGTGCGTGTACAACCAGTGGCGGGCGGCAGAGGTAGAACGGCACATGTGCGGGATCTAAAAGCGGTGAATGCAGGAGACAGCGAAGCCGACGAAGGCAGCGACGACAGAGGAAGCGACGACAGAGGCAGCGTTAGTATAGTCACCGGGACCACACCACCGACAGCTTCACAGCAGCCACAGCACCAATCTCCGCAGACGCAGCGGCAGTCCGGGCAACTAGATCGGCCATGTCAACGAACACGATGAAAGCAGCCGCGGTCGCAACAGCCGCACGACAGCCAAGACAGCAGTTACAGCAGCCAGGGCCCTAGCGGCCACACCGACAGCAACAACAGCAATGCAACTGGCGTCCACTTAAGCGGGAGCGGCAAAGTGGCCGTTCTGGCCGAAGAGGACACCCATGTAAGCATAAGACATAATTAGACAAAACTTGTTGTTGCGTTTCAGGCCCAGGACCGGAAACCAAGCACAACATAAACATGTGGGCGGTGATGTCGAGTTGCCAGAGCGACAGGTGGCCGTCGATAACGAGTTATCGTGGAGATGCGATAAGTGGCAGCACCGGCCACTATCGCTGCGAGTGGTAACACCGACGATAGACCGCCGGGCATGGGTAGCACTGGCAAACCGCGAGAGGTGGCAGCGCTAATCAAACAGCTGGCACAACAGCATTACACGAGGAGACCGGCGCGTCGAACGGCAACATTGAAGAAAAATAACATAAGGCCAAAGGGAAAAAACGACGAAACATGGACGCGATAAAGGGCTGCGAGGATCTGGAAGAGTGGTGCAGGCTGCAAGAACAGATGGCATTCGACCGGGACCCCCGGAACTGCCAGTTTCGGGCGCCCGCCTGAGCAAGCTCACCGACGCCGGCAGACAACCGACGTCGCCGCCGTAGGCACCGGGGGGGCCGTCGAGTGAGAGAGCGACGCCAACGGATGCAGCAGGCACAACTGGAGGAGCGGCAGCGAGAGCAATGCCAACGGGCACAACAGGCGCGGCTGGAGGAGCAGCAGCGCGTTGAGAGGCTGCGGCGTCGGGAGCAGCGACAACGCGAGCAGCGCGAGGAGCAGCAGCGGGTGGAAGTAGCCATGCGAGTTGTGGAGGCGCGTCTGATATACGCCAGATGCCTGCAGGAGCTGAAACGGCTGCATGCAGTGGGGCCGCGGGTGGCACAGCCGCAGGTCTATTGGCCAGTGTTCATGGCGTGGGGCAGAGAGCCCGATGGCACGATGGTGGTGCTGGATAGGTGCGGCGGCTCCACAAAGCCCCTTGCGTGGGCGATGTTTACACCGGCGGAGGCGCATGGCCTGCGACGGATGACCGAAGAAGGAAGGCTTCCGATGGTGGCGTTGGCAGCCACCCCCCTCGACCGGATCGTGTTCCGCTCAGGAAGGAGGAACGGGCCCCGCTCAGGAAGGGGGGACGTGTAATGACGCGTTGCATAGCGGGCAGCCGCGCGTCATTACGAGTAGTCGTAAGAACGAGTAGAGACTAAGAAGCCATGAAGGCAAGTAATTTTAAGTAGTTTTAGTTTGTTCTTTGCTTTCGCCCAACACGCACTGAAGCGCGGGCAGTTTGTCATTTTGTTTGAGAATATAAAACACGTGGAGGAATTTTGGCATACCGCCCTCTTTTATTTCGTTGGACACCTCGGCACTTTGGGGTGCCTAATTTACTAATTTATTACAGCATACTCTGGCCGGCGAGCATACCCGCGGCAGAGTAACAACGTTACAGAAGATTATTTTGTTCGAAACAGGATTTTATACAAGGACCTTAACAAAGAGTTGTCAGTTGGTGACCCCGACGTGATTAATAATTCCACAAAACCTTGCTTAATCGCGTTAAAAAACAAAAGCGTACATAATTGAGTTCATTGCACACAAAAAATATTCAAGTACATAAGTGCAAAAGTATAAGTTCATAGTGCCTATTGTACCGCCAATAAGCAGCCGTGTGAAGCGACGTTTTTGAGGGCAACGAACATCAGCAGATAAAACAGTCATTCGCGCGCGTCATTTATCTCTGCTATTTTCGGTTTTCGGTTCTCTCTCGCGTTCATAATGTCTGAGAGCGACGGTCAAATGCGCGCCTTCCAAGCTGTCGCATCAGCTGCTGCTGACGTAGCTCATGCAGCGACGCTTGCGCCAACAGATTCGACGTCAACAGCTGTGGGCAATGCAGTGCAGGCTACAAGCAATAGTGTTGAGTTTTATAAGCGCAAGGCGCAATCATTATATGCGTGGGCGCTTTCTATTAAAAATAAAATAAATGATTGTGAAATTGACAATATTTCAGAAAGTGGGCTGCGAAAACGTGTGGAAATGCTGCAAAGTATTCAATCCTCTTTTAATTTGGTGCATGACAAATTAGAGGAGCTGGACTTTGATGAGATTGGCAGCAGTTTGCGCTGAAACTTTGCTGAGCTGGTGGTCTGCTTGGAGGGCCGCCTGCTAAATGCAATACAAAGGATGCAATCTGGCGCGCCGCCGTGTTCGACGCTTCGGCAAGATGATCAGTCTACCATTGTGATAAATCGGTCTCGGTTGCCTGAGCTTAAGTTGCCTACATTCAGTGGTGGATATACTGAATATGCAGATTTCGCTTCGATGTTCACATCAGTGATCGCCAAGGATCCAGATCTCTCCGATGTGGAAAAGTTGCAGCATTTGAGGTCAAGCTTAAGAGGATCTGCGTTGGACACGATTCGTGCGCTTGAGATAAGTGGTGCAAATTATTCAGTGGCGTTAGACCTACTCGACAAGCGGTTTAACAATAAGCGTCTTATTTTCCAGGCACACATCTCCGAGATTTTGGGCATTAAAAAGGCTGAAACTACAAGCAAGCTGCGAGAGTTGTCCGACAAAGTCAACGCAAATATGCGTGCACTGTTGAGCTTGGGCAATATGCAAGATGTAGCTGGCAGCATCGTCGTTCAGACCATTTTGGGCAAGGTGGATGCTGCGACGCAGGCAAAGTGGGAGGAAGCCGCCCCATTAAACGTTATACCGTCATGGGAGCAATTTGCGATGTTCTTGGATAGCAGGTGCCAAAAAGTGGAAAACATCGAGCATGCATAGGCATCATATTCGTCGAATTATCAGGTGGGAAAGAATAAAAACACTAACACCAAACGCTCGTTTGTCACCACTAGCCCATCCGCAAATGGTTGTCTGTTTTGTGACAATAATGCACACGAAATATACAGTTGCCCACTTTTTGGTAATTTGTCGCCTGTACTTCGTTTAAAGGAAGCGAAACGCCTCTCTCTGTGTATAAATTGTCTTAGAAAAGGACACAGAATGAGAACTTGCAATTCTGGATCGTGCAGAACCTGTGGTGACAAACTTCACAGTTTATTGCATTTTAATAATTCAGCTGCCGTAAATTTGATGCCTGAGCAATCGTCCGCTTCTGACTTACACTCGCGGCCGTCTTCATTGTTACTGCTACGTAGCGCTCTCGCAGCTGTTTCGCCATCATCGCTTGCTTCATTGCCTGCCCAAAATCTCGCCTCAGATGTTGTGCTCTTGGCCACCGCTGTCATCAGCATTCAAAATCGCGCCGGGACTTGGGTACCCTGCCGTGCACTGCTCGATTCCGGATCACAGTTGCACATTATAACTTCGCGATTCGCTCACCGACTCCAACTTCGAAAGACCAAGTCGTCGGCCTCTGTGTCTGGTCTTGGTGACGTTAGTTTCAAGTCTGATGGTTGCACTGTGCACTTATGCTTGCAATCATTGGTCACTGACTATTCCGCAAATATTACTGCTTTGGTCGCTCCTTCCATTACTGAGAACCAACCAAATTTCACGGTTGACATATCTCATTGGGATATACCAAGCAATGTCCGCTTAGCTGATCCGGCGTTCTTCAAGCCACAGCAAATTGATATGCTTATCGGTGCCAATTTATTCTACGAGTTGTTGTGCGTAGGTCAGATTAAACTGGCTGATGGCCTGCCACTTCTGCAAAAGACTCGTTTGGGCTGGATAGTTACTGGAGGTGGCTCGCAGCGTCAGAAATCTGCTTTGGTTGCATCCAAGTCTCCGTCTACACAGGATTGCAATACACGAATCGAGCAGATGGTTCGCTCTTTTTGGGAACTCGAAAGTGGTGTCGATCTGGCTGTAAAACTTACAAAAGAAGAGTTCGACTGCGAGGAGCATTTCAAGGCTAATTACAGGCGCCTGCGTACTGGCGAGTATTCCGTCCGATTGCCTGTAAAGCTCAGCACAGATCTGCTTGGCGATTCCTATACGCAAGCCTATCGTCGGTTCATAAACTTGGAGCGAAAGTTAGAACGCAATCCACTTCTCAAAGCACAGTACTCGGCATTCATTAAGGAGTATTTAGAGTTGGGTCATATGTCGCTTGTATCGCCAGTTTCGCTAAATTTGTTCAAGTATAAATTTCCTTCCGCACCATTGCGTTCTGAAGGAGGACAGCACAACGACAAAGTTGAGAGTCTTGTTTGACGGTTCCGCATCCACATCCTCTGGTCATTCTTTAAATGACATCCTAGTGGCCGGTCCTTCCATTCAGTCAAAGCTCGCAAACACGCTTGTTCGATTTCGCACGTTTCCTATCGCTTTAACAGGAGAAATCTGCAAGATGTACCGCTGCGTGCGAGTATCAAATCCAAATAGCTGGCGTGACACGCCTCAAAAGCATATTCAAGTTTTCCGTCTTGATACCGTCACTTACGGTACAAAGCCTGCCTCGTTTCTCTCCGTTCGCACTATGCATCAGCTGGCTGAAGATGAGCATGAGCTATTTCCTATTGGCTCCGATATCTTGCGTCGCGATTTTTATGTTGATGATTTAATCACTGGTGGTGATTCTATAAACGAAGTCATAGAAATTATGAGACAAACCACAGGGCTACTTGCCAAGGCTAATTTCAAGCTAAGGAAGTGGTGCTCCAGCAATCCTGATGTGCTCAAACAAGTTCCGGAAGAAGACAAAGAAATTCTAGTTAAGTTTGATGATGGCAGCGACATAACAAAAACTCTAGGACTGTCGTGGGATCCTACGACGGATTTATTCATTTTCACGTTTCTGCCAGCATTGACATCTGGTCGAATTTGCAAGCGCACTGTTTTGTCAACTATTGCCAGATTTTATGATCCGCTTGGCCTTATTGGACCAGTAATCGCAAAGGCTAAAATATTCCTGCAGGCGCTTTGGAGAGAAAAGCTTGATTGGGATGAAAGCCTTTCAGTATCATTGACAACATCTTGGCATAATCTTATTGCAGATTTTGAGCGCACAAAGCAGCTGAAATTTCCAAGGCTTGCACTTTCTCCTGGTGTTTCCATTGAAGTGCATGGTTTTAGTGATGCCAGCATAGATGCCTATGGAGCTTGCGTCTACATCATTTCGACCACGCAAGGCCAATCTCGTGCGGAGCTGCTGTGTTCCAGATCTCGTGTGGCGCCGCTCAAATCGTTGACCGTGCCCCGACTAGAGTTGTGCGGAGCCGTTTTGCTGGCACAACTCATAAACGAAATATCTCCCATGGAGTTATTCGACTGCAAGTTTTATTGTTGGTCTGATTCTGCAGTAGCGCTATCTTGGATTCGCAGCGAGCCATCCAGGTTTCAAATTTTCGTTTCCAATCGCATCGCAACTATTCAAGAGTTGACCTCTGGCATGGAATGGCGATATATTCCAACCGATTTGAATCCTGCGGACATACATTCACGTGGAGCTTTGCCCAGCGAATTAGTCCAGTCCAACTTGTGGCTACATGGTCCCGCATTTCTGACGAAAGATAAATCTTCTTGGCCAGAGTCTTGCGATTCCGTCTCGTCGCTTCCTGAGCAGCGCTCTAAAGTGTTTGTAAGCACCACACTGTGCGAAGACATTGCACAGCAATGCAAATATGTTAACACATTTGGAAAGCTGCAGCGCGTGTTTGCATATGTATACAAGTTCCTGCACCGTGTACGAATTCCTGGGCTATCGGTGGACTGCATCCGTTGTAACGTTGTTACTCTGCCGCGGGTATGCTCGCCGGCCAGAGTATGCTGAAATAAATTAGGCACCCCAAATTGCCGAGGTGTCCACCAAATATGTGCAAAATAAAAGGGCGGTATGCCAAGAATTTTCACCACCAACTTAAAATAACGCGTCATTACACGTCCCCCTTCCTGAGCGGGGCACGTTCCTCCTTCCTGAGCGGAACACGATCCGGTCGAGGGGGGTGGCTGCCAACGCCACCATCGGAAGCCTTCCTTCCTCGGCCATCCGCCGCAAGCCATGCGCCTCCGCCGGTGAAAACATCGCCAAGCAAGGGGCTTTGTGGAGCCGCCGCACCTCTCCAGCACTACCATCGGCTGCTCGCTCGCTGTGCCATCGGGCTCTCTGCCCCACGCCATAAACACTGGCCAGGGGACCTGCGGCTGTGCCACCTGCGGCCCCACTGCATGCAGCCATTGCAGCTCCTGCAGGCATCAGGAGTATGTCAGACGCGCCTCCACGTCTCGTATGGCCCCTTCCACCCGCTGCTGCTCCTCGCGCCGCTCGCGTTGTCGCTGCTCCCCACGCCGCAGCCTCTCATCGCGCTGCTGCTCCTCCAGCCGCGCCTGTTGTGCCCGTTGGCGTTGCTCTTGCTGCTGCACCTCCAGCCGCGCCTGCTGTATCCGTTGGCGTCGCTCTCTCACTCGACGGCCCCCGCGGTGCCCACGGCGGCGACGTCGGTTGCCTGCCGGCGTCGGTGATATTTTTTTTGCTTCTTAAATTTTTTTTTCGACGCGCCGGTCTCCTCGTGTAATCTTGTTGTGACAGCTGTTTAGTTAGCGCTGCCACCTCTCGCGGTTTGCCAGTGCTACCCATGCCCGGCGGTCTATCGTCGGTGTTACCACTCGCAGCGATAGTGGCCGGTGCTGCCACTTATCGCATCTCCACGATAACTCGTTATCGACGGCCACCTGTCGCTCTGGCAACTCGACATCACCGCCCACATGTTTATGTTGTGCTTGGCTTCCGGTCCTGGGCTATTTTCTGCGTTGTGCCTAACCTCCTTTTCGTCGTGTTTGTCCAGCTGCCCGCCCGGTCCTTGTCCATCCGCGGTGCCCCTGGCATATTTGGCGCGGTTTGGGTATCTCGAGTGGTGTGGTAATGTATGTCGCTTCATCAGGCCTGAAACGTAACAACAAGTTTTGTCTAATTATGTCTTAGGCTTACATGGGTGTCCTCTTCGGCCAGAACGGCCACTTTGCCGCTCCCGCTTGAGTGGACGCCAGTTGCATTGCTGTTGTTGCTGTCGGTGTGGCCGCTAGGGCCCTGGCTGCTGTAACTGCTGTCTTGGCTGTCGTGCGGCTGTTGCGACCGCGGCTGCTGTCGTCGTGTTCGTTGACATGGCCGATTTAGTTGCCCGGACTGCCGCTGTGGCTGCAGAGATTGGTGTTGTGGTTGCTGTTGTGGTCGCTGAGCAATGGACTGCTGTGGCTGCTGTGAAGCTGTCGGTGGCGTGGTCCTGGTGACCATACTAACGCTGCCTCTGTCGTCGCTGCCTTCGTCGGCTTCGCTGTCTTCACCGCATTCACCGCTTTTAGATCCCGCACATGTGCCGTTCTACCTCTGCCGCCCGCCACTGGTTGTACACGCACTATGACTGGGGATATAAATGCTCGCACCGTGAATGGTCCATCGAAGCGAGGCGCCAGCTTGGCCGCAAACTGCTCGGCTGCGTTGGACAGGTGATGCTGTCGCACGAGCACCTCGTCGCCCAGTTTGGGTCGCCACTCGCGTCTCCGCAGATTGTACTGGCGTGCCTGATCCTCGCTGGCCACCCCTTGGTTTCTTCTTGCTATACGGGCAACAAACTGTAGCAGCGTCGCGTGTGTTTCGGGGCTACCTGGTGCTGCCTCAGGGGCGTCAGGATCCCTGCCGTACAGTGTGTGTGGATGCCGTGGTTCTCTCCCAAATAGGATGAAAGCCGGTCGGTAGCCCGTTGCGTCTGAAATCGCTGTATTAATGGCCAATTGTGCTTCCGGCAGTTGTTCGTCCCACGTGTTGTGCTGCCCGTCCGCCAGCTGAGCAATCAATGTTTTGACCGTTCTATTGGACCGCTCCGTGGGATTCTCCTGAGGTGTGTATGGTGCCGTCAGTTGTTGCTGTATGCCTGCCTCGGCGAGGAACTGCTTCAGCGCGCGGCTCGTAAACTGGGCTCCATTGTCTGTAATGAGCTTTCTTGGTGTGCCAAACCGTGCCAGAATCCGCTCTCGCAAGGCCAGCTTCACTGCCGCTGCCGTCGCCTTGCGGATGGGGACCAGTTCTGCCCATTTACTGAACTTATCGACCAGGACCAGTAGATACGCGTTGCCTCGTTTGGACCGCGGCAGCGGCCCCACAAAATCGGCGCAGACGACGTCCCACGCTGCCTCCGCTGGTTTGAAGTGCATCTTGCCTGCCGTCAGCTGTTGCTGGGCCTTATAACGTTGGCACAACAGGCACTGGTGCACATACTTCGCTACGTCGCGATACAGACCAGGCCAGTGGTATCGGTCTGGAACGCGTGCACAGGTTCGGCGTACTCCCATATGGCCCGCCGTTGCGTCGTCGGGGCATTCCCTCAGCACCTCCTGTCGTAGAGGCGCGGCCACGCATAGCCTCCATGGAGACACCTCATCTTCTCCTAGCACGTGGGCGATGCGGCGGTACAGCCTGTCGTTCTGTATGGCGTAATCTGGGTACTTGCTGGGACTCTCCAACACCGCTGCCGTCAGCCGCTGTAACCATTTACAAATTGGTGCTGCCTCTGACTCCACGTGCGCACGGCCGATCACCTCGCGTAGTTGTCGTGACAGTGCGTCGGCCACCACATTCAAGGCTCCTTTTCGGTACTGGACATCGAAGGTGTACTGCTGCAGCTCCAAAGCCCAGCGTACGATGCAGCCGGTGGGGCTCTCAATTGAGTTAAGCCATCGCAACGCCAAGTGATCGGTCACGACAGTGAAATGGTAGCCTTCCAAATAGTGTCGCAGCTTTCGGATTCCCCAAACAATTGCGAGGCACTCCTTCTCCGTGGCGCTGTAGTTGACCTCCGCTTTCTGCAGCTTCCTACTGGCGTAGGAAATTACGTGTTCGTGGCCGTCTATGTCTTGCGTCAGAACCGCGCCCAGCCCACACTCGTTGGCGTCAGTCTGTAGGCAGAAGCGTTGTGTGAAATCGGGGCACGCTAACACCGGCGCTTCCATGAGCTGTCTTTGGATACAATCAAATGCCTCCTGCTGCGGTGTTCCCCAACTTCACTTGTGGCCTTTCTTTAACAGCTCGGTGAGTGGGCCTACCGTTGTGGCGAAATTGGGTACAAAGCGGCGGTACCACGAGGCCATCCCGATGTACTGCCGCAGCTGTTTTAGGTTGGCCGGGAGCTTCAGTTCACGTATGGCTGCCACCTTTTCTGGATCCGTCTGTATCCCGTCTTCTGTCACCAGGTGCCCCAGGTACCTAATGCATTTACGAAAGAATTCGCACTTATCTCGATTTATTCGCAGATTGGCCGCTCGCAGTCGCCGGAACACCGAACGTCCTGCCGACCACCACTATGTCGTCGAGGTATGCAAGCGCGTGCGGTGCCATGTCCGGGCCGATGACGCTGTCCAACGCCCTCTGGAATGTTGCGGGCGAAGAATGCAGGCCGAACGGCATCACACGCCACTGGAACAGCACGCGTCCTGGCACCGTGAACGCTGTATATCGCTGGCTTTCGCGCTCCATCGGAACCTGCCAGTACCCATTCCGCAAATCGATGCTACTTATGTATTTGGCCTGGCGCAGCTGCTCCAAAGTGTGCTGGATCCGCAAAATTTGGTACGCATCTGGTTCTGAGCACTGTCGGATTGCTCGATGCAGCCCTTTGCCAGCAATTCGTCGACTTCTTCATTGATCACTGCCTGCATGGCCGGATTCCGGGGCTAGTACCGCTGTTTGATGGGACGCTCGTCTTTCATCCGGATTGTGTGCACCGCCGCCGACGAGACTCCTGTGATGCTCTCAAAGCTTGCCAGTTCCCCCTCGATGAACCTGGCGGCCATCTGGGTCTGCTGCTCCGTTAGGTGGGCGGCAATAGTGAGCCCCGCCTGTTCGCTTGTCACCAAGGCTGCATGTCGGGCTCTGCGATTTCGCCTCCGCCGTCTGCGTGGCCGTGGATCGTTCGTTCGCAATTCTACAGTTTGGCCGCCCACAGTCACCGCCCCGTTGGCCATTTGGACATAATCCAGTCCCAATGTGAGCTCATCTATGCATCCGGGGAGTGTGAGCAGCGGCAGTACTACGCGACTGTCGCCCACCGTGACCGTCGCCTTCGTTTCTTCACGGACCGTCTTCTGTGTCCCGTCAGCCATGGACACAGTCACGCTCACGGACCGTACATTTTCTCCATCTGGCGCCCGCAGGCGTTGCGCCAGCCTCGGACTCGCGAAGCTGCGTGTCGCTCCGGTGTCCACGACCGCCTCTACCAGTACACCATCACAGTCTACTGGTAGCGCGGCCGCTACCCTGCGTGTCGTTGTTAATTGGAATTTGCCTGCGTGGGCTCGCCGACTGTTAATGTGGGACGAGCCCCTCTGGCGTTTCCCGTCGCGCGTCGGCAGCATTCGTTCGCACACACCCATCTTACCACAGTCCCAACAGTAGAGCCGTTGAGAGTTTGACAGTGCGGCTCGTCTGTCTCGTTCGGCTGATGTTGGCGCCTGTGGTTCTGCCACCGCCTGCGCGCTTGCGAGCGGTGACGCTGGAGTCGGTGCTGTTGGGTCAGGCGCATTACCAGCAGGCGCGGTGGAACCGCAGACCTGGCTCGACAGCTTCTGGAAACCATCCTCCATAGCCTGGGCCAACCGGTGGGTGTACTGAGCCAACTCGGCAATCGCTTGTGTCAGGTCCGCCGTTGAGAGCACTGGAGCCACTGTTGGCGTCGCTGAGGCTGTCGTGGGCTCGGTTGTGGTAACTCCCGGCGAGGCCGCGACCGCTACCGAAATGGTCGGCACTGTCGCAGGAGTTAGCGGTGTCGTGTTTGCCTCTGTCACGACGAGCAGCCCCTCCGATACGTCCTCTTGTTTCGGGACTCCCAGCCGTCCGCCGGGCACCGGGCTCAACTGACCTGTCGCCGCGGTACGCGACGACATGTTTTCGTAATATGCCGCTAGTTCTTCCAGGCGGGGTCGGTACGCTTCTTGGGCCGACCTCACGAACGTTGCCAGCCGCACCCGCAACGCCTCCACGGTGCCGGTCTCGTCGATTTCGAACTCGCGCAGCACCGTGCTGAGCTCTTCCTTCCGCAGTACACGTACCCAGCTCGTTCGTAGCATAGTAGGTCCACGCTCTCTTCCCTACTTGGTCGGATCTAACCTCAAACTTCTTTGGGGTCCCTGCTCGGGCGCCACTTGTAACGTTGTTACTCTGCCGCGGGTATGCTCGCCGGCCAGAGTATACTGAAATAAATTAGGCACCCCAAAGTGCCGAGGTGTCGAACAAATAAAAGAGGGCGGTATGCCAAAACTTCTCCACGTGATTTATATTCTCAAACAAAATGACAAACTGCCCGCGCTTCAGTGCGTGTTGGGCGAGACCAAGGAAAAGACTAACTAAAACGAACTTAAAATTACCCGCCTTCATGGCTTACTATTCTTACAATTACTTATTAACTTACAACTATTTGGCATCGTAATGACGCGCGGCTGCCCGCTACGCAACGCGTCATTACAAGTTTGTGTTATAAATTTTGTCCGATCGATTTCAAATTTGGGTAATGTAATCAACATAACTATATCAACAAGAGAGAACGCTACAGTCGAGCAAGCCCGACAGTGTAATACCCTGTACCCAGGTAAACTTCCGTCACTGAGTTATATGCGCCCATAGCAGCAAAAAGAGGAAGAAGAAGAGCGAACTTGTTGCTGCAGTTTGTGGGGGTTGTACTGGCGAGAATTTGTTTCGCTAATAACTTTTCTTAGAATTGACCGAATTGAATAAAATTTTGAACAACAGTAGACAATTATATATAAATTATGAGTGCAAAGTTTGGTTTAGGTAGCGTTTGAAATGTGGACGCTATTGACGAAATTCTGTAGCGGGGGAAGGGGGGAAAATTAAAAAAAATAAAATAAACTCGTCCTTACTCGGACCTAGGAGAATCTGGATGCCAACTTTGGTTATTCTAGCTTTTATAGTTTCTGCTTCAGCCGAAATATCAGCGTTTAAATCCGTTCTTGCATCAGTACAAGAAAAACGGAGTTAACTTGCAACTTATGCGAGTAGGCGGACGATTGCTCAACGCTTCGCTACCGTACGACACAAAATTTCCTTTGCTGATGCCACGAAATTCATGCTTTGCCAAAGTCATGCAGGTGCCAAAGTCATGGTTGCTCTTCTAAGGCAACAAATATGGCTTATTAATGCTCGAGAGGCATGACAAGGGCAGTAAAAAACTGCGTGCATTGCTTCCGCTACAAACCAAAGTTGCTGAGTCAGATAATGGGCAACTTTCCAGCCGATCGCGTGAATCCTGAGCACGCGTTCGCGGTTTGTGGCGTAGATTATTTTGGTCCTTTCCACGTGAGCCTCAGTCCATCTCGAACCTGATTGTTTTTTAAATTCTTTTAAAAGGTTCATCGGTTGACGGGGTCTTCCACAGCGACAACGCGACAAATTTCGTGGGAGCAAGCAACGCTCTGAAGGAGCTTCGGGCAGCATTCAGCGACCAGAAGGACAGGATGGTGTCGTACGCCGCACAGCGAGGGATAGACTGCGTGTTCATCCCGCCGCGAGCACCCCACTGTGGGAAGCAGCAGTGAAGGCCGCCAAGAATCATCTTCTGCGAGGAGTCGGGAACGCCAATCGGACGCAGGCAGAGCTGAACACGCATCTGGTGGAAGTAGAGGCTCTACTCAACTCCAGGCCTATCGCCCCCCTCAGCAGCGATCCAAGCGTCGGCGAGGCCCTCACTCCAGGCCTCATAATTCGGCCGCTACGTTCGCTGCCGCACGAATCCGAGCCAAGAAGGGCTAGCAGCAGGACCAGCTCCGGGTTCTTGAAACGGTGGCAGCAACTTTCGGCGCTCAAGCTGCAGTTTTGACACAGCTGGTCCAGGGACTACGTCCTCAGCCTACAAAGGACTGTTTCATTACCGTGGTCAAAATAAAATTTCGTTTGTATGTACATAACCATTAAAAGTTTATGTATATAAAATTGCAAAAACGCTTGCAATTTTACAAATGTGATAATGTACCATTCGTGGTCTAGACAGAGCAAATCTAGCTTATCAATTAATTTACGATTATTTATAGCCGGAAACCTTTCATGTATGGGAAATGCAAGAATTCTCCATACGACTTCTGAAATACTGATGTATCTACCACTTTCCTACGATTGAACCTCATCTTTGTGGTTCTCAAGTGTAAATGATGCTTGATCATTGCCTTTGTTAACATATTTGCAAATGATTGACTTCACATAACTGTTATATTACCATTCATTTCGACAATAAAGCATCCATCATCTGGAGCTCTTCGTGATATAGAGGGTAACCATCAATTCCTGTGTTAGTTGCATTAAGCAACTGTCGAGGAAACCGTTTGCTACATTTACCTTCTTTCATGTAGGGCGACTTTAGGTTTAATTTACCGCAAGGCCCATTAATCATATTAGCCTTGACGATTTCATGTAGAATATGATCCTTTTCAGGATCTGGTATCTATGCACAGATAATCGCACTTATTTGATCTGGCATAATATGTTTTTCTAACCGAAGAAGCATATGTTCGTGGGGCAGACCACGTTTCTGCCACTCTATAGATTACAAGAAGGATTGGACTTTCCCAAACAAAGCACCATATGTCAATAATGTCATTAAAGCTTTGACTTTTAAATGTAACTGAATTATGTCGAGACTGGTGATTATTACTTTTTAAAAATAATGGCCCTTGAAACCACAGCTGGTTTCCTATTAACGCCGATGAGTATTTACCTCTAGCCACGATGTCCGCTGGATTCTGCTCTGACTCAACAAACTGCCAACATGCAATTTTTGTTTCTGTTTGAATAAAGTTAACTCTATTTGCCACAAATGTTTTTAATGACGCTGAGTCAAGTTTTAACCTGCTAAGCACAATCGTTGAATAGCTGTAGTAGAAAATTTTGCTGAATTGGATTTTCAAACTATCTGTAACCTTTTTCGTTAACTCAACTAAAAGTACTGCGGCGCATAATTCAAGCTTTGGTATTGTTAAAAGTTTAATTGGCGCTACTCTGGATTTGGACGCGGCTATGTTAATTCATATTTTATTGTTACAATCTATTGATTTAATATAGATAACTGCACCATATGCTTTCTCAGATGCATCACCGAAACCATGCAACTCTATTGTTTTGGCGTTATTTCCAATTAACCTTCTGGGTATTTTTATTTCATTTAGTATTGTGAGTTCTTTTTATACCCTGTACCCGTAGGGTAAAAAGGGTATATTAGGTTTGTGCAAAGTATGTAACATACAGAAGGAAGCATCTCCGACCCCATAAAGTATATATATTCTTGATCAGCATGACGAGAGAAATCGATCTAGACATGTCCGTCCGTCCGTCCGTCTGTCCGTCTGGATGAACGCGAGGATCTCAGAAACTATAAAAGCTAGAATAACCAAAGTTGGCATCCAGAGAAAGGTAGGTAGGTAGGTCGGAGCGGCAGCCAGGGTATGCACCCCGACTCACTTAGGCCCTGGAGATTGGCCCGTTGTTATACCGCATGGACAAGTCCACTTCCCAAAATACCCGTGTTTGGCTGCATGTCTGCGCGAGTATTACGTCCATCCGACTGCCTGGATGAACTTGAAAATGTCTATCAGCTTCTTGTTTGCTAGTGCCGATAGATTTGGTAGGAGGCTGTCTCCTAGGAATCGTTGTCTTGTCCTTGACAAGGCCGAGCAGTCGCAGAAGAGGTGTGTTACCATTTCCTCCTCTTCCACGTCTCTGCAGCTTCTGCAGAAATCGTTATGGTGGAGTCCTAGTCTGGCGGCATGGGTGCCCACCAGCCAGTGCCCTGTGATGGCTCTGATTACGACTGAGCATTGGCCTCTGCTCAGTTTGTAGAGTTCAGAAGATCGTCTCTTGTTGAGGGTTGGCCATGTTTGGCGTGTGATTCTTCTCATCGGCTATGCAGTTTCCCTCGATATTCCTATGGCCTGGGACCCAAATGAGGTATATAGAGAGCTGTGTTGCCATCTCGTGAAGAGATTTGCGACAGTTCTGTACTGACGTCGAGTTCGACGTGATGGCATTAAGGGATTTTATAACCGCTTGGCTATCCGAGTAAATGCAGATTTCTCTGGTATATGTGGCTGGGCTTGGCAGTATAAGAAGAGCTTCTTGAATGGCTATGATTTCCGCCTGGAACACACTGCAGTGATCCGGTAGCCTGAAGGCTTTTCTGATTCCGAGTTCTTCGCAGAAGACACCCCCGCCTACGCGGTTATCCAGCTTAGAACCGTCTATATATATTTTGATGGAATTGGTTGGGCCTGGCGGGCCGAAGTTCCAATCTTCCCTAGAGGGAATGATGGTGTGGAAAGGAGTATGTGGATACTCCTCTGCGATGCAGTGGTCAGTGACTGATGGGATATTGTCATTTCCCCTCAGAATTTTGGCATGGCCAAAGCATTCTTCTGACCACTGGTTTGTTTCTCTCATGCGAAGAGCCGCCAGCGTGGCGTTCATTTTTCCCATGAGGTGTATTGGGAGTATTCCCAGAATTGCATCTAGTGCATCATTTGGAGTAGTGCGTAATGCGCCCGAGATCGTTAGCTCAGCCTGTCGCTAAACTTTGTTAAGTCTCTGAAGACATGAGTTTTTCGTAAGTGATGGCCACCATATGGAGACACCATATAAAAGTATGGGTCTGATTATTGCAGTATATAGCCAGTGGACCACATAGGGGGCCATGCCCCATTTCAGTCCAATGGATTTTCTGCAGGTATAGAGTGCGATTTTGGCTTTCCGCACTCTGTCTTCAATGTTCAAGTTCCAGTCCAGCTTCCTATCTAGTATCAAGCCTAGATATTTGGCTGAGCTGCTGAAGGATAATGGTACCCCATTTAGTAATGGGGGACGAAGAGATGGGATTTTGTATTTCCTCGTGAATAATACCAGCTCAGTTTTGCTGGGGTTTACACTTAGGCCACTTGACGTTGCCCAAGTTGAAAGTGTGCTTAACGCATCAGTCATGCGTTCGCACAAGGTTTGAGGAAATTTACCCGAGAAGGAAATGGTCACGTCATCTGCGTAGGCTATCGCGCGGCATCCCCCTATCCCTTCTAAGGATCGTAGGAGTGAGTTAACCGCCACGTTCTATAAGAAGGGTGAGAGCGTTCCGCCACTCACATATCTGGATACCGTGGACATCCCCAGTGTAGACTTAATGGACTTAATAGATCTGCCTTTGCAGTATGCGTGTTGAGAGCTTGAAAGCTCTGAGAGGGGGATCTTACTTCTTAAATAGAGACCCATTAATCTCTCGAATGTCTTTAATAGAAAAGATGAGAGACTTATCGGCCTGAAATCTTTCGGGGTAGTGTGCGAGGCTTTACCTGCTTTGGGTATGAAGACCACTCTTGATCTCAGCCAAGCTTCTGGGATATTCCTTGTCAGGAAGATCTTGTGAAAAATATCTGCCAGTCATCTGATGGCAGTATTTCCTGCGTGAATTAGCTGCGCCGGAATGATATTATCCGGCCCTGCAGATTTATAGGGCTTGAAGCTTTTTATTGCCCATCTAATATTATTTTCAGATAGAAGATAGGGTGGCGTTTGAGATGGACCTGCGCTTGCTGAAAGGCCGGTTGGTTTGATGCTTGTAGAGCTGGGAAAATGGGTGCCTAGAAGCAGCTCTAAAGACTCTTGACTCGAGGTCGTCCAAGTCTTGTCTGGCTTCTGAAGGTAACCTAGCGTTGAGATCGTTTGGCCTGTCTGAGTATTTTCTTGTACTCTGACAGGCTTTGTTTGTATGCATACCAGTGTTGGTCTCCCCCTTGGGATCTGGCTGCATTGAAGAGTTTCCTAGCCTTTTTTCTTGCCTCACTGACCTGTGGAGTCCACCAGGGAGGCTTGAGTTTGCCTCTTGGTTTCCCAGTGGGGCATGATTTCTGCAGCGCGATATTGCACGCTGTGGTGAATTGTTTTATTAGCGACGAGGTGAATTCAACTGTGTCTGGGCCATCGGGAGGATAGTTTGGAAGTATATTACTTAGGTGATTAGAGTACAAAGACCAATTTGTGCGTCTAGGATTTCTTGTCGCGATTGGTCTTTCATTCTTCAGAGATACTTCGAATTGAATGTATCTGTGATCTGAGAAGGAGTGTTCTAATAGGACTCTCCATTTGGAAATACGATTGTAAAGTGCGTCTGACGCCAAAGTGAGGTCAAGAACCTGACTTCGGTTCCTTACCACGAAAGTTGGATCTGATCCAGCATTACATAAAAGTATGTTAGTAGACAGGATGTAGTTAAAAATGGACTCACCCCGTACATTGGTATCAGTGCTACCCCACTGAGTGTGATGAGCGTTGGCATCGCATCCTATGAGCAGATCAATGTTGTTCTGCCTGCTGTCCTCTATTATCTGTCTTGTCAACAGAGGTGGAGGGTTAGCTTCCTCGTAAGCCATATAGACTGAGCATATTCTTAGAGGCTTTGGCTTAGCCTCAATGCATGCCGCTGTGTTATCTTCATTACTGAAATTAGATAGCAGAAAAATGTTTATGTTTTTCTTGATTAAAATACAGGTTCTGGTCTTGCCTGAGCTCTTCGCTGTAATCAGCTTATACTCCTTCGTCCCCAGTCCAGAAACCTTGTCCCTACGGACCCAAGGTTCCTGAATGAGGACTACGTCGATGTCGTCTTTGCTCAGACGATGTATTAGGGCAGCTGTTGCTGCTTTGCAGTGGTGGAGATTAATCTGTAGAAACCTCAAGGGCATCTACCTCCATCTCCACCACTGTCCTATCGGCCTCGTCGTCGTCTAGGATGAAGTCCTCATCCTCTTGGCCTAAAGTAGCGAACCCTTTCGCCAGTTCGGAGGTTTCGGAGGAATATCCTTAATGGATATCCTCATCATCCGACGCGACCTCTGTTTCAGGACTGCCTGGAACGACCGGTTCTGCGCTTTGTGTGGTGGACTTACCACTCGCTGTGTCTCCTCGGTAGACACGTATGGCTACCGATTTGTAGCCACATCTTGCCAGCTCGTCCACCGATTCCTTATTTATAACGAGTACGATCTGGCGCGTGGTCCCTTCCGCCTCCTCTACCTTGACCACGCTCCAGTCGTCCGTTTTCATGCTCGGGTTGCAGATCTGAAACACCTTTAGGATCTCTTCTGGCTTTTCTGGTTTGGCCGATACCCTGACCCTGGCACATGGTCTGCTGGGTATGTCGCACCAGTCCACCGCAACCAATTTTGCACCTGGATACACTTCTCCGAGTGCTGCAATAGATTTCTTATAGGCCCTGCCTTGATGCCATCCTGCATCGTCGCATATAGGTGGTGGTCCTCCACTCGTTGCCAGGTCCGTCAGAAACCGACCTTGCAGCTCGTTTTCGACTCCTGCCCATCGGTGTCTCGGGATAAGACCATCTTTGCTGCCCTTGTCAAGGACACCAATGAGGATCTTATCCTTCGCCACTTCTGCGAAGGTTCGATGCAGAGGCTGCGGAGGTCGTGTTCTTTTCGCTGGTTGTGGCGGCGTATCTTCTGCCGACCTCTGCCTTTTCGGGGCATTTTTATTTCTTCTTACCGGAGCTGGCTTGAAATCCGGTAAGATTTTCTTCGCCCATTCCACCATCCTTCGACCGTCTGGTGACATCTCGGGGGCGGAGTGTTTTTTTTTGCAGACTGACTGCTGCGCGTCTCTTGTCTTGAAACGACGTTTTTGTTTTAGGTGGTAGCATTGCCGAAGTTTCTGGCTCTGCGGAGTTACCAGCCTCCTCCAAGCTTGGCTTAGCTGCTTCGCCTTCGAAGTGGAGGGGGTCTGATGCTCCCCAGATTCTGAGACAACCGATTGGCTTGTCGGATTGTCTCCACCTGCACTGGCAGCAAGGGGATGGGAGCTGCTAGGAGTTCCCATCCTGGCGACAGTCAAATCTATGACCATCTGGTTAGAGGGATTTGAGGTCCCGTCCGGCTTATGGCGAGTTCCGGTCTCATTGTTTTATTTTGTTAGTTTATTTTGTTTTTTGATGCTTGGTTTCATGTTGGTCCCACGAGTAGTCGGGAAGGGTTGGGTCACCCGTGGCATAGCCCGAGTACCACGGGAAGCCTGATTTAAACTGGAGGTCGGCAGGTATCCAGAGTTCGCATAGTAGAGACTGAGCACCCCCTCAGCCACGCATCCATCGGCCTAAGCTGTTCTGCTTTGGATTGAGGAAAATTGTATAGAGTTTTCACGTCTCGCCCGACCACCATTAGTCAGCACCACAAGGCAGAGACATGACCGTGCCAAGGGCCTGCTTGCAGCCGCCCTCGCGAGGAGAGTATGGTCGCACTTCCCATGGTGTATCACAATTACGGCGCGTACCACCTGGCTTGGTGGTTACACGTGATCCCCTTGTGATACCCATTGGCTGACGGCCCGAGAAAGGACGAATTTATTTTATTTTTTGGAATTTTCCCCCCCTTCCCCCGCTACAGAATTTCGTCAATAGCGTCCACATTTCAAATGCTACCTAAAGCATACTTTGCACACATAATTTATATATAATTGTCTATTGTTGTTTAAAATTTTATTCAATTCAGTCAATTCTAAGAAAAGTTATTAGCGAAACAAATTCTCACCAGTACAACCTCGCCAAACTGCAGCAACAAGTTCGCTCTTCTTCTTCCTCTTTTTGCTGCTGCTATGGGCGCATATAACTCAGTGACGGAAGTTTACCTGGGTACAGGGTATTACACTGTCGGGCTTGCTCGACTGTAGCGTTCTCTCTTCCACCATCCTTCGACCGTCTGGTGACATCTCGGGGGCGGAGTGTTTTTTTTTGCAGAATGACTGCTGCGCGTCTCTTGTCTTGAAACGACGTTTTTGTTTTAGGTGGTAGCATTGCCGAAGTTTCTGGCTCTGCGGAGTTACCAGCCTCCTCCAAGCTTGGCTTAGCTGCTTCGCCTTCGAAGTGGAGGGGGTCTGATGCTCCCCAGATTCTGAGACAACCGATTGGCTTGTCGGATTGTCTCCACCTGCACTGGCAGCAAGGGGATGGGAGCTGCTAGGAGTTCCCATCCTGGCGACAGTCAAATCTATGACCATCTGGTTAGAGGGATTTGAGGTCCCGTCCGGCTTATGGCGAGTTCCGGTCTCATTGTTTTATTTTGTTAGTTTATTTTGTTTTTTGATGCTTGGTTTCATGTTGGTCCCACGAGTAGTCGGGAAGGGTTGGGTCACCCGTGGCATAGCCCGAGTACCACGGGAAGCCTGATTTAAACTGGAGGTCGGCAGGTATCCAGAGTTCGCATAGTAGAGACTGAGCACCCCCTCAGCCACGCATCCATCGGCCTAAGCTGTTCTGCTTTGGATTGAGGAAAATTGTATAGAGTTTTCACGTCTCGCCCGACCACCATTAGTCAGCACCACAAGGCAGAGACATGACCGTGCCAAGGGCCTGCTTGCTGCCGCCCTCGCGAGGAGAGTATGGTCGCACTTCCCATGGTGTATCACAATTACGGCGCGTACCACCTGGCTTGGTGGTTACACGTGATCCCCTTGTGATACCCATTGGCTGACGGCCCGAGAAAGGACGAATTTATTTTATTTTTTGGAATTTTCCCCCCTTCCCCCGCTACAGAATTTCGTCAATAGCGTCCACATTTCAAATGCTACCTAAAGCATACTTTGCACACATAATTTATATATAATTGTCTATTGTCGAGCAAGCCCGACAGTGTAATACCCTGTACCCAGGTAAACTTCCGTCACTGAGTTATATGCGCCCATAGCAGCAGCAAAAAGAGGAAGAAGAAGAGCGAACTTGTTGTTGCAGTTTGGGGGGGTTGCACTGGGGAGAATTTGTTTTGCTAATAACTTTTCTTAGAATTGACCGAATTGAATAAAATACAACAGTAGACAATTATATATAAATTATGTGTGCAAAATTTGGTTTAGGTAGCATTTGAAATGTGGACGCTATTGAAGAAATTCTGTAGCGTGGGAAGGGGGGGAAAATTAAAAAAAAAAAAACATAAACTCGTCCTTACTCGGACCTAGGAGAATATGGATGCCAACTTTGGTTATTCTAGCTTTTATAGTTTCTGAGATCCTCGCGTTCATCCAGACCAGAAGTTGGCATCCAGATTCTCCTAGATCCGAGTAAGGACGAGTTTATGTTTTTTTTGTACAGGGTATTACACTGTCGGGCTTGCTCGACTGTAGCGTTCTCTCTTGTTTTAAATTAACTTTTTAAGAATAGAATTTTTTAAGTTCCGATAGAAAAGGAATGGCTTAAATAGATTGAAAATTTGAATCAGAAAACCAAACAACTAATAGCCAACACGACTTTCTTAAATATTTGGGTACTAATAATTCCAAAATTTTCTGGGCAGGTCAAGAATAGATTTTGAAGTATATTACTATATAAGTAGTGCAGTTGATTCAGCAATTTGTGTGTTAAAGTAGTGGAAAAAACAAAAATTTTTGAATTGCTAAGGCAAATATATCAATATACTTAATATCCCTGACAGTTTTTCAAACAAGTGAACGAGTTTTTTCCGCTTCTTCTTAGCTCAAATATAGATAAGTAACTATTTCTTAATACAAATTTGAAGTGCTTAATATAGATGAAAATTTATATGAGTTCATATAAATTATTTAAACAAAGAAAATGGGACGCTTGCTTTTACTTTAACTTTTATATTGAAATTTACAAAACGATTCGGCGGCGACTGTGCTTGTATTTAGCTCGGTTTTACAACTGACTTCAAATTAGGCTTACATGCTAAACTAAGCCTAAGGCAGCGAAAAAAGGGCGCGAGGCGACGTCCGCAAACGGCCGCTCTCGCGCTCTCTTTTCACCCTAAACTAAAATTCAAATAATTCTCTTAAACTATCTTAATCTAAAGCAGCATCTGCGCCAACACCGGCCCCTTTGGAGGGACATCGTCCTTCAACGGGCAATGGCGCCAGCCGATGAATAGCCCCCCGTAGATTGCCACTACTCGTGGCGACGTCGGCCACCCGCACCTTCCCGTCTGTCCCGGCGTGAGTTGTGGTGACCCTGCCAAGTACCCACTTTTGTGGCGGCACGTTGTCTTCGGCCACCACGACGAGTTGTCCCACGACGACGTTGGGTTCCTCCTGGAACCACTTCGCTCGCACCTGGAGGCTCGAAATGTACTTCCGGGACCATCGCTGCCAAAACCTGTGCTTGAGACACGAGGCATTGCGCAATCACCTTAAGCAGGTTTGGCTGTCGATGTCCGGGAGCGGTGGAGCTGGAGTCGCCAGAAGAGGCCGCCCGATTAGAAAGTGGCCCGGGGTTAGCGCCTCGCCGTCGCTGGGGTCCGCGCTGAGTGGTCCCAGTGGCCGAGAGTTCAGCACCGCCTCGACGCTCGCCAGGAGTGTTCCGAGCTCTTCTGCGGTCAGGAGCGCATTGCCCACCGTCCGTAGGAACAGGTGCTTTGCAGACTTGACACCTGCCTCCCATAGATTGCCGAAGTGAGGCGCTCTGGGTGGTATGTACGCAAACTCGCATCCTTTTCTTGATGTGAATTCGCGTACCCCTTCCGCCTCCTTCTCCCATCTTGCTCGGAACTCCTGCAGCTTCCTGTTGGCTCCCACGAAGTTCGTTGCGTTGTCGCAGTAAACTTTGCGAGGGACGCCTCTCCTGCCGACGAACCTTTCAAAAGCCAAGAGAAAAGCATCAGTGGTTAGATCTGACACAAGCTCTAAGTGAACCGTTTTCGAGGCAAAACAAACGAAAAGAGCCACGTACGACTTGTACGGTGGCTTGCCACGGATGCGGAGCGTTGTGCTTATAGGGCCACAAAAATCAACACCACATACTTCGAACGGGTGGAACGGCTGGAGCCTGTCTGCCGGAAGATTTCCCATTACTTGGGAGGCCAACCGGGGCTTCCATTTGAAGCAGAGGATGCACGAATGTACTGTTCGGCGACACACTGAGCGTTAACCAGCCAAACTCGCTCACGAAGCAGGCTCACCAGCGATCTAGGGCCAGCATGGCAATTTGACACATGCAAATAAGATACGTACGATCTTATGAATTGTGACTTTTTAGAAAGCAACAACGGAAACTTGGCTTCGTACGGGATAGGAGCATTTAATAATCTTCCCCCCACTCTCAGCAAGGAAAACAAGACCCCGTCTTCTCTAAACTCATGTAGAAATGGACTCAGACGCTGTAAGTTAGCGTTAAGTGTTCTCTTTTTTCGAACCTTGTCGATTTCGTCACCGAACTCATTGTCCTGGATGACTTGAACAATTTTGTTGAATACCAAATTGAGTTCGCTTGGCTTGGCTATAGGATCAAAGGGCTTCGAGACCTTTCTGCACCTTTGTATAAATCGAAAAACCCAAACGAACACCCTCAGCAATTTTGAATGTGACGAGTAGCTTTCGATAACTTCGAGAATATAATTGGCTTGCCGATCTGCGAGTAAAACTACAGCAGAATTACGAATTTCTAGGGCAGCTGAATTTTTAGGCGGCTGGCCCTGTAAACCAAATGGAGCTACGCAACTCATCTACATTACATCCTCTGGACACGATGTCTGCTGGGTTGGATTTCGTTGGGACATGTCGCCACGTTGCATTCTCGGACCACTCTTGGATTTGAGAAACCCTGTTTGAAACGAAAACTGACCATGCCGACGGATGCGACTTGATCCAGTGGAGCGTTATTTCCGAGTCAGTCCACATAACTATCTTGTCTATTGGAAAATTAAGCAACGGGCGGACTTGACGAAAAAGATCTGCGAGAAGGTGAGCTGCACACAGCTCAAGACGAGGCAAAGTTTTCGTCTTGAGTGGAGCTACTTTGGATTTTGAGGTCAAAAGTGACACTTTCCAACCATTCGCAGTCGAAACACGAACATAAATACAGGTGTCATAAGCTCGCATTGAGGCATCGGCGAACGAATGTATTTGAATGGGTGACTGCGTATCTGTATGGACGAATCTAGGGACTTGAATACCGCTGAGGTTCAACAAATTCTGCTTAAATGAGTCCCAAACTGTATGAAGATTCTCAGGGATGGATTCGTCCAAATCTAGTTTTTGTAGCCCCAAATCTTGCAGCAACATTTTTGCTTTGGTGATCAGCGGGCAAAGAAGGCCCAGAGGATCGAAAAGCCTGGCAGTCACCGATAATATGTTCCGTTTTGTCGGGCGGAGATCTAGGAAGGAATTTTCCAACTGGAACTGAAATACATCTTCCTTAGGCAACCACATAACGCCGAGCGTTTTGGTTGGGTCTGAGTCGACTGTGGCTACTGGAATAACTGTGCTATCAAATGCGGACAGTTCCGAGCAGTTCGAAAACCACTTTGCCAATTCGAAGCCTGCACTTTCAAGAACGTTCAACGCTTCAGCAGCTGTTGGATGTGAGGAACGGACCATTTCACTCAGCCTTGTTAAACACCGCACCGCCAAGAACGGAGCTGGCGACGTGCCATATGTTACAGTGTTTAACCTGAAGATTTTCAAAGACTCAGACGGATCTCTTCGCCACACTATGAGCTGATAGTTTCTATCTGCTTCGTGCACCATCACCTGACGGTACATTTTTTTAATGTCTGCCGCTAAGGCGAACTTTCGCAAACGAAAACGAAGCAGCGTAGAATAAAGCTCCTCCTGAATTGTTGGACCGACCATTAAGGTATCATTCAACGCAATCTGAGTGGACGTGCAGCAAGAGGCATCGAAAACGACACGTAACTTGGTCGACGTGCTTTGAGGCCGCAGGACACACTGATGCGAAATAAAATAGTGTGGAGTATCTGGAATTTGGTTGTCCGTTGAGGACATGTGACCGAGCGAAACATACTCGTCCATAAATTCCAGATACATGCTTTTCATTTGTGGGTCTTTTGACAACCTCCTTTAAGCGACAAAAAAGACGTTTCGCAATTTCATACGACGAGCCAAGATTTTTTTGGGTCAGATTTAAAAGGTAACCGTACCTGAAATCGACCAGACGACAAGATTTTTGTATTATCAACAAAGTGTTGTTCACACAGCTGTTGGTCAGGTGAAAGAACCTTCGAATTATTCGGCAAGTCCTCAATGGACCAAAACTTTTGTAACGTTGAGTCTATCGAAAGTAATTTTTCTTCTTAGCAACTTAAATTCACTGCTCCTTCTATACTCGTTGTAGGTTGAGTAGAGCATCTGCCTGACACTATCCAGCCGAGAAGCGTTTTTTGTAATGTGGGAGACTCAGGGCCTTGCTTTATTTGGCCTACCGACAATAAGTCGAAGAATGACTCTGCTCCAATTAGCATATCAATTTTTTGGGGTTTATGGAATTGAGGATCGGCCAATTGAATATTTTTGGGGACCCTCCACCCGCTGGTGTTCACCGCTTGATCGGGATGATAACCAGAAATCGATCCCAAGATCCAAAAATCTGCGGAAAACTCGCTACAATTGACACGCGACTTCACCACTGTATGAATTCTTTTCTTGGCACGCGCATTGGTGTCTCCAATGCCGCGCAAGACCATACACGTATCCTCTCGTCTGAGCTGTAGCTTTTGAGCTAGATCCTCAGTCACAAAGTTGACTTGTGACCCAGAATCTAACAATGCTCTTGCTAAAACGAAATCGCCACTTTTCGTTTTAACGCTCACGACTGCTGCTGCAAGAACCACTCTATCCGAAGCAGTCGCATGCATGGCATGCGAAGTGGAAGAGCTATCTTGAAGATGTAGTGGCTGAGAGGGTGGTGGTAACGCAAGATTTGTGCTAGCAGTATAAATATGTAGCAGTGTGTGATGAGAACGTTGGCACACGCTACATTTCTTTGCCTTACACTTCGCTACTGTGTGGCCTCGTCGAAGACAGTTTATGCACAAAGGCGCACCTTTAGCGAAGTCAAACCTTTGCTGCACTGACAAGGCAATATATGCCGGGCAATTGCCAATCGAATGGTCAGCTGAATTGCAAAACTGACAAAGGTTATTCTGTTCGTTTTTGGCAGCAACGAACGAATGATTTATCCTGCTAGCATTTTTTACTTTTTGAGTCTGAGTGTTATTGCTCGACTGGCTGCCCTTCGCTTGAGCTTTACTAGCTTCTTCAGCAACAATATGCTGGTAGCGTCTGTTAAGAGCAGTCTCACAATCTCGCCATAGTGGGAGCGTTGTGTAGTCGAGCTGCTCTTCCCACTTCTTTTTTGTGGTAGGATCGACTTTGCCCATAACTAAATAAATTAAAATGGCTTTAGCGATTTTCTTGTCGTCACCAATTGACAGAAGTGAGTCATAGGTGGCCGACACTGTGTCGATCAGGCTTCTCAAAGCTGACGCAGATGGCTGGGAAATCTTTTGCAGATTGAAAAGTGTCGATATGTTATCGAAAAATATTAGACAGTCATTATCGTACACCCGCTTTAGACTTTCAATGGCTTTTCTATAATTGTCTTCCGTCACTTGGAAGGCGCGAACTGTGCCTAAAGCGTCACCAGCCAAACATGATATTAAGTTTTGAATTTTTCAATATCATGCAGTGTGTCATCATTGTGAACAAAAGTTTCAAAAAGACTCATGAAATTTTTAAATTCAGAATGCTTGCCGCTAAAAGTTGGAAGAGCGACCGCTGGCAATCGACACCTTGGCTTTTTTGAAGTAGGCGGTGCAATACCGTTTGCCGAACTTGAATTATCTATGCTTTTTCTTCTTAGTTTTTCCAGCTGGACTTTTAATAAGGATTTGGTCATAATGCAAGTTTCTTCCAACTCTTCACGGTAGTCATCTTCTGTATCTTTTGCTTCAATTTTGCTTTGCAATATATTTGCAGTTTCTATATGAGTTGTTAGAAGCTCTAACCTGCATTCTAACTCGATTGGCTCTAACGAAATCGAGCCTTCTTTTAATTGCCGTTGCATACGACATATACTCCTCATACAGCCCTCGCGCTTCCTTTTAAGTTCTTCGATCAAGTCCTTACTAATATTGATTTAAGGTTTTAAACTTTGATCGAACGAAAATTGTCGAGTGACAAACGAGAAATCGAAAATAATATGCTGTTCTCAGCAAGTGTAGGGGAGCGCAACAGATGGTCGTCTAGCAGTGCGAACGAAAACGAGAATAACTGCAGTTGACTGACCGTCGAAGGCAATACTTTTGGAAGCAGCAGCGAAAGTGGCGACAAACGAAAAGAATAATTCTAATACAAATGCCTTGTGTGCGTTAGCAGAACAGCTAATTCTTATGCATGTATTATACGAAGCGCAGGCAAACAAAAGATGCAGCAGCTTAAGCGCGAACACGACAGCAATGTATTAGCTAAGTTATGTATGCGAGTATGTCGGTATATATGTACATATGTAATAACGACAACGGCGAATTTGATGAGAACAACGAGAGCAAGCAACAAACGAAAACTCCGACGGTTGGCTGAGATTGACGTGGGGGGGATGCCGTATGTAAAAGTGGCTATGTATATTTATGTATGTATGTATGTATAACAAAATCAACGACAATAAATTGGCACTTTAAATAATTGCCTATAGCGGTTCACTTTTATTTAATATTAGTACGACATGCGATTTATATATTGTGTTAATTATGCTCAACTATCTACCGTATTATATTATGGTCACGTATGTGCCAAAGGTTGAAAGTTGAAGGCCGAAAAAAGCAATTCGCTGGTTAATTTCCACTTTCAAACTTTAGCACAGTACCTGTGGAGTCGACTTTGGCTCAGGAACTTCCCTTTGGTCGACTTGACTCATCCTCTAAATCCAGTTGACGTGGCAGCAACACACACAATCCCCAGTGCAGCAACAACAACACGACCGACGCGGTTCAAATTAAAGATTTGAATTTAAAACAAGAGAGAACGCTACAGTCGAGCAAGCCCGACAGTGTAATACCCTGTACCCAGGTAAACTTCCGTCACTGAGTTATATGCGCCCATAGCAGCAGCAAAAAGAGGAAGAAGAAGAGCGAACTTGTTGCTGCAGTTTGTTGGGGTTGTACTGGCGAGAATTTGTTTCGCTAATAACTTTTCTTAGAATTGACCGAATTGAATAAAATTGAACACCAGTAGACCATTATATATTAATTATGTGTGCAAAGTTTGGTTTAGGTAGCATATGAAATGTGGACGCTATTGAAGAAATTCTGTAGCGTGGGAAGGGGGGGAAAATTAAAAAAAAAAACATAAACTCGTCCTTACTCGGATCTAGGAGAATCTGGATGCCAACTTTGGTTATTCTAGCTTTTATAGTTTCTGAGATCCTCGCGTTCATCCAGACGGACGGACAGACGGACGGACATGTCTAGATCGATTTCTCTCGTCATGCTGATCAAGAATATATATACTTTATGGGGTCGGAGATGCTTCCTTCTGTATGTTACATACTTTGCACAAACCTAATATACCCTTTTTACCCTACGGGTACAGGGTATAAAAAAACAAGCAAGTCCCTGCTCGGGCGCCAATGAAAATTTATATGAGTTTATATAAATTATTTAAACAAAGAAAATGGGACGCTTGCTTTTACTTTAACTTTTATATTGAAATTTACAAAACGATTCGGCGGCGACTGTGCTTGTATTTAGCTCGGTTTTACAACTGACTTCAAATTAGGCTTACATGCTAAACTAAGCCTAAGGCGGCGAAAAAAGAGCGCGAGGCGACGTCCGCAAACGGCCGCTCTCGCGCTCTCTTTTCACCCTAAACTAAAATTCAAATAATTCTCTTAAACTAAATCTAAAGCAGCATCTGCGCCAACAATAGATATATTTTCCGTTTTTACATTTATTGGTTATAACAAGTGTTGGGCCGTGTTTAGAAAAATTTTCGTAGTGCGTGAGCGTGCCTGTTTTTAAAAGATCATTTTGTGGCCCTGTCGTGTTTGCCCATCTCTAACTGCGACTGAGTAAGCGATAGTAAAGGAGAATCCAAATAACGGACCTACGGATATTCTGCTACGCAATGCAGACAGAAGTTACGATCACAATTAAAATGAGTGCCAACGAGGGAGGTCGCTACAATCCCGATGCTCTGCAGTGGTTGCAGTTTCAGCGCTGGCTGAAGTATAATGCAGCAATGCAACAACCACTGCAGGGTCCGGCTTCTAATTTTCTTTCGCCACACCCACCTCAACTGCTGCACTTACAACAGCACCTGCAACCTGGGTTCGCATGGCAGGCTTACAGGCAACTGCAGTAACAACAGCCCCAGCAACAACAACAGCCCCAGCAACAATAACAGCTCCAGCAACAACAACAGCCCCAGCAACAACAACAACCCCAGCAACAACAACAGCCTCAGCAACAACAACAGCCCCAGCAACAACAGTAGCGCCAACATCAGCCCCAGCCAAAACAGCCTAAAAAACAACAACAACAACAGCTGCTGTTAAAATTGAATAATTTTCGCCGGCAGCATGCCCAACAACAGCAGCAACAACAGCGGCAGATCAAAAATTTGGCTGCACAAATTAAAAAACAACAACGTCAGATCCAGGAGCTGCAAAGTCAAATCCATGGCTTGAAGCAGCCCCAACAAGGCCTTGCACTCATGCCGCTGCAAGAAGGAGTTTGGCCAGGTGGTTTGGTGGAGGGGAATTGGGTGCCTTGGGGATTCCAAGGGCCCATCCAACAGGCACAGCCTGAAAATTAAAATGTACATGTACATATTACATATAAATGAAATAAAATGAATATATATACATATATATGGAGATTTCAAATGAAAAGTTTATGTTATAAATTTCGTCCGATCTATTTAAAATTTGGGTAAGGTAATCTACGTAACTAAATCTACAACTTTGCATTCAAGGATTTTCAAAATATGCATTTTACAAAAGCAGGCAGAACAAACAATACAAAATATCAAACAGTTGGGGACAACTAAGTATACATACACACACATAGAAACAGCTGTTCGTGTAGTTGCGTGCAAACGATTGAAATAGCCAAAGGAAAATTTGAGACACTATTGTGTGAATGTCCATACATATGTGCACATCTATGTATATACATATGTATCTACATATGTATGAATGTACATTCGTCTTGCACTGGCAGAGCTAGTAATGTTAATTAATTGAAAATTATATAACATTTTTAAAAGTAATTTTTTCTTTGTTTAGTGCATTTGGCATTAGGGATTAATAACTTTATGAAGCAACAACAAATAACAAAAAACGCTAATATCAAATAGTTGGGGACATCACATATGTACATACACTCGCACACACAACAAGCAACAGTTCGTGTCTATGAGTGCAGTCTCTACGTACGGTTGAAAATGTGGAGAGAAACATGCATGCAAATGTATATACATACATACATACATACATATGTATGTATGCCTGTGTATGTGTGTATATCGCATGTACATATGTACATTAGTATGTATGTATGTATACATTGGGCAATCGAACACTGTCGTTTGATTGTAAAAAAAAAACAAGAGAGAACGCTACAGTCGAGCAAGCCCGACAGTGAAATACCCTGTACCCAGGTAAACTTCCGTCATTGAGTTATATGTGCATTATAGCTTCAGCAAAAAGAGGAAGAAGAAGAGCGAACTTGTTGCTGTAGTTTGGTGGGGGGTTGTACTGGTTTGCTAATAACTTTTCTTAGAATTGACCGAATTGAGTAAAATTTTAAACAACAGTAGATAATTATATATAAATTATATGTGCTAAGTTTGGTTTATGTAGCATTTGAAATGTGGACGCTATTGACGAAATTCTGTAGCAGGGGCAGGGGGGGAAATTAAAAAAAAAAAATAAATAAATAAACTCGACCTTTCTCGGACCTTTGCCAACTTTGGTTATTCTAGCTTTTATAGTTTCTGAGATCCTTGCGTTCATCCGGACGGACATATCTAGATCGAGTTCTCTTGTCATGCTGATTCAGAATATATATACTTTACGGAGATGCTTCCTTCTGCATGTTACATACTTTGCACAGACCTAATATACCCTTTTTATAAAAATGTATAAAAATGACGCGAGCATTTCCAAAACAGCAAACGCTACAACTTTTAGCCCCCACGAGCAGCGTCTCAATCAGAAGCACATATACACACTTAGGAGCACAAAGATACACAAAATCTGAAACTGTCGGACGTGCAAAACGCAAGATGAAAAGTCTCGTCCTATTAACTGCCTTTAACATTAAGCGGCTCAAGTGTAGGAAACAAAGCAAAAACATAAGATGGCAGAGAAACCGATGGCGGGGACGGCTGTCACGCAGGAGGCGCAAAAAGACAAGAAAAATGACAAGGAAATGCTGCAGAAATAAACACAAAAGTGCCCCAAAGAGACACTTACAATGACCTCGAATGCGCGCTTGCAGGGTGTTTGTTATGTCTGTGAAGCCATGCTTGTCGGTGCCTGTATATGCGGCTGTATCTGTGTTATGGGTTGTGCCACTCCTTTAGTGGCAGAAAGTGACAAATAAAACTCGCTTTCATCTGCACGTGTGCCTGCATGAAGCACGTAAGAAGCCCATTTTCCATTCATGGTACGGAAATTAGTAATGTCAGTGCGTGTGTATGTGTGTGCGTTTAGGCCATACGGCTACACCCCGAATTGATCCCAAAATATGCTATACTTAAAATTCATATCTGTACTCATATGCTTGGTTTAACTTCTACTGTGTTCGAATATGGCAAGCAAAATAAGTATAAAATGTATTTTGAAATTAATTACAATTTGTATTGACGAATTTAGATAATAAATGATTTGTAGCATTTATTTATGATGTTACAAGTTTTAAATACAGTAATAATTTGGAAATAAATGCATAAAATGCAAGAGTAAGCTGCTCTATGTAGATAGAACTGCTACAATATTAATTAAAAACATACAGTACTTCCAAAATTATGCGGCGAAGTTTAAAAATCTATTTAATATTCAAATGAATTACTGAACTAAGTAATCCACTCTCTACATTTTCTTTAATTTCAATTCAAAACAAGGGCACCTGGCATATCTCAACGAGCTAGCAGGATTTCGTTCCTTGAGAAGGTACTCACCACCATGACAAGGATGATTACACAAATGTCAAAATCGAACAATTGTCCAAAATAGGACAGATCTTAAATAAAGATTAAAAAGAATCAAAACAAGAATGGAATGCTACTTGTAGAATCGGACGCAATCCACTCTTAAATACCTCAACAAAAGAAAGGTATACTGTAGTCGAGCGGGCTCAACTCTTAAATACTATTTTTATACTCTGTACATGAAATGTACAAGGGTATATTAGGTTTGCGGGATGTGAAAAATCTAACAGGCAGAAGGAGGCGTGGCAGATCCCGTAATCACTGATTTCCATAACTCCCGTAGCATCAGTATTGACTAGTCTTGTCATATGATAAGGAATATAAATACTTTTGGGTGTCAGCCACGCCTCCTTCTGAGTTTTCATACATTTACATTAAAATAGTATACCATTTGACGCTTCAAGTTACAAAACTGTTCAATCAATAACTAGGATAATGAAGACTATTACAAAATTTCTGTTTTACCGAATATGAAAAAATATAAAAATATTTTATACATATTTAAACCGCCTCTATTACCCTCCTCTATTATGAGTGCTCCATTTAAATTCACACAACAATTGTTGTAGGCCGAACTGGATAATATATTTATACTCTGTACATGAAATGTACAAGAGTATATTAGGTTTGCGGGAGCTGAAAAATGTAACAGGCAGAAGGAGGCGTGGCAGACCCCACAAAGTATATATATTCTTGATCAGCATGACGAGACGAGTCGATCTAGCCCTGTCTGTCTGTCTGTCCGTCTGTCCGTCTGTCCGTCCGTATGAACACCTGGATCTCAGAGACTATAAGAGATAGAGACACCAAATTTTGCACAAAGATGCGTTATGTGTGTATTCTATACGAGTTTGTTTTATTTTTTCGATTTTCCCCCCCACTTCCCCCCTATGGGGGTTTTCCCGATTTTCCATTCGTATAATCGCCTATATCTCGGAGACTATAAGACCTAGGAACACCAAATTTTAGTCCCAGATGCCTTATGTGAATACGCAGAAAATGTATATTTTGGAATTCCCCTCCCTCCCCCCTCTACCCCGCAAATCGTAACTCCCGTAATTCTTGGAATTTCGAACTAAAATTTTGGAAATACCCCCAGTTGGTTATTATGTGTCCGTATGCCAAATTTCATTATGATAGACCGATTTAACAAGAAGTTATAGCCATAAATATATTTGCTGATGCAGCGCTGCTCAAGCGCTGCCCGCGGCTGTTGTTGATGTTGCTGTTTGGTTGACTGCGAAAATGCTTACACAGACACGAATTGATGCGCATAGGCATACATACACTCACACAGACGCAATTGCTATGTAAATGTGCAATTATACACCCTTTACGTGAGTTCGAATGCCGAGAGAGGTAAAATCGATCAAATTTTTTTTTTTTATTTTCTTAATTTTTTTTATTTTCTATAATTATTGTAAACATATGTACAGAGTATTTCAAAGTCGGGACACCCGACTTTAGCTTTTCTACTTGTTTTATACAGTATATATATACATATATATAAAAGAATTGTTGCTGTCACCCATCCATACATAAAAAGGACGGCTTTAATATCCGGCTTTGAGCTCAACAAAGGCAGCAGCACCAGGGAAGTGGCCTTAAAACAAAGCCGACCACAGTTTTGTCCTCCCTCGTTCTGTTGTGTAGTCCCCATTTGGCATTGTGTTTGGAAAGCCTTCGTGTTACGCATACTTAATTAGAGCCCTAGGAAATAAAGCAGCCGCCACATTGGGCGCCATGAAAGAGCAATGTTAACAGAGAACAAGTCACTTTAATTGACTAGTGCGGTGAAACCGACCCTGCTGTCTTATCTTTTTGGTTGCTTAAATGTTCTGAAATTTAACATAGTTGCACTAATGAATTTATGACGCCTTCAGAGTTGTGGCTGACCAGTTTTCCGTTTCCCACTCCCATTTGCCCATTTACCACACGGACCACGCGCCATGCTCCACATAAATAACCACTCGCTGAAGGTCAATTCAAACGGCAGTTTGCTTGCATCTTAATTGTCTTTCGTTAATTATTGCTATTTCTGCCTGTCTTGTACGAATAGTATTTGCTCAATTGCTGATAAGTTACTCAAAAGAAAAAGCCGAGCTCGCTGCCGGCCAATTCGCACCGCATTTTATTTGATTTGATTTTCAACTTATTTGCTGAGGCCAAGGGCATTCATTAGCCTAATTAATAGTTTGACAAAAGATGCCACAATCAACTAAACAAACAAATGAATGAATATTAGTTTCGGCATTTCCTTGATTTCTTACTCGCCTTGGCAATTTCAATTTTCTATTTTCCCTTCACTTATTGAAGTTTGATTATGGATCTGGCTGTTGCTGCTATTGCTGTTGTCATTGCGGCTGTTAACTTTCAGATCCCTTCGTTTTGTTTATAAATAAAAGATTTTTATTGACACAAAAATGCTCCAGAAGAAGAATAAAATGCTTTAAAAACGACAGACACACACGCACGCACTACACACGCTACCAGGATAGGTGGCAGCAACAGCTGCCGTTTATTTTGATTATCCGCCAACACATGCCACCCAAAATATGAAAATACAATAACAACAACAACAATAAAGTCCTCCCATCTCAGGTATTCATTTGATTTTTATTGACATATGAATTTTTAGTGCTGGATTTCGCCCGACCGCCCGACTGCCTACCCTCTTGCCCATATGGAGATTTACTCGTAAGTTGATTGAATTTCGTTTGTTATTGCTGCCTGTGTTCAAACAGAATTCCGAGCACTGCTCTTCTACAAAGGAGCGAGGAAGTGCTCAGGCATTTCCAGTATTGAGATTGTGTCGCTGGGCCGCAAAGGCACGCGAGCCATTTTTCGATATTTTCCTAAAGCATCTTTAACTTACATAACTTTAGAAATACATATTGTACAATGGGTCCAAACTAAGCGCACAACATGGCGCATACTCAATGCTCACCATTAACTTGCTCGTCACGTTGCTCTTGTAGAAGCGGGACTGGAGCAGTCTCCTCCTAATTCATTCAACATGCTTGTGAATTCTCAAACGACATCAACTCTAGCTTTCATTGCTTGTTAACAACTTTTGCTTGTATATGGCCTTAGCTCAACTTTATTTGTGGCTTGGCATATAAATTTGCATAGATTGATAGAAAAGTCTTTCTCTGGGTGACGGAATAATTCCGCCGAGAGAGGCACATAAAATAATTTGCGAAATTCGTTTTTTATGTTTGAACACTTATACATACATGTACCTATTTAAATATATGCAAATCCATCTGTGTAAGCTAAATAAAACGAAGAGCGAACGTCCGTTTTTTTATTCAACCACAAACCCCAGGGCACACAAACTTTTCATTTCCTGTTCCGGTCTAGCTTTGGTTGCGTTCGCTCCTTCAGCTCTGCTACTGTTTTGGTACACTTGGTATATATTTTTTCCTTCGATTTTTATTTATTGAAGCAGCCACTTTGGAACTATTTTTGCCTTTGCCCAGCCGAACAATGGAACACATCACCACTTAGCAAATAGTTTTACAAAAATAAATAGTTTTAAAGAAAAAGTCCAGAAATTATATAAAACAATTCAGCTTGTCTGCGGTTTTCGCTCAGCCGAACAATGGAACACATTACCACTTAGTAACAAGTTTACTATTAGGAATATATAGATAAAGATAAATGACAGAAATAAAAAAAAATTAAAGAAATATTCAAAGCCTTTACGATAATTCGCGAGTTTTTCAAATGTTTAATTATTTAAAAGTCCAAACCTCTAATCTTGTCCGCTTTTATATAAAACTAATTCTCCGAATTGCTCCATTGACGTGTTTTTTTTCGCATAGTTTGTCGTTTGTAGGTTTTTGGGCAAATCAAATATTTACTTAATGAGCATGAGGCTCCTTTTTTTTTCTTCAATTGCTCGCTTTAGAACTTTCGCTAAAATTACTTTAACAGGAAAAATATTGAGTGTGCGCACTTTAATAATGGAGCAGAAATCTGTGCCAGCGGAGGTTAGCCTGCAAGTATGTCATAAAACATGAATCCCATAGTTACATCAATATCCAAATATTTTGATAGGCGCGGCTGAACATGGGCCGTAAAATGCTTTTGGCGCCATAAAAATAACTCAGCACTTAGCTTGATGATGGCCAAAAGATAAAACTATCTACATATAAGTATATATATGAATGCTGAGTGAGGTCGGGGTTTCTTGTCAGACGTTTGCAATACATCAAGACTAAGAATTGACTGAGTGTGTGTGTGCACGTGTGTTTGCGTGTATATGGAAGTATTAACACAATGCAAAGTCAAATGCCAAGACAAACGTCGTAAAACTTTCGCCACACACTCAACACATTTGACAGCCGCCACAGAGAACGAAATAAAAATCTCTTGACAATAATTCTTGTTTGCAATGAAAGGAAGAAAAATCGATAAACGAATTTCTTGATGGCCGTTGTTGAGCGAATTTTTTTATGTCCGTATACGCTGATGAATGACTGAATGACAAAATTGGTTGTAAAGTGCCGCAGGTGTTGACCGTGGAGTGGTAAGGAATGATTTCGTGATGCGCATTGTCCAGGGAAAGGCACAAGGTTAAAATGCGGATCGATGCCAGGAAATGAGCGGGCTTGTGCTAGACAGGACAATGTACATAAAAGCCGAATTATATAGCGCCTTGACATTTGCAAAATAAATTGAATGATATTTTTCCAGGCGTTGTCTGCAAGTCTGTCAGCGGACGCAATTGAATACCAATCAATACGTATTAAATTATATTGCATGCCATAAAACCTTCTATGTACACATGAACATATAGTATCTGCGAGTGTATGGTGCCCGTATGTACATATGTAAAGTGTCGGATCTGTATGCATTTATTCATACTTATATGCATACATACATATATACGAGTAGTGTATATGCAGCGTATGGCAACAGCACATGCTGCTTATATTGGCTGTCAAGCTTCACGCTACAGCTGCATTCAATTTTACATTGCGCATACGATATGTGGCATTTGAATTGCAAACGAACAGACGCTCCTGATAATGCTGCACTCGACTAAATGGAGGAAAAATCGTAAAAAATGTCGAAGGGGTTTATAGACAGAAAATAATATACAACCAAATGTCGCAAATTATTCATTTTTAAAAGTCCTATCCGTCAGTAAGCCTAGTAGAGTCATATTTTAGACGGAGAACAGTGTGTATAGAGAACTTTAGAATTATGTACTTATGCATAATGGTAATGTTCTTCAGCTCATGTTCATTACTTTACTTGAATAACTTTGAAATCTTGTTCATTTTTGTAATAATAATTCTGTTACTTCATATTCTAATAAGGGAAGGGTCTGCTTTGGAACATACTTCATGACGTTTAACAATTGCGACCCAACTTGTACACCGCATACCCAGTCACACAGAAAATACGTGCAATCACAAAATGTGCAGATGCCTGCCCGCGTGATGCTCTAATTAACCTGGTTTCAGCGTGATCTTAAAGCACAAGCGTACCAGGACCTTTTCAGTCGTACCTGAGCGTACATAAAAGCCATGCACAAACTTAACATCCTACAATGCACTTCAAGGACAGGACAGCCAGAAAGCGAGCGCGTTAAAAACAAACACACACACTCAAATTTGCATATGCATTAAAGACCTGCACGAATGCATCGTACCCAGTGATGCACTCAATCCAATCACTCGCTCTATTTATAAAGGTGGATCGCTCCAAATCTGATACACCCATTTAATGAATAACCGAATGAATGGTGACCAATATTTTAAATTAAATTAGATTAAAAGATTCATAAATGTTTGCTTGTAAATTAATTAAAATGAAATAAATTTAAAAAGGATACTTCAGTCATGAGGATGACAGTGAACTATAGCTGTATCCATGCAGCTCTCTAATATGCATACTTTTTCCTTTTTTTCGTGACAAAGCACTGAACATGCCACGCACAATGACATTTACTTGGCAACGCCATTAGATTATGAGACGGGGGGGAAATATCGTCATGCGTTATATGTTAATGAAGAGAGTGCGGACAGAAACCCAAACAAACACATACACATCCACATGTTAATGTGTACTTACATTTTCAGTGAATAATACATACATATTCAAGGACTCCTATGTCGGTTCCTGAACACAAATTAGATATACATGCGCGCCCTGTAATGAGATAAAGCAATGCTTGCTAAAATACAGAGTCTGTCTGTAAACTATTTAAGAAGCTTTCGTTATTTCTATGAACAGTGTATAATCATAAGCTTTTTTATGATTCCAAATATGCGAAATTATGTTGGCGAAATAATTGCAAAATAAGCGAAAACGAAATTGTTCAATTTAAAAGAGTTGCACAAATGTTTATTTTGCATAGCTAGCGATCGCCGAGATTTACAAAGTTTGTGCTGGTAGACGGAAAGCTAAGCTTCTCCGTACCAGATGCGATAACGAAAAACGAACTTGACTTGCAGAGTTAGCGACAATAACTAGAACATATGTGGCGGCTGCGCAGCAGCCTATGCAAATTTATGGCAAGCAACAAAAGGAAACGTTAAGTGCTCGGCTTGCTATGCAAAGCAAGTGACAAGAAAACGAGCACTTTGCATTGAGTTATTTACGTTACTTATTAACTATGATGTGCTGCTGGTTTTGGCTGTTTTTGGCCGGATGACCAAACATACTCCCCCTGTTGAAGAACCAGGGTCTTCAACAACATCTTGTTTCGGCAGCGGGCATAATTTGCGAACGGCTCGCCGAATGGTTCCAGTGGAAGTCCTCAATTCTGCAACTCTCGACACGCCATCTGCGCCGCTGATGAGGCTGACCACCCTTGCTAATGGCCATTTGAGGGGCGGCAAATTCTCGTCCTTGACCAGAACGACATCACCAATGGAGAGTCCAGGCTGCGACACTCGCCATTTTGAGCGCTGTTGAAGAAGCGTCAAGTATTCTTCACGCCAGCGAGCCCAAAATATCTGCTGGTAGTACGTCACGCGCTGCCATCGATCCAGCCGATTGAAATTGAGCTTCGTCAGATCAGGCTCAACGTACGTTGACAGCGGAGCAGCACCAAGAAAATGAGCTGGAGTCAAGACATCGAGATCTGCTGGATGTTCTGAAAGGGATAACAATGGGCGAGAATTAATAATTGCCCCGATATGGCATACAAGCGTGCGCAGTTCATCAAATTCGAGCAGCGATAGTCCGACGGATCTGTAGAAATGATGCTTGGCAGTCTTTACAGCCGCTTCCCATAGACCACCAAAGTGAGGCGAGCGCGGCGGAATGAAACGCCAATCAATACAGTCAGCAAGGCAAAATTCTTGCACAGCCTGCAGGTGCTCGCTGGATTCAAAAAGACGCTTTAGCTCAGCCATCTCGTTCCGTGCGCCAACGAAATTTGTAGCGTTGTCAGACCAGATCCTAGTAGGTCGACAGCGCGTCAAAATAAAGCGTTTAAGTGCATTTAAGAATGCTCCGGTGGTTAAATCCTTCACCAACTCCAAATGCACAGCTTTGGTGGCGAAGCAAATGAAAATGCAAATATAGCATTTTATTGGTGCCTTATTGCGGACCTCGCTTTTGTAGAAAAACGGCCCACAAAAATCCACACCAGTGACCATAAAGGTATGTGAAGCATCAACTCGATCCTTTGGCAGGTCAGCCATAACATGCTCCACAAGACGAGGCTTGGCTCGAAAACAAATGGTGCATTTGCTGACTACGCTGCACACTGTTTTCCGACCGCCAATTGGCCAATACTGCAACCGAATTGAGGCCAGCAATGCACGAGGTCCAGAATGCAGATTACGGACATGGTAGTGCATAATGACTGAACGCGTGACTGGATGACGCCTTGGAAGTATAATTGGATGCTGGGCTTCAAAGTCGAGCGCAGAGTTACTTAGACGGCCACCAACGCGCATCAATCCAGAGCTGTCGAGAAAAGGAGATAAAGAAAGACAGGAGCTAGACGATTTCAAAGTGTGTCCGGCCTGCAAGGTCTTGTATTCGTCCCGAAGCGTAGACATTTGAATTGAGCGCATCAACAGCAGTGTACCAAGACGGATGCAGTCCACCGATAGCCCAGGAATTCGTACACGGTGCAGGAACTTGTATACATATGCAAACATGCGCTGCAGCTTTCCAAATGTGTTAATATATTTGCATTGCTGTGCAATGTCTTCGCACAGTGTGGTGCTTACAAACACTTTAGAGCGCTGCTCAGGAAGCGACGAGACGGAATTGCAAGACTCTGGCCAAGAAGATTTATCTTTCGTCAGAAATGCGGGACCATGTAGCCACAAGTTGGACTGGACTAATTCGCTGGGAAAAGCTCCACGTGAAAGTATGTCCGCAGGATTCAAATCGGTTGGAATATATCGCCATTCCATGCCAGAGGTCAACTCTTGAATAGTTGCGATGCGATTGGAAACGAAAATTTGAAACCTGGATGGCTCGCTGCGAATCCAAGATAGCGCTACTGCAGAATCAGACCAACAATAAAACTTGCAGTCGAATAACTCCATACGAGATATTTCGTTTATGAGTTGTGCCAGCAAAACGGCTCCGCACAACTCTAGTCGGGGCACGGTCAACGATTTGAGCGGCGCCACACGAGATCTGGAACACAGCAGCTCCGCACGAGATTGGCCTTGCGTGGTCGAAATGATGTAGACGCAAGCTCCATAGGCATCTATGCTGGCATCACTAAAACCATGCACTTCAATGGAAACACCAGCAGAAAGTGCAAGCCTTGGAAATTTCAGCTGCTTTGTGCGCTCAAAATCTGCAATAAGATTATGCCAAGATGTTGTCAATGATGCTGAAAGGCTTTCATCCCAATCAAGCCTTTCTCTCCAAAGCGCCTGCAGGAATATCTTAGCCTTTGCGATTACTGGTCCAATAAGGCCAAGCGGATCATAAAATCTGGCAATAGTTGACAAAACAGTGCGCTTGCAAATTCGACCAGATGTCAATGCTGGCAGAAACGTGAAAATGAATAAATCCGTCGCAGGATCCCACGACAGTCCTAGAGTTTTTGTTATGTCGCTGCCATCATCAAACTTAACTAGAGTTTCTTTGTCTTCTTCCGGAACTTGTTTGAGCACATCAGGATTGCTGGAGCACCACTTCCTTAGCTTGAAATTAGCCTTGGCAAGTAGCCCTGTGGTTTGTCTCACAATTTCTATGACTTCGTTTGTAGAAGCACCACCAGTGATTAAATCATCAACATAAAAATCGCGGCGCAAGATATCGGAGCCAATAGGAAATAGCTCATGCTCATCTTCAGCCAGCTGATGCATAGTGCGAACGGAGAGAAACGAGGCAGGCTTTGTACCGTAAGTGACGGTATCAAGACGGAAAACTTGAATAGGCTTTTGAGGCGAGTCACGCCATAGAATGCATTGAAAATAGCTATCCGGATTTGATACTCGCACGCAGCGGTACATCTTGCAGATGTCTCCTGTTAAAGCGATAGGAAACGTGCGAAATCGAACAAGCGTGTTTGCGAGCTTTGACTCAATGGAAGGACCAGCCATTAGGATGTCATTTAAAGAATGACCAGAGGATGTGGATGCGGAACCGTCAAACACGACTCTCAACTTTGTCGTTGTGCTGTCCTCCTTCAGAACGCAATGGTGCGGAAGGAAATACTTGCACAAATTTAGCGAAACTGGCGATACAAGCGACATATGACCCAACTCTAAATACTCCTTAATGAATGCCGAGTACTGTGCTTTGAGAAGTGGATTGCGTTCTAACTTTCGCTCCAAGTTTATGAACCGACGATAGGCTTGCGTATAGGAATCGCCAAGCAGATCTGTGCTGAGCTTTACAGGCAATCGGACGGAATACTCGCCAGTACGCAGGCGCCTGTAATTAGCCTTGAAATGCTCCTCGCAGTCGAACTCTTCTTTTGTAAGTTTTACAGCCAGATCGACACCACTTTCGAGTTCCCAAAAAGAGCGAACCATCTGCTCGATTCGTGTATTGCAATCCTGTGTAGACGGAGACTTGGATGCAACCAAATCAGATTTCTGACGCTGCGAGCCACCTCCAGTAACTATCCAGCCCAAACGAGTCTTTTGCAGAAGTGGCAGGCCATCAGCCAGTTTAATCTGACCTACACACAACAACTCGTAGAATAAATTGGCACCGATAAGCATATCAATTTGCTGTGGCTTGAAGAACGCCGGATCAGCTAAACGGACATTGCTTGGTATATCCCAATGAGATATGTCAACCGTGAAATTTGGTTGGTTCTCAGTAATGGAAGGAGCGACCAAAGCAGTAATATTTGCGGAATAGTCAGTGACCAATGATTGCAAGCATAAGTGCACAGTGCAACCATCAGACTTGAAACCAAGACCAGACACAGAGGCCGACGACTTGGTCTTTCGAAGTTGGAGCCGGGGAGCGAATCGCGAAGTTATAATGTGCAACTGTGATCCGGAATCGAGCAGTGCACGGCAGGGTGCCCAAGTCCCGGCGCGATTTTGAATGCTGATGACAGCGGTGGCCAAGAGCACAACATCTGAGCCGAGATTTTGGGCAGGCAATGAAGCAAGCGATGATGGCGAAACAGCTGCGAGAGCGCTACGTGGCAGTAACAATGAAGACGGCCGCGAGTGTAAGTCAGAAGCGGACGATTGCTCAGGCATCAAATTTACGGCAGCTGAATTATTAAAATGCAATAAACTGTGATGTTTGGCGCCACAGGTTCTGCACGATCCAGAATTGCAAGTTCTCATTCTGTGTCCCTTTCTAAGACAATTTATACACAGAGAGAGGCGTTTCGCTTCCTTTAAACGAAGTACAGGCGACAAATTACCAAAAAGTGGGCAACTGTATATTTCGTGTGCATTATTGTCACAAACCAGACAACCATTTGCGGATGGGTTAGTGGCGACAAACGAGCGTTTGGTGTTAGTGGTTTTATTCTTTCCCACCTGATAATTCGACGAATATGATGCCATTGCATGCTCGATGTTTTCCAATTTTTGGCACCTGCTATCCAAGAACGTCGCAAATTGCTCCCACGACGGTATAACGTTTAATGGGGCGGCTTCCTCCCACTTTGCCTGCGTCGCAGCATCCACCTTGCCCAAAATTGTCTGAACGACGATGCTGCCAGCTACATCTTGCACATTGCCCAAACTCAACAGTGCACGCATATTTGCGTTGACTTTGTCGGACAACTCTCGCAGCTTGCTTGTAGTTTCAGCCTTTTTAATGCCCAAAATCACGGAGATGTGTGCCTGGAAAATAAGACGCTTATTGTTAAACCGCTTGTCGAGTAGGTCTAACGCCACTGAATAATTTGCACCACTTATCTCAAGCGCACGAATCGTGTCCAACGCAGATCCTCTTAAGCTTGACCTCAAATGCTGCAACTTTTCCACATCGGAGAGATCTGGATCCTTGGCGATCACTGATGTGAACATCGAAGCGAAATCTGCATATTCAGTATATCCACCACTGAATGTAGGCAACTTAAGCTCAGGCAAACGAGACCGATTTATCACAATGGTAGACTGATCATCTTGCCGAAGCGTCGAACACGGCGGCGCGCCAGATTGCATCCTTTGTATTGCATTTAGCAGGCGGCCCTCCAAGCAGACCACCAGCTCAGCAAAGTTGCAGCGCAAACTGCTGCCAATCTCGTCAAAGTCCAGCTCCTCTAATTTGTCATGCACCAAATTAAAAGAGGCCTGAATACTTTGCAGCATTTCCACACGTTTTCGCAGCTCACTTTCTGAAATATTGTCAATTTCACAATCATTTATTTTATTTTGAATAGAAAGCGCCCACGCATATAATGATTGCGCCTTGCGCTTATAAAACTCAACACTATTGCTCGTAGCCTGCACTGCATTGCCCACAGCTGTTGACGTCGAAGCTGTTGGCGCAAGCGTCGCTGCATCAGCTACGTCAGCAGCAGCTGATGCGACAGCTTGGAAGGCGCGCATTTGACCGCCGCTCTCAGACATTATGAACGCGAGAGAGAACCGAAAACCGAAAATAGCAGAGATAAATGACGCGCGCGAATAACTGTTTTATCTGCTGATGTTCGTTGCCCTCAAAAACGTCGCTTCACACGGCTGCTTATTGGCGGTACAGTAGGCACTATGAACTTATACTTTTGCACTTATGTACTTGAATATTTTTTGTGTACAATGAACTCAATTATGTACGCTTTTGTTTTTAAACGCGATTAAGCAAGGTTTTGTGGAATTATTAATCACGTCGGGGTCACCAAAATGTATAATCATAAGCTTTTTTATGATTCCAAATATGCGAAATTATGTTGGCGAAATAATTGCAAAATAAGCGAAAACGAAATTGTTCAATTTAAAAGAGTTGCACAAATGTTTATTTTGCATAGCTAGCGATCGCCGAGATTTACAAAGTTTGTGCTGGTAGACGGAAAGCTAAGCTTCTCCGTACCAGATGCGATAACGAAAAACGAACTTGACTTGCAGAGTTAGCGACAATAACTAGAACATATGTGGCGGCTGCGCAGCAGCCTATGCAAATTTATGGCAAGCAACAAAAGGAAACGTTAAGTGCTCGGCTTGCTATGCAAAGCAAGTGACAAGAAAACGAGCACTTTGCATTGAGTTATTTACGTTACTTATTAACTATGATGTGCTGCTGGTTTTGGCTGTTTTTGGCCGGATGACCAAACAAACAGCATACCTAATAATAGAATTAGAAGCAAAACTAACTGCTTAACAGTGTTCATTGTAAAGCAATCAGAACAGATTTAAAATCTTCTTTCACATGATTATTCGAATTTGAATTTATTGTTTTGCGTATACATACACGGCGAAAATTGTCTCTGAATAGCTTTCATCTGGTATAACGCATCCGCACCGTTATCTGTTGTCGGTAGCTTCGGGGTTTGCAACTCGTCTTTGGCTGTTTGACCTTAATGTTTTGCTGTTAATTAGCAAACACAAGCGCTGCATAGTTTTCCAATTAAAGCAATTGAGATCAAAGCCAAGCACTTGAAGTACCAAGTACCTCCTTCTTTAAAAAGGGGGCAATAAATTAGGCACGTACCGTCTGAATAAGAATTCCAAAGAATCTGATTTCCACTGTTATCAATACTCAATTAAAAATCTTTGCAATACAATATCTCATTCTAAGTTTACCTTTCTAGCATCGACAGAAGCTTTTCTTTAAGGGGCATTGTTATGATGACGCGGGAAAATTACAATTAATGCCAACAATCTGTCAACATGTGTCGCAGAACGTCGTTGCGGAATGGCTTAGGTGTGTGACATCCAGGCGCCCAAGTTGCGACAGCCTTATCATTACGTTGTCAATGTCGGCTGTTCTTGAAGGCATTCTTTTTGCTGTCATATTAAAACAAGATAGAACGCTACAGTCGAGCAAGCCCGACAGTAAAATAGCCTGTACTCTCCACAAAAAAGAAAAATTTAAAAAAAAAATGAAATTAAAAAAAAATGAATGAATTAATTTATTAATTAAATTAAATTAGAATACATGTTTATGTTCAGTTTTAACAGTATACATTTACATCACGTACCTATGCGTGTTTATATGCGTGTATGTATGTACAGAGCTGCAGGCAGCGCATGAGCAGCGATTTTACTTATGGCTATAACTTTCTTCAGAATTGACCTATCATGATGAAATTTGGAACACGGACACATTAGTATCAATTGGATGTACCTACCAAAATTTATTTCAAAATTCCGAGAATTACGGAAGTTATAAGAAAAAACACGAATTGCGGGGGAGTGGGGGGGGTGCTATATCCACTCGGCTTCTCATCCTGATCAAGAATATATATACTTTGTGGGGTCTGCCACGCCTCCTTCTGTGTGTTACATACATGCGCACAAAACTAGTATAGCCTTTCACCCTTTGGGTACAGGCTATAATAATGTTGAAAAGAAACCATATAACGGATCTACGCATTTTATGGTCGCAATGCCGGCAGAATTTTATTGAATATTTTGATAATTTATAAATGCATGTGCCTTTTACTTTGTTTTTGTCAGAGATAAAAGCCATCTGCAAATTGGTAGAGGCGTAAGTAAAGTAAAGAGCAACGATTTTTCACACAATCGATCTATCGTCAAGTGCCATTTATTCCGGTTGTCGCGACAAAAAATCAATGCATCGATTTTTGTTGTTTTTTTTTCGATATTTATGAAAATTTTATATTTGGTTTTAATTCTTAAGTCTCAAACAAGATTCCGTTTACTTTTGAATTCCTTTTAAAATTAGGCTTTCATGGCTTTTGCCAAATCATCGGAAAAAATCGAGTACATCGACGATGTAAAAAAATCGATGTTTGTTTACAACCCTACAAATTAGTCAATTAACCACGCGGTTCGATCGAAAGTAGAGAAGTAGAATAAATATTTTTCCAAGTACGTTTCACGTATATTTCAGAAAATTATTTATTGTTCTTAGTCGATTTATACCATGCGTTAGTGTCGATAAGTGCGAATAGCTGCTTTTCAGTTTTTAAAGTGAAATTGTTACAAGTCGCGAGTGCACATATATACATACATACATACATACATATGCATATGTATATATGGGCTTAAAAATATTTGATATTATATTTTGCACTATTCAACAAAATTTCACTATTCTGTATTTGTTGCCTGTGTTTGCATGAGTGCATTTTTTTGGACTCTCATACAAGAAAGTTTTTTGAATATTCCACTATAAATATCGGTATTTATAATCGGTATTTATATATCGGTATAAATATTTTTGAGGTGACTCAAAATATTGTTTTGAATTTGTTGTCTTAAATATTTGCATGCTTTTAATATTTTAGACTATCAAACAAGACAGTATTTTTAATACTAATATAATAATAATATAAAATAATAGTATTTTCTGCTTAAATATTTGCATGTTTGAAATATTTTTGGGGATTATACAACCCAGTATACATAGTACTGAAATATAAATCGTAAGACTTGCATGAAAGTATTTTATAAATAGTTGTTTTCTTAAGGAAAAATTATTCTGCAATATTGTTCAAAATAATTGTATTTTCTTCCTTAAATATTTGCATGTTTGAAATATTTTTGGAGATTATACAACCCAGTATATATAGTACTGAAATATAAATCGTAAGACTTGCATGAAACTATTTTATAAATAGTTGTATTCTTACGGTAAAATTATTTTGCAATATTGTTCAAAATAATTGTATTTTCTGCCTTAAATATTTGCATGTTTTAAATATTTTAGGGGATAATACAACACAGTACTTTTAGTACTGAAATATAAATCCTAAGATTTACAGGAAACTATTTTATAAATAGTTGTATTCTTACGGTAAAATTATTTTGCAATATTTTTTTATATTCAAAATATAAATAGTGTTTTGTGCCTTGAAAACATTTTAGGCTATCACACAACACGGTATTTTTGATACTGAAACATATAATATATCGTAAAATTTCATAAAAACTATTTTTAAAATAGTTGAAAAATTACGATATTTCCACTTTCTTCTAAATAGTGGAGTCAGAAACTACTATACTTATACTATAATTTATAGTAGTTGCTGAGAACGTTTTTTATAAAACGAATTCATTTGCTAATTTACTACTAAGCAATTAAAAATTTGCCATATTTTACGGTAGTGCTACCACTAAGACATCATGCTTACTGAAAGCTTGAATATAAATGGCATAATGGTGCCCCACTCTGTCGTTTTTATAATTGGCGATGGAGCTTGCCTGTTTAGAGCAATTTCACATGTTTTAAAAGGTTCACAGGAATTTGCAGGCTTAATACGCCAACAAATAGTAACCCATGTGGTGAATAACCGACATAATTTTGTTTCTTTTACATTCGATTCTATGGGCAATAATTATAGTACACCTGCACTATATAAGTCCGAAATGATGCTTCCCACACATATGGGACCACATGCGAGCTAAAAGCAGCAAGCGAATTATATCCAATTTGCATTGAAGTCTTTCGTAATGGGAATATTCTTGGAAGATTTGGTACAGAAGGCCCTGTGAAAAGGCTCCGCTTCTCCGGCGACCTCTCTAATGGGCACTTTGATGAACCCTTGTCCACTGCAGATTCTGTTTCTCAGGAGGGATCGCAAGCAATCACTGCACGAAACGAACTCGATTTTCTAATAAAAAAAGAAAAACCCAGCAAAAGCTTGCATCTCAAATTTATCGGTCTGAGCATCGTGAACTGCTAAAAGATGAAGCGAAAAAGTATCAGGAGAACAATCCTAATGCGCATCGGGGAACAGAAATACACTTTCGTTCTGAAACTGTACTTAACACAAGTCTTGGGGCTCAAAGGGAATCCCAAACAGGAAGTGAGAAAAAGCCTATTAAAAGACGAGCTCGATTTTGTGACGAAATGAGAAAAAAGCAGCGAAAGCTTGCATCTCAAATAAATCGCGCTGAGCATCGTGAAAAACTCATAGATTCAGCTGAAAAGTATCAGAATGACAATCCCTATGTGCATCGAGCCGCAGCAAAAAAATACCAGAAAAAGAATCCTGAAGTGCACCAAGCTGCAGCAAAAATATATCAGGGAAAGAATCCTGATGTGCACCGAGCTGCAGCAGATAAATACCAGGAAAATAATCCTGAAGTGCACCGAGCTGCAGCAAAAATATATCAGGAAAATAATCCTGAAGTGCACCGTGCTGCAGCACAGAAATATCAGGATGAGAATCCTGAAGTGCACCGAGCTGCAGCAGATAAATATCAGGAAAATAATCCTGAAGTTCACCGAGCTGCAGCAAAAATATATCAGGAAAATAATCCTGAAGTGCATCGTGCTGTAGCACAGAAATATCAGGATGAGAATCCTGAAGTGCACCGAGCTGCAGCACAGAAATATCAGGATGAGAATCCTGAAGTGCACCGAGCTGCAGCAAAAATATATCAGGAAAATAATCCTGAAGTTCACCGAGCTGCAGCAAAAATATATCAGGAAAATAATCCTGAAGTGCACCGTGCTGTAGCACAGAAATATCAGGATGAGAATCCTGAAGTGCACCGAGCTTCAGCCGATAAATATCAGAATAAAAATCCTGATGTTCATAGAAGAGCTTTTCGCCGCTATGAACGCAATAATCCTAAAGTGCAAGAAGAGAGACGTTTGCTCCCATGGAAAGTTAAAGCAATGTCTGGTTTAATGTATGATTCCAAAACGGCATATAGTACAGACTTAAGCATTGCGCTAGGTTCCATGGATCACAAATGCAAGTTTTGTAATGCTCTTAAATGGAAAGATGAGTCTCTAGGGATGTGCTGCAAAGAGGGAAAGTTAATCTGCCTTCATTTAGGGAATTACCTGAACCTCTTGCTAGCCTAATATTAGGTGGCTATCCCAACCATATCCATTTTATGGACCGCATAAGAAAATACAATAGTTGCTTCCAAATGACTTCATTTGGAAGTACAAGAATTGTAAATGATGGGTTTATGCCAACATTTAAGGTGCAGGGTCAAGTCTATCATTTAGTTGGTAGTCTTTACCCTTGCCCTCAAAAAGAAGAACAGTTTCTTCAAATATATTTTGTTGGTGAAGATGAAAGAGAATCGAAACTGAGGAGAAAAAATATCTCTGATGTCAAACTTGACTTAATAAAGGCGCTCCAATCCATGTTGCGCATAAGTAACTCATATATCAAGGATTTAAAAGTTGCTCTTGATAAAGCACCCAAAAATAATAAAGACTATAAAATGATTATTCACGCTGATAGAACACCAGCTGGGGCTCATAAGGGTCGCTTTAATGCACCCCAGGCAAGCGAAGTAGCTTTGCTAATAGTCGGACAGCAGTTTGAGGAGCGCGATATTATTATTGAAAGTCATAATAATAAATTGCAACGAATCAGTGAAGTTCATCGTTCTTACGATGCTTTGCAATATCCACTGCTTTTCTGTTATGGGGAGGATGGATATTCCGTTGACACACCTCAATGTAACCTCAAAACTGCCTCTGACCAAGACGGTTTCTGCTCTAAGCTTTTATAGCTACAGAATAATGATTCGTCAATCTGAAGCCAATCATTTGGTTTACTGTCGATCTCTATTCAGTAAGTTCTTGGTTGATATGTATGCCAAAATTGAAACAGAAAGGCTTAATTACATTCGCCACAACAGCCCAATTGAGAGCAGACAGTTACATACATCTCCAAGATGCTATAGGAAAGCAAGATATTGATGTTGCTCAGATTGGGCAAATGGTAATTCTACTATCTTCTTTTACCGGCTCAGCGCGACACATGCTCAAGATGCTATGACGTATGTTAGACATTTCGGTCGTCCTGACCTTTTTATTACATTTACCTGTAATCCTAGGTGGAAGGATATAACAGATGCATTAATGCCAGGTCAAAAGTCTTACGATCGTCATGATATTATAGCTCGAGTTTTTCATTTAAAAGTCAAGGCTTTAATGTCACTATTGACAAAGGGTGCTTTGTTTGGTAAAGTCCAATGCTTTATGTATTCTATAGAGTGGCAAAAACGTGGTCCTTTCATGAAAGAAGGTAAATGTAGCAAACGGTTTCCTCGGCAGTTGCTTAATGCAACTAACACGGGAATTGATGGTTACCCTCAATATCGGCGAAGAGCTCCAGATGATGGAGGCTTTATTGTCGAAATGAATGGTAACATCATAGATAATCGTTGGGTTGTACCTTACAACTGTGTACTTTCACGAACTTTCGAAGCTCACATAAATGTGGAGTACTGCAGTTCTGTGAAGTCAATCAAATACATTTGCAAATATGTTAATAAAGGCAATGATCAAGCAGCATATACGCTTGAGAACCACAGAGATGAGGTTCAATCGTATGAAAGTGGTAGATACATCAGTAGTTCAGAAGCCGTGTGGAGAATTCTTGCATTTCCCATACATGAACGGTTTCCGGCTATCACACACTTGGCTGTGCACTTAGAAAATGGCCAGCGCATTTACTTTAATCCAAATAATCCCAACCAATTAGTTGAAAAGCTAAGAAACCCATCCAAAACGACACTTACAGCGTTTTTTGATTTATGCAAAATTGATGGCTTTTCAAAAACACTTTTGTATGTAGAAGTTCCTTCTTATTATACATGGAATAGCCAGAAGTTTCAAAGAAGGAAACGCGGCTGTGATGTGGATAATTTTCCTGGAGTAAAAAAAGATCAAGCTTTAGGTAGAGTGTACACTGTGCACCCCAAAAAACTGAATGTTATTACTTAAGACTTCTACTCCATGAAGTACGGGGACCAACCTCATTTTTGCACCTAAAAACAGTAAATGGTGTCAGCTATGACACATTTCAATTAGCGTGCAAAGCCTTAGGCTTACTTGAGGATGACAAGCACTGGGACTCTACCTTAGCAGAAGCAGTACTATGTCAAGGTCCCCGTAAATTGCGAGAGCTTTTCGCAATTATGTTAGTTTTTTGTCAAATATCTGACGCTTTAAGCCTTTGGGATAAGTATAAAGAAAGCTTATCGGAAGACATTGTAAATGATATGGAATTACCAACAGATGGTAATATTGATTCAGTTATTATGGATATAATCTTTAATAAATGTCTCATCCATATTGAAGATATATTTTTGTCCATAGGCGGACAAAATCTTACAGTATATGGACATCCTAAGCCGAGTAGATCCGAAGAAGTGCTGCAAAATAAAGAGTACCTCAGAGAAATAAGTTATGAAAACAATGAACATATTGTTAATAACAATGAACATTTACTCAAAATGAGCAAAATGGGGTATATAAAAAAATATTAGAAAGCATTGAAGCTGAAAAAGGTGAAATCTTTTTCCCCTGGTGGTACAGGAAAAACATTTTTGCTAAATTTACTGTTAGCGAAAGTGCGGCACAACCAGAAAATAGCCTTGGCTGTAGCTTCTTCTGGTATTGCAGCCACATTGCTCAACGGAGGTCGGACAGCACAGTCTGCATTTAAACTCCCGTTTGATTTAATAAATGTAGAAACGCCACATTGCTGTATTTCAAAGCAATGCAATATGGCTAAGGTTCTTAAGGATTGCAAGTTTATTGTTTGGGATGAGTGCACAATGGCGGCTTTGAAGCTTTAGATAGAACACTAAAGGATTTAAGAGATAATAACTCCTTAATGGGAGGAATTACTGTCCTTTTAGCTGGAGACTTTCGTCAAACGCTTCCAGTAGTGCCTCGAGGAACAAAAGCTGATGAAATAAAGTCATGCTTGAAATCCTCATTTTTGTGCCCTAAGATCCAAAAATTGGCACTAACAAAAAATATGCGAGTGTACCTAAAAGGTGATACTTCTGCCGGCATTTTCGCAGAAACACTTCTTAAAATAGGAGACGGAGTAGTCCAACAACAGATGGGAAAATAGTCATTCCATCATGTTTGGGCACTTTGGTTAAGTCTCTAAAAGAGCTTATCTCCAGCATATTTCCAGATATTTCAAATATATCAACAAAATCGCTGGATTGGTTATCTGAGCGAGCAATTTTAACCTCAAAAAATGAAGGAGCCACCAAAATAAATAACATACCTCTAAAGTCATTTGATGGAGAAGAAATTACCTATAAGTCCGTCGACTCTGTAATAGAAGTCGAGGATGCAGTTAATTATCCTGTTGAGTTCCTCAACTCGCAAAATCCTGCGGGCCTTCCCCCACATAACCTTATTCTTAAGGTGGGAGCACCAATAATGTTGCTACGGAATCTTAATCCTCCCAAATTATGCAATGGAACAAGATTGCAAGTAAAAAGTCTTCACTCTTATGTAATTGAAGCCACTGGTTGTGCCAAAGGGGAGACGGTATTTATACCAAGAATCCCACTTATACCATCAAACCTTCCATTTCAATTTAAAAGACTTCAATTTCCCCTCAAAGTCTGTTTTGCCATTACAATAAATAAGTCACAGGGCCAGACATTAAAGATAGCTGGATTAGACCTACAGGAGGATTGCTTCTCTCATGGACAGTTTTATGTGGCCTGTTCAAGGGTTAGCTCCGCTAGCAGCTTAATGATTCTCGCACAAGGGGGGAAATCGGCAAATGTTGTTTATAGATAAGTTTTACAACAGAACTAATGTAAAACTTGCAACTTAAAGATTTTTTAATGGTTTATATAGTGCACATTTAACCTATGTTAAATACGTGTATATTAAGTGGGACCGTGGAGTAGACCTAAAGGGGATACCACGTTAATAAAGACGCACCCAAACCTCTACCTCTAAGGTGGTGTGGAAAGGAGGAAACATGAAATTGATTTGTCTAATTAAAATGCCCATTATTAAGTATCTATCCTTATCAAAAAAAGGAATATTAATTGTAGTGGGCTTAGTTGTACGTTTAACGTTATTTTGACGAAGACTGAAAGTTAAACGGTATGCTAAAATTGTGAATTGTTTTATTTTAGAATTTTTATTCGCAGAAATAAATAATAAAACAAGAAAGGAATGCTAAAGTCGAGCAGGCTCAACTCTTAAATACCCTGTACCACCCCACAAAAAGTAATTAAATTAATTAATTAATTAAATTAAATTAATTAAGTATTTTAATTAAATTAATTAACTAAATTAATTTAATTAATTAACTAAATATTAACTAATTAAATATAAAACAAGAGAGAACGCTACAGTCGAGCAAGCCCGACAGTGTAATACCCTGTACCCAGGTAAACTTCCGTCACTGAGTTATATGCGCCCATAGCAGCAACAAAAAGAGGAAGAAGAAGAGCGAACTTGTTGCTGCAGTTTGTTGGGGTTGTACTGGCGAGAATTTGTTTCGCTAATAACTTTTCTTAGAATTGACCGAATTGAATAAAATTTTGAACACCAGTAGACAATTATATATGAATAGTGTGTGCAAAGTTTTGTTTAGGTAGCATTTGAAATGTGGACGCTATTCTGTAGCGGAGGAAGGGGGGGAAAATTAAAAAAAAAATAAACTCGTCCTTACTCGGACCTAGGAGAATCTGGATGCCAACTTTGGTTATTCTAGCTTTTATAGTTTCTGAGATCCTCGCGTTCATCCAGACGGACGGACAGACGGACGGACATGTCTAGATCGATTTCTCTCGTCATGCTGATCAAGAATATATATACTTTATGGGGTCGGAGATGCTTCCTTCTGTATGTTACATACTTTGCACAAACCTAATATACCCTGTTTACCCTACGGGTACAGGGTATATAAAAGTATAATTCCACTACTGAATATGCAGATTTCGCTTCGATGTTCACATCAGTGATCGCCAAGGATCCAGATCTCTCCGATGTGGAAAGTTGCAGCAGTTGAGGTCAAGCTTAAGAGGATCTGCGTTGGACACGATTCGTGCGCTTGAGATAAGTGGTGCAAATTATTCAGTGGCGTTAGACCTACTCGACAAGCGGTTTAACAATAAGCGTCTTATTTTCCAGGCACACATCTCCGAGATTTTGGGCATTAAAAAGGCTGAAACTACAAGCAAGCTGCGAGAGTTGTCCGACAAAGTCAACGCAAATATGCGTGCACTGTTGAGCTTGGGCAATATGCAAGATGTAGCTGGCAGCATCGTCGTTCAGACAATTTTGGGCAAGGTGGATGCTGCGACGCAGGCAAAGTGGGAGGAAGCCGCCCCATTAAACGTTATACCGTCATGGGAGCAATTTGCGACGTTCTTGGATAGCAGGTGCCAAAAATTGGAAAACATCGAGCATGCAATGGCATCATATTCGTCGAATTATCAGGTGGGAAAGAATAAAAACACTAACACCAAACGCTCGTTTGTCGCCACTAACCCATCCGCAAATGGTTGTCTGTTTTGTGACAATAATGCACACGAAATATACAGTTGCCCACTTTTTGGTAATTTGTCGCCTGTACTTCGTTTAAAGGAAGCGAAACGCCTCTCTCTGTGTATAAATTGTCTTAGAAAAGGACACAGAATGAGAACTTGCAATTCTGGATCGTGCAGAACCTGTGGTGCCAAACATCACAGTTTATTGCATTTTAATAATTCAGCTGCCGTACATTTGATGCCTGAGCAATCGTCCGCGGCCGTCTTCATCGTTACTGCCACGTAGCGCTCTCGCAGCTGTTTCGCCATCATCGCTTGCTTCATTGCCTGCCCAAAATCTCGGCTCAGATGTTGTGCTCTTGGCCACCGCTGTCATCAGCATTCAAAATCGCGCCGGGACTTGGGTACCCTGCCGTGCACTGCTCGATTCCGGATCACAGTTGCACATTATAACTTCGCGATTCGCTCCCCGGCTCCAACTTCGAAAGACCAAGTCGTCGGCCTCTGTGTCTGGTCTTGGTTTCAAGTCTGATGGTTGCACTGTGCACTTATGCTTGCAATCATTGGTCACTGACTATTCCGCAAATATTACTGCTTTGGTCGCTCCTTCCATTACTGAGAACCAACCAAATTTCACGGTTGACATATCTCATTGGGATATACCAAGAAATGTCCGCTTAGCTGATCAGGCGTTCTTCAAGCCACAGCAAATTGATATGCTTATCGGTGCCAATTTATTCTACGAGTTGTTGTGCGTAGGTCAGATTAAACAGGCTGATGGCCTGCCACTTCTGCAAAAGACTCGTTTGGGCTGGATAGTTACTGGAGGTGGCTCGCAGCGTTAGAAATCTGCTTTGGTTGCATCCAAGTCTCCGTCTCCACAGGATTGCAATACACGAATCGAGCAGATGGTTCGCTCTTTTTGGGAACTCGAAAGTGGTGTCGATCCGGCTGTAAAACTTATTTTTATTTTTTTATTTTTTTATTTATTTATTTATTTATTTATTTATTTATTCCTAGTGTAATTATACATAAATTTAAAGTGTATTTGGTTCTTATTATTAATATTATTATTATTTTATAATCTGACCAAAAATGTTGCCTACTGAGTGTAAATGTATTAATATTGTGCTCTTACTTTATTTCATTTAGGTATTTTCTTAATAGTGCGCATGAATTCTATTTCTAAAATGCGTTTCATTGCTGATTGTTTTTAAGCCATGCGGTAACTCGTTCCACAGACGAACAGCAAATATAAAAAAGTGTTTTTCGGAACAAGATAATCTATATCTTATGCAGACTATATTATTTGTTCTTCTTGAAGAGGTAAATGAAATTTTGTCATACAAATAATTCGGCTCTTTTCGAGTAATGGTTCTGTGTATAAAAATTAGGGTCCTAAGTTTAATCCAGGAGTTAAGAGTCAAGTTAAAAATTAGTTTTGCGTATTCCGTTATGGATTCTCTTCTTTTAATATCAAAGACATAACGTGCAATGCTTTTAAAGGCTACTTTTAGTTTGTTCTGGCTTACGGCGTCACAGTTTCCGAATAATTCTACTCCATAAAATAGTGAGGGTATCAAGTATGTCTTAGCAATAAGTAGCTTGAGTTTGGCTGGGAGGAAATTCTGCGTCAAAGAGAGAAACCTAAGTGCACTATACGTTCTTCCTACAGCATTATTAACATGATTGTGCCATGATAGTGTCTCATTAATGATTATCCCTAAATTTTTTGCCTGCCTTACGTATTCAATATGTTTGTCTTTCAGTTGTAATTTCTCTAGATTAAGTAAGTTAATTTTCTTTTTATAAATTACCAGGCATTTAGATTTTTCCGGATTGACTTCCAGACCATTTATTCTCGCCCATTCACTGATTTTCAACAGATCGTCATTACAAGCACGTACACATTCTTTTAATCTATCTAACGGACGACTAACATACAACTGAACATCATCTGCATACAAGTGAATATCGCAGTTTGACACAGAACATGGAAGGTCATTAACATAAATAGAAAATAGCAGGGGCCCTAGCACTGAACCCTGTGGGACTCCACGTTTTATTAACAGAAAAGACGAAACACTACACGAGGTGACGACTGCTTGATGGCGACAGGACAGGTATGATTGGACTAGATGTATAGCGGAGTCAGAGAAGTTATAGAGTCTTTCAAGTTTGGTGCAGAGTATGGTATGATTTACCGTGTCAAAAGCTTTTGAGTAGTCAAGAAGGGTCAAAAAAGTTACCATACTGTTGTCCATTTGCTCACGAATGTCCTCTGTAATTTTTATACCCTGTACCCGTAGGGTAAAAAGGGTATATTAGGTTTGTGCAAAGTATGTAACATACAGAAGGAAGCATCTCCGACCCCATAAAGTATATATATTCTTGATCAGCATGACGAGAGAAATCGATCTAGACATGTCCGTCCGTCTGTCCGTCCGTCTGGATGAACGCGAGGATCTCAGAAACTATAAAAGCTAGAATAACCAAAGTTGGCACCCAGATTCTCCTAGGTCCGAGTAAGGACGAGTTTATGTTTTTTTTTTAATTTTCCCCCCCTTTCCCCGCTACAGAATTTCGTCAATAGCGTCCACATTTCAAATGCTACCTAAACCAAACTTTGCACACATAATTAATATATAATTGTCTACTGTTGTATACAATTTTATTCAATTCGGTCAATTCTAAGAAAAGTTATTAGCAAAACAAATTCTCCCCAGTACAACCCCCACAAACTGCAGCAACAAGTTCGCTCTTCTTCTTCCTCTTTTTGCTGCTGCTATGGGCGCATATAACTCAGTGACGGAAGTTTACCTGGGTACAGGGTATTACACTGTCGGGCTTGCTCGACTGTAGCGTTCTCTCTTGTTAATATTGAAGTTATACAACTTCTATTTTTCCTGAAGCCCGATTGTTTGTCGCTTAATAGTGAGTTTGTTACCATGAAGTTAGTAATTTGGTTTGTCATCAGGTGTTCAAATGCTTTTGAGAGGAACGGTAGTATGGAAATAGGCCGAAAATCATTGCCTCCCTTAGGTATTGGCATTATTTTCCCGAATTTCCATTTATACGGAAAGCACGAGGTTGTAAACACTGAGTTAAAGATATATGTTATATGCGTTAAAAGTTTGGGGAGTAGCAATTTTAAAAATTTAGGATGAATTTCATCGAGACCAACCGCATTGGACTTTACCTCGAGGATAGAATCTAAAACATCACATTCACGTACACACATAAAACTAAAACTAATATCACAGTTTAGTAGCGAAGTATGGTTCGCGTACGCATTTTCGAGAACTTCAGGTACTGCTAAATCTACAAACTTATTGTTAAGCTCATCGACATCTACGTCAAGGTTTACGGAGGGTAGGGATTTTCCAATCCCTACCTTTTTTATTTCCGACCAAACCTGACTTGATGACAGGACTGATGTAAATTTGGCTGAGTAATGGGCACGCTTAGCATTTATGATTTTCAGCCCAACTATTTTTCTGAGTTTCCTATAATGCAAAAGGTGAGCCGTGGTCTTATAGCGTTTCCACTTATTGAAAGCATGATCTCGTCGTATTATTGCATAACCAATTTCTCTACTAAACCATTCGTTTTTAACAGGCTTAATTACTTTTAGTCGCAGCGGCACAAAACTATTATAAAGGTGCTGAAAGTGTTCATTAAAAAGTTCAAGCTGCTCGTCTACTGTGGGTTTTGTATATATCTCGTCAAAGATTATGGTTTCGCAGTAATCAAAGAGTAGCCTAATGTCAATATTCCTAAAGTCCCTATAAGTGATTGTATGGTTATTTTGATCTAGGTAGATATCATACGTCAAAAAGATCATGTCATGTTTGGAGAAAGCTGGTGCTGAGAGCTGGTCAAAAAGAATCGCTTTATTGGTGTCATTAACAAAGAATACGTCAAGGAGGGTATTACAGGTGTTGGAGAAATGTGTAGATAAAACAGTATTTACCAGTCTCATGCCCAAACCGATCATGTCATCTTTTAGGTGGTGCTCGATTAGCATATTGCTGTTAAAATCTCCAGCCAGGACAATATTGTTATATTTTATAGACACTGCGGAAAAGGTATCCAGAAAGTCTCTGTAGTCAGTGTGTCTGTTAGGTCTATACGTACATCCGACAAGGATGCTTTCAATATTTTTGCGGCCTGATATTTGCAGAAACAAATATTCCAGATTGCTGCCCAATGGCTGGTTGCTAATCACCTGGCATTTAAGACTATTTTTAACATATATGGCCACACCCCCCGCATGCCCCTCACGGTCAGAACGATAGACATTATACCCATTACAACATACATATTGATCATTAAGACTAGAGACAAACCACGTTTCAGACACACACACTACATCTACATTAGAATTGACAAACAAAGATCTAAACTCGTCCATTTTATTCACTAGACTTTGTGCGTTGAGGTGACAAATATGAACACCCTTCTTTTGCTTACATAGAACCCGAATAATGGAATGACTGTTCGCTGTGGAAGCATATCTTAAGTTATCTTGCATGGAGTCCACAAAACAATCAAACGCCCACGCATTATACAGAGATCAAAAGCACTTACAGATGATCTGCACACTATTATTACATTTACTTACAAAAGAAGAGTTCGACTGCGAGGAGCATTTCAAGGCTAATTACAGGCTCCTGCGTACTGGCGAGTATTCCGTCCGACTACCTGTAAAGCTCAGCACAGCACAGCAATCCACTTCTCAAAGCACAGTACTCTGCATTCATTAAGGAGTATTTAGAGTTGGGTCATATGTCGCTTGTATCGCCAGTTTCGCTAAATTTGTGCAAGTATTTCCTTCCGCACCATTGCGTTCTGAAGGAGGACAGCATTCTTTAAATGACATCCTAATGGCTGGTCCTTCCATTGAGTCAAAGCTCGCAAACACGCTTGTTCGATTTCGCACGTTTCCTATCGCTTTAACAGGAGACATCTGCAAGATGTACCGCTGCGTGCGAGTATCAAATCCGGATAGCTATTTTCAATGCATTCTATGGCGTGACTCGCCTCAAAAGCCTATTCAAGTTTTCCGTCTTGATACCGTCACTTACGGTACAAAGCCTGCCTCGTTTCTCTCCGTTCGCACTATGCATCAGCTGGCTGAAGATGAGCATGAGCTATTTCCTATTGGCTCCGATATCTTGCGCCGCGATTTTTATGTTGATGATTTAATCACTGGTGGTGCTTCTACAAACGAAGTCATAGAAATTATGAGACAAACCACAGGGCTACTTGCCAAGGCTAATTTCAAGCTAAGGAAGTGGTGCTCCAGCAATCCTGATGTGCTCAAACAAGTTCCGGAAGAAGACAAAGAAACTCTAGTTAAGTTTGATGATGGCAGCGACATAACAAAAACTCTAGGACTGTCGTGGGATCCTGCGACGGATTTATTCATTTTCACGTTTCTGCCAGCATTGACATCTGGTCGAATTTGCAAGCGCACTGTTTTGTCAACTATTGCCAGATTTTATGATCCTCTTGGCCTTATTGGACCAGTAATCGCAAAGGCTAAAATATTCCTGCAGGCGCTTTGGAGAGAAAAACTTGATTGGGATGAAAGCCTTTCAGCATCATTGACAACATCTTGGCATAATCTTATTGCAGATTTTGAGCGCACAAAGCAGCATAGATGCCTATGGAGCTTGCGTCTACATCATTTCGACCACGCAAGGCCAATCTCGTGCGGAGCTGCTGTGTTCCAGATCTCGTGTGGCGCCACTCAAATCGTTGACCGTGCCCTGACTAGAGTTGTGCGGAGCCATTTTGCTGGCACAACTCATAAACGAAATATCTCGTATGGAGTTATTCGACTGCAAGTTTTATTGTTGGTCTGATTCTGCAGTAGCGCTATCTTGGATTCGCAGCGAGCCATCCAGGTTTCAAATTTTCGTTTCCAATCGCATCGCAACTATTCAAGAGTTGACCTCTGGCATGGAATGGCGATATATTCCAACCGATTTGAATCCTGCGGACATACATTCACGTGGAGCTTTGCCCAGCGAATTAGTCCAGTCCAACTTGTGGCTACATGGTCCCGCATTTCTGACGAAAGATAAATCTTCTTGGCCAGAGTCTTGCGATTCCGTCTCGTCGCTTCCTGAGCAGCGCTCTAAAGTGTTTGTAAGCACCACACTGTGCGAAGACATTGCACAGCAATGCAAATATGTTAACACATTTGGAAAGCTGCAGCGCGTGTTTGCATATGTATACAAGTTCCTGCATCGTGTACGAATTCATGGGCTATCGACAGCTCTGGATTGATGCGCGTTGGTGGCCGTCTAAGTAACTCTGCGCCCGACTTTGAAGCCCAGCATCCAATTATACTTCCAAGGCGTCATCCAGTCACGCGTTCAGTCATTATGCACTACCATGTCCGTAATCTGCATTCTCGTGCATTGCTGGACCTCGTGCATTTCTGGCCTCAATTCGGTTGCAGTATTGGCCAATTGGCGGTCGGAAAACAGTGTGCAGCGTAGTCAGCAAATGCACCATTTGTTTTCGAGCCAAGCCTCGTCTTGTAGAGCATGTTATGGCTGACCTGCCAAAGGATCGAGTTGATGCTTCACATACCTTTATGGTCACTGGTGTGGATTTTTGTGGGCCGTTTTTCTACAAAAGCGAGGTCCGCAATAAGGCACCAATAAAATGCTATATTTGCATTTTCATTTGCTTCGCCACCAAAGCTGTGCATTTGGAGTTGGTGAAAGATTTAACCACCGGAGCATTCTTAAATGCACTTAAACGCTTTATTTTGACGCGCTGTCGACCTACGAGGATCTGGTCTGACAACGCTACAAATTTCGTTGGCGCACGGAACGAGATGGCTGAGCTAAAGCGTCTTTTTGAATCCAGCGAGCACCTGCAGGCTGTACAAGAATTTTGCCTTGCTGACTGTATTGATTGGCGTTTCATTCCGCCGCGCTCGCCTCACTTTGATGGTCTATGGGAAGCGGCTGTAAAGACTGCCAAGCATCATTTCTACAGATCCGTTGGACTATCGCTGCTCGAATTTGATGAGCTGCGCACGCTTGTATGCCATATCGGGGCAATTATTAATTCTCGCCCATTGTTATCCCTTTCAGAACATCCAGCAGATCTCGATGTCTTGACTCCAGCTCATTTTCTTGGTGCTGCTACGCTGTCAACGTACGTTGAGCCTGATCTGACGAAGCTCAACTTCAATCGGCTGGATCGATGGCAGCGCGTGACGTACTACCAGCAGATATTTTGGCTCGCTGGCGTGAAAAATACTTGACGCTTCTTCAACAGCGCTCAAAATGGCGAGTGTCTCGAACTGGACTCTCCGTTGATGATGTCGTTCTGGTCAAGGACGAGAATTTGCCGCCCCTCAAATGGCCATTAGCAAGGGTGGTCAGCCTCATCAGCGGCGCAGATGGCGTGTCGAGAGTTGCAAAATTGAGGACTTCCACTCGAACCATTCGACGAGCCGTTCGCAAATCATGCCCGCTGCCGAAACAAGATGTTGTTGAAGACCCTGGTTCTTCAACAGGGGGAGTATGTTTGGTCATCCGGCCAAAAACAGCCAAAACCAGCAGCACATCATAGTTAATAAGTAACGTAAATAACTCAATACAAAGTGCTCGTTTTCTTGTCACTTGCTTTGCATAGCAAGCTGAGCACTTAACGTTTCCTTTTGTTGCTTGCCATAAATTTGCATAGGCTGCTGCGCAGCCGCCACATATGTACTAGTTATTGTCGCTAACTCTGCAAGTCAAGTTCGTTTTTCGTTATCGCATGTGGTACGGAGAAGCTTAGCTTTCCGTCTACCAGCATAAACTTTGTAAATCTCGGCGATCGCTACCTATTCAAAATAAACATTTGTGAACCTCTTTTTTCAATTACAATTTCGTTTTCGCTTATTTTGCAATTATTTCGCCAACATAATTTCGCATATTTGGAATCATAAACAAGATAGAACGCTACAGTCGAGCAAGCCCGACAGTAAAATAGCCTGTACTCTCCACAAAAAGGGAAAATTAAAAAAAAAAATTTTTTTTTTTAAATAAAATTATTTAAAAAAAATGAATTAATTAATTAATTAATTAAATTAAATTAGAATACATGTTTATGTTCAGTTTTTACAGCATACATTTACATCACGTACCTATGCGTGTTTATATGCGTGTATGTATGCAGCACAAAGTTGAACCAATGCAGCAACAACAACAACAGCTGCGGGCAGTGCTGCCGACAGAGCTGCAGGCAGCGCATGAGCAGCGATTTTACTTATGGCTATAACTTTCTTCAGAATTGACCTATCATGATGAAATTTGGCACACGGACACATTAGTACTAACTGGATGTACCTACCAAAATTTTATTTCAAAATTCAGAGAATTACGGAAGTTAAAAGAAAAAACACGAATTGCGGGGGAGTGCGGGGGTGCATCGAAAAAAAACTCAAACTCGTACTTTCTCGGTCTTAGGAGAATATGGAAACCAAGTTTGGTTATTCTAGCTCTTATACTTTCGGAGATCCTTGCGTTCATACAGACAGACGGACAGACAGGCGGAAAGACGGACATGGCTATATCGACTCGGCTTGTCATGCTGATCAAGAATATATATATACTTTGTGGGGTCTACCAAGCCTCCTTCTGTGTGTTCCATGTGCACTCGCACAAAACTAATATACCCTTGTACCCTTGGGGTACAGGGTATAAAAATTAACTTGCCTGGGCTACGACGGGCAATATCTGCTAGTCTCTATATATAAAACAGTTTGTTGGCGCAGATGCTGTTTTAGATTATGATAGTTTGCGGCCGTTTGCGGACGTCGCATCGCGCCCTTTTTTCGCCGCCTTAGGCTTAGTTTAGCATGTAAGCCGAATTTTGAAGTTAGTTGTAAAATAGAACTAAATAGAAGCACAAACGCCACCGCATCGTGTCGTAATTTTCGATATTAAAAAAGTTAAATGCAAGCGTCATATTTTTCTTTGTTTTTAATAATTTATAAAAACTCATATAAATTTTCATTGGCGCCCGAGCAGGGACTTGCTTGTTTTTTTTTAATTAAAAACTTTAATTTGTGCGGAACCGCGTCGGTCGTGTTATTATTTCTGCACTGGGGATTGTGTGTGTTGCTGTCACGTCAACTGGATTATTGGAGGATGAGTCAAGTCGACCAAAGGGAAGTTCCTGAGCCAAAGTCGACTTCACAGGTACTGTGCTAAAGTTTGAAAGTGGAATTTAACCAGCGAATTGCTTATTTCGGCCTTCAACTGTCAACCTTGGGCACATACGTGACCATAATATAATACGGTAGATAGTTGAGCATAATTAACACAAATATAAATCGCATGTCGTACTAATATTAAATAAAAGTGAACCGCTATAGGCAATTATTTAAAGTGCCAATTTATTGTCGTTGATTTTGTTATACATACATACATACATAAATATACATAGCCACTTTTACATACGGCATCCCCCCCACGTCAATCTCAGCCAACCGTCGGAGTTTTCGTTTGTTGCTTGCTCTCGTTGTTCTCATCAAATTCGCCGTTGTCGTTATTACATATGTACATATATACCGACATACTCGCATACATAACTTAGCTAATACATTGCTGTCGTGTTCGCGCTTAAGCTGCTGCATCTTTTGTTTGCCTGCGCTTCGTATAATACATGCATAAGAATTAGCTGTTCTGCTAACGCACACAAGGCATTTGTATTAGAATTATTCTTTTCGTTTGTCGCCACTTTCGCTGCTGCTTCCAAAAGTATTGCCTTCGACGGTCAGTCAACTGCAGTTCTTCTCGTTTTCGTTCGCACCATCTGTTGCGCTCCCCTACACTTGCTGAGAACAGCATATTATTTTCGATTACTCGTTTGCCACTTGACAATTTTCGTTCGATCAAAGTTTAAAACCTTAAATCAATATGGGTAAGGACTTGATCGAACTTGATCGAACTTAAAAGGAAGCGCGAGGGCTGTATGAGGAGTATATGTCGTATGCAACGGCAATTAAAAGAAGGCTCGATTTCGTTAGAGCCAATCGAGTTAGAATGCAGGTTAGAGCTTCTAACAACTCATATAGAAACTGCAAATATATTGCAAAGCAAAATTGAAGCAAAAGATACAGAAGAAGACTACCGTGAAGAGTTGGAAGAAACTTGCATTATGACCAAATCCTTATTAAAAGGCCAGCTGGAAAAACTAAGAAGAAAAACCATCGACAATTCAAGCCTACTTCAAAAAAGCCAAGCTGTCGATTGCCAGCGGTCGCTCTTCCAACTTTTAGCGGCAAGCATTCTGAATTTAAAAATTTCATGAGTCTTTTTGAAACTTTTGTTCACAATGATGACACACTGCATGATATTGAAAAATTCAATCACTGAATATCATGTTTGGCTGGTGACGCTTTAGGCGCAGTTCGCGCCTTCCAAGTGACGGAAGACAATTATAGCAAAGCCATTGAAAGTCTAAAGCGGGTGTACAATAATGACAGCCTAATATTTTTCGATAACATATCGACACTTTTCAATCTGCAAAAGATTTCCCAGCCATCTGCGTCAGCTTTGAGAAGCCTGATCGACACAGTGTCGGCCACCTATGACTCACTTCTGTCAATTGGGGACGACAAGAAAATCGCTAATGCCATTTTAATTTATTTAATTATGGGCAAAGTCGATCCTACCACAAAAAAGAAGTGGGAATAGCAGCTTGACTACACAACGCTCCCACTATGGCGAGATTGTGAGACTACTCTTAACAGACGCTACCAGCATATTGTTGCTGAAGAAGCTAGTAAAGCTCAAGCGAAGGGCAGCCAGTCGAGCAATAACACTCAGACTCAAAAAGTAAAAAATGCTAGCAGGATAAATCATTCGTTCGTTGCTGCCAAAAACGAACAGAATAACCTTTGTCAGTTTTGCAATTCAGCTGACCATTCGATTGGCAATTGCCCGGCATATATTGCCTTGTCAGTGCAGCAAAGGTTTGACTTCGCTAAAGGTGCGCCTTTGTGCATAAACTGTCTTCGACGAGGCCACACAGTAGCGAAGTGTAAGGCAAAGAAATGTAGCGTGTGCCAACGTTCTCATCACACACTGCTACATATTTATACTGCTAGCACAAATCTTGCGTTACCACCACCCTCTCAGCCACTACATCTTCAAGATAGCTCTTCCACTTCGCATGCCATGCATGCGACTGCTTCGGATAGAGTGGTTCTTGCAGCAGCAGTCGTGAGCGTTAAAACGAAAAGTGGCGATTTCGTTTTAGCAAGAGCATTGTTAGATTCTGGGTCACAAGTCAACTTTGTGACTGAGGATCTAGCTCAAAAGCTACAGCTCAGACGAGAGGATACGTGTATGGTCTTGCGCGGCATTGGAGACACCAATGCGCGTGCCAAGAAAAGAATTCATACAGTGGTGAAGTCGCGTGTCAATTGTAGCGAGTTTTCCGCAGATTTTTGGATCTTGGGATCGATTTCTGGTTATCATCCCGATCAAGCGGTGAACACCAGCGGGTGGAGGGTCCCCAAAAATATTCAATTGGCCGATCCTCAATTCCATAAACCGCAAAAAATTGATATGCTAATTGGAGCAGAGTCATTCTTCGACTTATTGTCGGTAGGCCAAATAAAGCAAGGCCCTGAGTCTCCCACATTACAAAAACGCTTCTCGGCTGGATAGTGTCAGTACAACGAGTATAGAAGAAGCAGTGAATTTAAGTTGCCAAGAAGAACAATTACTTTCGATAGACTCAACGATACAAAAGTTTTGGTCCATTGAGGACTTGCCTAATAATTCGAAAGTTCTCTCAGCTGAGCAACAGCTTTGTGAACAACAATTTGTTGATAATACAAAAATCTTGTCGTCTGGTCGATTTCAGGTACGGTTACCTTTTAAATCTGACCCAAAAAATCTTGGCTCGTCGTATGAAATTGCGAAACGTCGTTTTTTGTCGCTTGAAAGGAGGTTGTCAAAAGACCCTCAAATGAAAAGCATGTATCTGGAATTTATGGACGAGTATGTTTCGCTCGGTCACATGTCCTCAACGGACAACAAAATTCCAGATACTCCACACTATTTTATTCCGCATCAGTGTGTCCTGCGGCCTCAAAGCACGTCGACCAAGTTACGTGTCGTTTTCGATGCCTCTTGTCGCACGTCCACTCAGATTGCGTTGAATGATACCTTAATGGTCGGTCCAACAATTCAGGAGGAGCTTTATTCTACGCTGCTTCGTTTTCGTTAGCGAAAGTTCGCCTTAGCGGCAGACATTAAAAAAATGTACCGTCAGGTGATGGTGCACGAAGCAGATAGAAACTATCAGCTCATAGTGTGGCGAAGAGATCCGTCTGAGTCTTTGAAAATCTTCAGGTTAAACACTGTAACATATGGCACGTCGCCAGCTCCGTTCTTGGCGGTGCGGTGCTTAACAAGGCTGAGTGAAATGGTCCGTTCCTCACATCCAACAGCTGCTGAAGCGTTGAACGTTCTTGAAAGTGCAGGCTTCGAATTGGCAAAGTGGTTTTCGAACTGCTCGGAACTGTCCGCATTTGATAGCACAGTTATTCCAGTAGCCACAGTCGACTCAGACCCAACCAAAACGCTCGGCGTTATGTGGTTGCCTAAGGAAGATGTATTTCAGTTCCAGTTGGAAAATTCCTTCCTAGATCTCCGCCCGACAAAACGGAACATATTATCGGTGACTGCCAGGCTTTTCGATCCTCTGGGCCTTCTTTGCCCGCTGATCACCAAAGCAAAAATGTTGCTGCAAGATTTGGGGCTACAAAAACTAGATTTGGACGAATCCATCCCTGAGAATCTTCATACAGTTTGGGACTCATTTAAGCAGAATTTGTTGAACCTCAGCGGTATTCAAGTCCCTAGATTCATCCATACAGATACGCAGTCACCCATTCAAATACATTCGTTCGCCGATGCCTCAATGCGAGCTTATGGCACCTGTATTTATGTTCGTGTTTCGACTGCGAATGGTTGGAAAGTGTCACTTTTGACCTCAAAATCCAAAGTAGCTCCACTCAAGACGAAAACTTTGCCTCGTCTTGAGCTGTGTGCAGCTCACCTTCTCGCAGATCTTTTTCGTCAAGTCCGCCCGTTGCTTAATTTTCCAATAGACAAGATAGTTATGTGGACTGACTCGGAAATAACGCTCCACTGGATCAAGTCGCATCCGTCGGCATGGTCAGTTTTCGTTTCAAACAGGGTTTCTCAAATCCAAGAGTGGTCCGAGAATGCAACGTGGCGACATGTCCCAACGAAATCCAACCCAGCAGACATCGTGTCCAGAGGATGTAATGTAGACGAGTTGCGTTTACAGGGTCAATCTCAGCTAACCGTCGGAGTTTTCGTTTGTTGCTTGCTCTCGTTGTTCTCATCAAATTCGCCGTTGTCGTTATTACATATGTACATATATACCGACATACTCGCATACATAACTTAGCTAATACATTGCTGTCGTGTTCGCGCTTAAGCTGCTGCATCTTTTGTTTGCCTGCGCTTCGTATAATACATGCATAAGAATTAGCTGTTCTGCTAACGCACACAAGGCATTTGTATTAGAATTATTCTTTTCGTTTGTCGCCACTTTCGCTGCTGCTTCCAAAAGTATTGCCTTCGACGGTCAGTCAACTGCAGTTCTTCTCGTTTTCGTTCGCACCATCTGTTGCGCTCCCCTACACTTGCTGAGAACAGCATATTATTTTCGATTACTCGTTTGCCACTTGACAATTTTCGTTCGATCAAAGTTTAAAACCTTAAATCAATATGGGTAAGGACTTGATCGAACTTGATCGAACTTAAAAGGAAGCGCGAGGGCTGTATGAGGAGTATATGTCGTATGCAACGGCAATTAAAAGAAGGCTCGATTTCGTTAGAGCCAATCGAGTTAGAATGCAGGTTAGAGCTTCTAACAACTCATATAGAAACTGCAAATATATTGCAAAGCAAAATTGAAGCAAAAGATACAGAAGAAGACTACCGTGAAGAGTTGGAAGAAACTTGCATTATGACCAAATCCTTATTAAAAGGCCAGCTGGAAAAACTAAGAAGAAAAACCATCGACAATTCAAGCCTACTTCAAAAAAGCCAAGCTGTCGATTGCCAGCGGTCGCTCTTCCAACTTTTAGCGGCAAGCATTCTGAATTTAAAAATTTCATGAGTCTTTTTGAAACTTTTGTTCACAATGATGACACACTGCATGATATTGAAAAATTCAATCACTGAATATCATGTTTGGCTGGTGACGCTTTAGGCGCAGTTCGCGCCTTCCAAGTGACGGAAGACAATTATAGCAAAGCCATTGAAAGTCTAAAGCGGGTGTACAATAATGACAGCCTAATATTTTTCGATAACATATCGACACTTTTCAATCTGCAAAAGATTTCCCAGCCATCTGCGTCAGCTTTGAGAAGCCTGATCGACACAGTGTCGGCCACCTATGACTCACTTCTGTCAATTGGGGACGACAAGAAAATCGCTAATGCCATTTTAATTTATTTAATTATGGGCAAAGTCGATCCTACCACAAAAAAGAAGTGGGAATAGCAGCTTGACTACACAACGCTCCCACTATGGCGAGATTGTGAGACTACTCTTAACAGACGCTACCAGCATATTGTTGCTGAAGAAGCTAGTAAAGCTCAAGCGAAGGGCAGCCAGTCGAGCAATAACACTCAGACTCAAAAAGTAAAAAATGCTAGCAGGATAAATCATTCGTTCGTTGCTGCCAAAAACGAACAGAATAACCTTTGTCAGTTTTGCAATTCAGCTGACCATTCGATTGGCAATTGCCCGGCATATATTGCCTTGTCAGTGCAGCAAAGGTTTGACTTCGCTAAAGGTGCGCCTTTGTGCATAAACTGTCTTCGACGAGGCCACACAGTAGCGAAGTGTAAGGCAAAGAAATGTAGCGTGTGCCAACGTTCTCATCACACACTGCTACATATTTATACTGCTAGCACAAATCTTGCGTTACCACCACCCTCTCAGCCACCACATCTTCAAGATAGCTCTTCCACTTCGCATGCCATGCATGCGACTGCTTCGGATAGAGTGGTTCTTGCAGCAGCAGTCGTGAGCGTTAAAACGAAAAGTGGCGATTTCGTTTTAGCAAAAGCATTGTTAGATTCTGGGTCACAAGTCAACTTTGTGACTGAGGATCTAGCTCAAAAGCTACAGCTCAGACGAGAGGATACGTGTATGGTCTTGCGCGGCATTGGAGACACCAATGCGCGTGCCAAGAAAAGAATTCATACAGTGGTGAAGTCGCGTGTCAATTGTAGCGAGTTTTCCGCAGATTTTTGGATCTTGGGATCGATTTCTGGTTATCATCCCGATCAAGCGGTGAACACCAGCGGGTGGAGGGTCCCCGAAAATATTCAATTGGCCGATCCTCAATTCCATAAACCGCAAAAAATTGATATGCTAATTGGAGCAGAGTCATTCTTCGACTTATTGTCGGTAGGCCAAATAAAGCAAGGCCCTGAGTCTCCCACATTACAAAAACGCTTCTCGGCTGGATAGTGTCAGTACAACGAGTATAGAAGAAGCAGTGAATTTAAGTTGCCAAGAAGAACAATTACTTTCGATAGACTCAACGATACAAAAGTTTTGGTCCATTGAGGACTTGCCTAATAATTCGAAAGTTCTCTCAGCTGAGCAACAGCTTTGTGAACAACAATTTGTTGATAATACAAAAATCTTGTCGTCTGGTCGATTTCAGGTACGGTTACCTTTTAAATCTGACCCAAAAAATCTTGGCTCGTCGTATGAAATTGCGAAACGTCGTTTTTTGTCGCTTGAAAGGAGGTTGTCAAAAGACCCTCAAATGAAAAGCATGTATCTGGAATTTATGGACGAGTATGTTTCGCTCGGTCACATGTCCTCAACGGACAACAAAATTCCAGATACTCCACACTATTTTATTCCGCATCAGTGTGTCCTGCGGCCTCAAAGCACGTCGACCAAGTTACGTGTCGTTTTCGATGCCTCTTGTCGCACGTCCACTCAGATTGCGTTGAATGATACCTTAATGGTCGGTCCAACAATTCAGGAGGAGCTTTATTCTACGCTGCTTCGTTTTCGTTAGCGAAAGTTCGCCTTAGCGGCAGACATTAAAAAAATGTACCGTCAGGTGATGGTGCACGAAGCAGATAGAAACTATCAGCTCATAGTGTGGCGAAGAGATCCGTCTGAGTCTTTGAAAATCTTCAGGTTAAACACTGTAACATATGGCACGTCGCCAGCTCCGTTCTTGGCGGTGCGGTGCTTAACAAGGCTGAGTGAAATGGTCCGTTCCTCACATCCAACAGCTGCTGAAGCGTTGAACGTTCTTGAAAGTGCAGGCTTCGAATTGGCAAAGTGGTTTTCGAACTGCTCGGAACTGTCCGCATTTGATAGCACAGTTATTCCAGTAGCCACAGTCGACTCAGACCCAACCAAAACGCTCGGCGTTATGTGGTTGCCTAAGGAAGATGTATTTCAGTTCCAGTTGGAAAATTCCTTCCTAGATCTCCGCCCGACAAAACGGAACATATTATCGGTGACTGCCAGGCTTTTCGATCCTCTGGGCCTTCTTTGCCCGCTGATCACCAAAGCAAAAATGTTGCTGCAAGATTTGGGGCTACAAAAACTAGATTTGGACGAATCCATCCCTGAGAATCTTCATACAGTTTGGGACTCATTTAAGCAGAATTTGTTGAACCTCAGCGGTATTCAAGTCCCTAGATTCATCCATACAGATACGCAGTCACCCATTCAAATACATTCGTTCGCCGATGCCTCAATGCGAGCTTATGGCACCTGTATTTATGTTCGTGTTTCGACTGCGAATGGTTGGAAAGTGTCACTTTTGACCTCAAAATCCAAAGTAGCTCCACTCAAGACGAAAACTTTGCCTCGTCTTGAGCTGTGTGCAGCTCACCTTCTCGCAGATCTTTTTCGTCAAGTCCGCCCGTTGCTTAATTTTCCAATAGACAAGATAGTTATGTGGACTGACTCGGAAATAACGCTCCACTGGATCAAGTCGCATCCGTCGGCATGGTCAGTTTTCGTTTCAAACAGGGTTTCTCAAATCCAAGAGTGGTCCGAGAATGCAACGTGGCGACATGTCCCAACGAAATCCAACCCAGCAGACATCGTGTCCAGAGGATGTAATGTAGACGAGTTGCGTTTACAGGGCCAGCCTTCCTCATGGAATCGGAAGAAAATTGGCCTGTGAATGCTCACTTCGAGCCGCCTAAAAATTTAGCTGCCCTAGAAATTCGTAAGTCTGCTGTAGCTTTACTCGCAGATCGGCAAGCCAATATATTCTCGAAGTTATCGAAAGCTACTCGTCACATTCAAAATTGCTGAAAGTTCTCGAAGCCCTTTGACCCGATAGCCAAGCCAAGCGAACTCAATTTGGTATTCAACCAAATTGTTCAAGTCATCCAGAAAAATGAGTTTGGTGACGAAATGACAAGGTTCGAAAAAAGAGAACACTTAACGCTAACTTACAGCGTCTGAGTCCATTTCTACATGAGTTTAGAGAAGACGGGGTCTTGTTTTCCTTGCTGAGAGTGGGGGGAAGATTATTAAATGCTCCTATCCCGTACGAAGCCAAGTTTCCGTTGTTGCTTTCTAAAAAGTCACAATTCATAAGATCGTACGTATCTTATTTGCATGTGTCAAATTGCCATGCTGGCCCTAGATCGCTGGTGAGCCTGCTTTGTGAGCGAGTTTGGCTGGTTAACGCTCAGTGTGTCGCCGAACAGTACATTCGTGCATCCTCTGCTTCAAATGGAAGCCCCGGTTGGCCTCCCAAGTAATGGGAAATCTTCCGGCAGACAGGCTCCAGCCGTTCCACCCGTTCGAAGTATGTGGTGTTGATTTTTGTGGTCCTATAAGCACAACGCTCCGCATCCGTGGCAAGCCACCGTACAAGTCGTACGTGGCTCTTTTCGTTTGTTTTGCCTCGAAAGCTTGCTTTTCTCTTGGCTTTTGAAAGGTTCGTCGGCAGGAGAGGCGTCCCTCGCAAAGTTTACTGCGACAACGCAACGAACTTCGTGGGAGCCGACAGGAAGCTGCAGGAGTTCCGAGCGAGATGGGAGAAGGAGGCGGAAGGCGTACGCGAATTCACATCAAGAAAAGGATGCGAGTTTGCGTACATACCACCCAGAGCGCCTCACTTCGGCGGTCTATGGGAGGCAGGTGTCAAGTCTGCAAAGCACCTGTTCCTACGGACGGTGGGCAGTGCGCCCGTGACTCCTGGCGAGCGCCGATATTAAAAAAAGTTAAAAGCAAGCGTCCAATTATTCTTTGTTTTTAATAATTTATATAAACTCATATAAATTTTCACAGTTTGTCCTGACTAGTTGGTGATCAACGCACAGCCCAAACGGTAAAAGATGAAATTTGGACTCAAGTATCCTTTCATAGTATCCATCATAGTGTAGGAGCACACTAAGAAAGGCTTTTGGAAAATTCTAGCTCCAAAGGGGGGAAAACGAGCTTTAAAAAATATTAGTTATAGTGGTCATGTTCGTTTAACGAAATAGTTTGGCAAAAACAAAAATGTAACGGACTACTGTTTGTCAAGAACAGAATATGTTCATTTAAATACCTTAAATGCCTTCCTACTGGTAACTTATAAGGTGAAAATATATGGGTAGGTTATGCACACACAAAATAAATACAATTGGAAACATTATATTGAGCCGGGTTAAGACGGGCAATACCTGCTAGTATTTCATATGTAAGTGTACAAGTGTATTTATTTTATTGTATTTATACCCGGAATTATTATACATATAGTACATCCATATTTAAATACATACATATGTACTCGCGCATACACATAGATGTGCACATAATTGTAATTGTCTATCGATAAATTGCTGCGGCGAAACAACTATTTTTGTTGCTCTTCTGCTTCTGAACATATACATACATACATATGTACATACGGTTTTCTTTTCAATTTGTTCTTTTATTTTGATTGCCACGTGGTCGCTGTTTTTTTTTTTTTTTGTGTAGCAGGGCTGCCAGTTTTTGACCATTAAAGAGCTGGATCCGCAATTATAACAAGCTAGAATTAGCTAAACGAATTGGGTCAATATAAGAATTGATGTTATTAATATCTAATTATATTATAATACTGTTGCAAAACAGTGCTTCTTTTTATTTTTATTTTTGGCTTTTTGATTTGGGAAAGGCAGTTTTGTAATTTTCGCCGCATCTTTAAAACTGGCTAGAAAATAGCTAAATGGGCAACACTTGTTGAAGATGGCACACGACAAATGAGTGCTTGATTGATAGAGGGAGCCAGTTGCATTGAACTTATGGCGAATGCAAGAGCCATCTATTAGTATTATATACACTTTATTTAATACAATACTTTACAAGATAATGTTCAATATATTATATACGTGTTGTAGCGCGGGCAAGGCCGTAGCGTCGATAGATCACATCGAAAGTCTTGCCATCGGAGTTGCCATCGGTAGTGATACCAATAGTGGCGAATGAGGTTGCCACAGTACTCCCCCTCTATAAAACCTGTCACGGTAAAGGCTGGGAAAACCGTACGCGAAAATGTTTTTCGTAGGTGCGTGTTGGCTTTGTTTGGCTGTTTGTCAGCATCGTCCTTGACCACGAAAGCCGGCTTGAGTCTGTCTATGGAAATCGCTACTTCTTTACCATTTTTCTTGATGATAAAGACACGATCATTTTCTCTTCGCACCAGTTCGTAGGGACCAGTATATGGCGGCTGCAACGGCTGTTTGACGGAATCAACTCTTATGAACACATGTGTGCAGTCGTTGATTCCTTTTTGTAAGAATAATTTGTCTCGGATGTGATGCGATGTTGCTGTTGGGCGTACTTGTCGCATATAGCTGCGAAACTTAGTGATGAAAATATCAGAATCAGCAGCAACATCAATGTCGTCGAAGAATTCATTCGGCAATCTTAACGGTGCGCCATATAGCATTTCTGCTGCAGACGCCTTCAAATCGTGTTTGTAGCATGACCGCAATCCAAGTAGCACAGTGGGTAGTATTTCCGTCCAAGGAGAATCGGAATGGCACATAAGGGCTGTTTTGAACGATCTGTGCCATCGTTCGATGAGGCCATTGGATTGTGGATGGTAAGGCGTTGTACGAATATGTTGTCCACCAATCAATTTAATAAGCTCCTTGAATAACGCAGACTCGAATTGGGTACCTTGATCGGTTGTCAGAGTTTTAGGTGTGCCGAAACGAGCAATCCAATGTGTCCAGAATGCCGATGCAACCGTCTCTGCTGTAATGTCGCGAAGCGGTATGGCTTCAGGCCAGCGTGAAAATCGGTCAATCATTGTTAAACAATAACGAAAACCTTGTTGAAGTGGCAATACGACTATGTCCATATGGACATGCTCAAATCTCTTGTCGGGAACGTCAATTTTTCGAGGCTGCAAAGAATTGTGCTTGTGAATTTTCGCCCTCTGACATGGGAGACAATTTCTACACCAATATAAAACGTCTTTGTTCATGTATGGCCAGACATATTGTTTCCGTAGTTGCTGAAGTGTTGCTCTGCCACTAGGGTGTGACAATCCATGTACAGAAACGAACACCTGATGACGCAGACTTCTGGGTATGTATGGACGTATGTGGCCTGTAGAAACATCGCAGAAAATGGTTGTGTTGTCATCGTTCCGAATTGATTTCAACTGTAATGCTGTTGTTCCTTTTAGTAGCTCACTCAGCTCAGTGTCAGAAGCTTGAGCTGCTTCTATACTGGAGAAGGTGATTGTGGTCGGCATCTTTATTTCGCACAGTCGCGACAGTGCGTCTGCAACTGCGTTTTGTTCGCCTTTCACGTGTACAATTGTGGTCGAAAATTGTGATATGAAATCTAGTTGCCTCAGCTGTCTATCGGATGCCTTCTCTGGTCGTTGGTTGAAAGCAAAGGTCAATGGTTTGTGATCCGTTTTAATGACAAAAACGCGTGCTTCGAGAAGATGTTTGAAGTGTTTGATTGCTTCATAAATGGCAAGCAACTCACGGTCGTAGGTGCTGTAGCCTTGTTCCGTTTTGGTTAGCTTCTTAGAAAAAAAACCCAGTGGCTGCCACATGTCGTCGACTTGTTGCTCGAGGGAAGCTCCAATGGCAACGTCAGAAGCGTCACAAACTAAAGCCCATATTGCCTTAGTCATTGGATACGCCAACCGCGTCGCATCCGCCACGCTGCACTTGCAGTCCTCAAAAACTTTTGTCAACTCAGGAGTCCATGTAATTTTGCGTTTGTCATTTTTCTTGATGTCTCTTGTGAGCTCAGAAAGAGGTGCCTGAATATGGGACGCATGAGGTAAGCAACGGCGGTAATAATTTATTATTCCAAGAAAGCGACCTAGCTCACAAATGGTATCCGGTCTGGCGTAGTTCAAAATTGCTTCTATGCGATCGTTGTGTGGCTTTATACCGTTTTCGTTAATAGTATAACTTAAAAAACGAACCTCGGATTTTGCGAACTGACATTTGCTGGCGTTGATACACAAGCCGTGTTTTCGCAAAATCTCCAAAACTGTGCTGAGGTGCTTTTCGTGTTCATCAGCTGTCGTAGAGGCTATGAGGATGTCATCTATGTAGCAGTATACGTAATCCAATCCACGAAATAGATTATCCATAAATCTTTGGAAGGTTTGGGTAGCGTTTTTTAATCCAAAAGGCATCCTTAGAAACTCAAAAAGGCCAAATGGTGTACAAACAGCAGTCTTTTTGATATCGTTTTCGGCCATTGGTACTTGATAATATGCACGCACCAAGTCGAGTGCCGTGAAGATCGTTTTTCCGTTTAGCTGTTCTGAAAAATCGTAAATGTGCGCGATCGGATAACGATCTGGAATTGTAGCAGCGTTTAATTTGCTGTAGTCCCCGCAGGCGCGCCAACTACCATCCTTTTTGGCTACTAAGTGCAGAGGGCTGGACCAGCAACTCTTTGATGGTCGACAGATTCCCTGTTTGATGAGAAAATTGACTTCTGTTTTTGCAGCTAAAAGTTTTTCGCCGGCGAGGCGCCGAGGTCGATCAGCGACTGGGCTACCAGTTGTTTCGATGAAATGACGGACCTCAGAGTCAGTCTGTGTAGATAAGTTTGGCGGTCTTGTAACCTCCACGAATTCTTTGAGAAGATTTCGAAAGTCATCAGCGCTTTGTACTGTTGAGATTGCAGGTTGATCAGATTTCATCAAACGGGCGCCTGTAGTTAATCCAGTCGTTGAGTCGATGAGTTGCTGATTATTGAGATCGATGATGAGTTTAAAGTTAATAAGGAAATCCGCACCAATTATAGCAGTGTGTATATCAGCTATGATGAAGGGCCAACTAAAGTCGCGACGCAGTCCCAGCTTCAGTTGGATAACTTGTCTGCCGTAAGTATGAATGATGGATTGATTTGCGGCATACAAGAGGAGATCGCTTTGTTGAGTCTTCTGTTTGACTGCAGATCGCGGTATCACAGACACCACTGATCCCGAGTCCACCAGAAATCGAGTTTGTGTTGCTTGGTCGAAAATATGTAGACGAGTTTCCTTTAGAGTTGTAGGTGGTTTGACTATATCGCTGGAAGATTGTTTGCTGTCGCCTACCAGCGCGTTCGATGACAGCTTTGTTAGTTTAAAGCTTGATTTTGAGAGCAGCCAGGCTGGCATTTACGGGCATCCTTGCCAAAAGTCTGATGATAAAAACAAACCTTTGGCTGTTGTTCGTCTGCCTTTTTGTGGATTGTTTTAGCCATTTCACGTGATCGACTACGTGAACGATTTTGTTTGAGATGTGTAACATCGGTTTGCAGTTTCTCGACCTTTTCTGACAGTGTACGAATAGCCTCTGTTAGATCTGTGATTGATTTTGGGGAAGCGATTGCGCTAACGGAGTCTTCGGCGGCAGCCATAGAATATGTAGTATTTGTTCCGCCAGCTTCTAACATCTTGTCAGCAATCCTGGCAAGTTTGTCAAGATCGGTTTCTTCCCACACCGAGAGTATTGGTCGAATGGACACCGGCATCTCTGCAAGAAACAGTGTAAGGATTATATTTTCGTGCTTGGGATCTGGGGCCAGCCGACGCATGTGCGCCAAAATTCCGGACGGTTTCATGCCAGCCGTCTCTCCCCCTTGTAACAAACGACGCAACATAGATTCAGGCGTTTCGGCAAATTTTTCCAGGAGACGAGTTTTAAGAGCAGCGTATTTGTCGTTAGCCGGTGGGTTGGTTACTAAATCAGCCACGACCAGTGCGATGTCTTCCTCTAACTGTACTGTGACCAGGTCAAATTTATCTACATCAGCATGGACGTTGTTAAGGCGAAAAGCGCGTTCCACCTGTGCGAACCAAAGTTGTGGATTGCTGCGAGTGAATTTGGGTACCTGTATTTGCAAGCGTTGCGGTGGCGGTGCAAATTGATTTGCCCCATTGCTTGGTTGTTGAACAGCACGTAATGTGTCCATTTCGCTCTGAAGCAAACGTAGCTGATCCTTGATTGCCTGTTCCAACTCACTCATGTTGCTTGTAGAAGGTTCGTCTTGGAAAATTAGTTTTTTTCTTGTAAGGGAGCGTAGGTCGTATCTATGTTGTTTCATGCGCTACAATGTGAAACGTTTTAGTTTTACGTATGATTCAAAAATGTTGGGGTCACCACTATGGCGAATGCAAGAGCCATCTATTAGTATTATATACACTTTATTTAATACAATACTTTACAAGATAATGTTCAATATATTATATACGTGTTGTAGCGCGGGCAAGGCCGTAGCGTCGATAGATCACATCGAAAGTCTTGCCATCGGAGTTGCCATCGGTAGTGATACCAATAGTGGCGAATGAGGTTGCCACAAACTTTTTCACGCAAGCGCACATTCAGCTGCGGTCTATTTTGAATATTAATTAATTTGTGTCCAATTTATAAGTATTTCGCTTTGATTTTTGCAAATTTTGTGTTAGTTTAAAAACTTGATTAATTGAGCTAATTAAGCTTATATTTGTGTCCTCAATATTTGTTTGAAAAAGGTACAATATTTTTTGGCGCGAACTTTTGGCGCAGTTGTACTCGTTCACCATCGTAATTTTACGGCCACGTAATTGCACGGGAGTGATTTTTCTTTGTGATTTTAGGTGGAGCATCAATACACACTTGCTCCAGTGCACAACTCTCCCCTCTTCCCTTTGATGCAAGTCAAAGTAAGTACGCTCCAATTTTAAATTCGGTGAAAGTGACCAGTTGTGTGTACACATTAATTTGTAGTGCATCTTTTTCCAGCGCACATATCGGTGTTACTTTGTCTGTGTGTGTGTATACATAGAAATTTTGTAAGGCCCCACCGCATGCACGTGTCAGCTCAGCAATTTTTTATTTGCTTTTTTGTCCGAAGGCTTGCGTTGTTTACTTGTCTTTGTTTGTTTTTTGTGTCATTAGACATTTTGTCCGCACCGAAAGCAACAACCACATCCAGTTGCACCGTCCAATAGAATTTTTATAGGAAAAGTAAAATTGGCCCCTTTTCTAATTAGTCTTTTTAAAGACTTTTAGCTACTTATTTGAATTATAACTGCTTAAAATTTAATTAGTTTTTAAGTTTTAATATAATTTCTTCAATATATATAATTTCTTATTATTTTGACTTGTATTTGTTTATAATTATAAACAAGTATTACTGCTATTATACTCGTACATATTTTTATTATATTTAATATTATATTATATTAAATATTAATTTTATATAAAATATTGTACCATATATTATAATATTATATATATTTTGGTATTATAATTGAAGGTTATATTTTTTAAAATTAAATGCCTCGCGTAAAAAAACAATCCGCATTAAATAGGTCTCAAAGGCAAAGGCAGAGAAATCAACTGACTAGGTCAAACATAGAATATAGACAGGCAGAAAATGATTTAAATTCTGAATCACAAAGAGCCCGGAGGGAAAATTTTGAGTATAGAGAAGCCGAGCGTCTGCAGGATAGTCAACTACAAGCAGCTCGACGAAATAATGTAGTTTATAGGGAAAACCAGCAGGAAGGCGACACTGCACGTAGGCGATCTCGTAGACAGGACTCAGAAGTCAGAGAACAAGAACAGGCAGTTAACACCCTGCGTAGTGCAACTCGTAGGCAGGACTCAGTAGTCAGGCATCAGGAGCAAATAGGTGACACTTCACGCCGCCGATCTCGCAGACAGGACTCAGAAGTCAGGGAACAAGAGCAGGCAGTTAACACCCTGCGTCGTGCAACTCGTAGGCAGGAATTAGAAGTTAGAGAAAGAGAAAGACATAATGAACGTATTAAATGATCAAATGCTAGTGCAGACCCAGTTCGCAGAATTATAGAGCAGGCGCGCAACACACTTCCAAGACGAAATTTACGTTTGCAGGCAAGACAGGAAGGCGTTATCGCCAATAGGAACTTAGCACAAAGAGTTAGTGAGTACAGAAATATCGCAGAGAACAGAGCAGTGGAAAACCGACAAAATGCATCTTGCAATAGGGAAGAACGAATGAATACTCAACATAATGTGCAAATAGCATCATTAGCCTCTCATATTCGGGTGTTTAATAGGACAGTTAAGCAAGACCCTGATCAGCTTTGCCTTTGCTGTAAGGGCTTGTGGTCTCCAAAGCAAGTTCAAAAATTAAGCCGCCATACCATTGAAAGCAACAACAGTTTTAGTTCGGAAATATTATTTCTGTCCAGTCAATTTCCATCTTCAGACGACACTTACAGATTTTGCAGAACATGCGCAGCTTCTATTAAAGGTCGCAGAAAACCTTTAAATTCTATAACAAATAATTTAGACTTTCCAGACCTTCCCGAGTGCCTCAAATGCTTGACGCCTTTAGAGGAAAGACTTATTTCGCCTCGTCTTCCATTTATGATAATTAAGTCGCTAGGATATGAACGCCAAACAGGGTTAAAAGGAGCTATTGTTAACGTCCCTATTCCCGTTGCAAACGTAGTTTCTTCTCTTCCGAGAGCTTTTAATGAAGCCGAGGTTGTTCAGCTCCACCTCAAAAGCAAAATGGAATATAGGCATTCTTTCATGGTGGAAACCATTCGACCATCAAAAGTTTATGCAGCAATAAGCTTTTTGATTAACACTGAGGTTTACAGAAAACATGTAGTTAGCATTAATGAAGAATGGATGGCTTCTTTTAATTCGGATGTGATTCCATTTGTTGCATCACCACTTGATAGCGAACTAGTTCAGAAGTTAGCAAGCACCCGGTCAGAGCAACGCGACCAGGCTGAATATCTAGAAGAGGAGGAATTAAATCCAGGTGGACAAGTTACATTGCTAGATAATATTCCTGTAGAAAACATTGATATTGGTAGGGTAATTATAGCACCTGGTGAAGGTCAAAGGCCTTTGAATCTTGTTACAGATTCCCATTCTAAGGAGTTGGCTTTTCCGACTATTTATGCAGGTAGCGAAAGAAAAAGCTCTAGAAGCTTAACGCATATAGTGCGATCAGAACTTAGGAATATAGATAGAAGAGCCTGTAGGCCAGATTGCTTATTTCATGGCTATAGTCATTAGAAATGATTAATATTAGAAATAATATTTATACTTGCTTACGTAAGCATAGCGCCATTCAAGGCATAACAGCTGCAAATGCCCTTAATGAGGACCATATAGACAATATAGTTCGCCACAATGATGGCTATAGAGTTTTGAAAGGTATTCGTTCGTCTCCAGCCCATTGGGAAGATGAGAAGAAAAAGGTACTGGCCATGATACGACAATTCGGCCTTCCTACCTTTTTTATAAGTTTGTCGGCTGCTGAGACTAGGTGGCCCGAACTGTTAGTTATTCTTTCTAAAGTAGTAGATAATAATGTTATTACAGAAGAGACAGCATCAGGGTTACATTTTAATGAACAGATCCGGTCACTTGTGCTAGATATTTTGATTTTCGTTTTAGAGAGGTATTAAAATTGATGAAGAAAAATGGGGGTATATTCGGTAGTCATTATGTTACTAAGTTTTACTGGAGAGTTGAGTTTCAACACAGAGGTTCACCGCACATACATGGTATGTTTTGGCTTGAAAATGCCCCAAAATTAGATTTAAATGATGACACTTCAATTCCTCCAGTCACTGATGTAAATGATCAAGCCATTAGTCCGTTCATAGGATACCAAAACCATAAGCATAGTAATTCGTGTAGACGTAAAATAAGAGAACAACTGATTTGTCGTTTTGGTATACCTTACCTATGCCTAGAACAGAAATATTAGTTCCTTTGCCTGAAGATTTCCCCAATATTTCAATTCATAAGGCCAATTTTGAACAAATTAAAGAAGTATTAAATGCTGTTATCGATTCGGAAACTGTCAATCATCTTGATATATTTGACAATTTTCTATCTCACATTCATGTAACATTTGAGGATTACAAATACGCGCTTAGATCAAACTTTAAAAAGCCCCATATTTTTCTAAAAAGATCTTTTAAAGCGCGTATGACTAATGCTTACAACAAGCACCTTCTCTCTCTTCAAAGGGCTAATATGGATATTCAGTTCATACTAGACTCGTATGCTTGTTGTAGCTACATTATTAATTACATTAATAAATCTCAAAGGGGCATCTCAAATTTAATGAGAAAAGCTATAGAAGAAGTACATAGGGGCAATTTTACAATAAAGCAAAAGCTACAGCACTTAGGTCATAAATTTATTTCGGGTACAGAACTATCCGCCCAGGAAGCCGTATATTGTTGTCTGGGCATGCAATTATCAGCAAGCAGCAACGCTGCAAAATATATAAATACAGGCTTACCAAGAAATAGAGTTAGAATGCTGAAATCTAAACAGCAATTACGCAATCTTCCATCTGATTCAACAGATATATTCATTCTTGGTCCATTGGACCATTATGTTCAACGCGCCAATGACCTTATTAGTTTGTGCTTAGCAGAATTCATAGCTTTTTATACTTAGATGAAAATCAGGCTGTGATAGACGATCAATTTAGAGTTTTAGGCTTGCCTGAAATAAATTCTCAACTAAATGTTTTAAATTTAGAAACAAATAACGAAAATTCAGATTTGTCCGATAATAATAATAATGTCCGAATAATAAAACTTCCCTCTTTGATTTCGTCCGAAAATGTATTAAATATTATTAAATCCCTTAATTTGATGCAGAGAGTTTACTTTAACCACGTCATGCACAATATGAAAACAAAATCAGTTTTTCTGGAGATTGTTGGGGGTGGTGCTGGCGTTGGTAAAAGTCGTTTAATTTCAGTTATTTTTCAAGCCCTTTCAATATACTTCAACAAAAAGCCAGGTTGCAATCCGATGTCAACTAAAATTCTTCTGTGTGCACCTACAGGAAAGGCTGCCTTTGGCATCAGCGGTTCCACATTGCACTCAATGTTTTCTCTTCCGATTAATCAGTCCGGTTCCATTAAGTTCCGACTTAGTAAATACTTTACATTCGAGATTAATTGATCTCAAGTTACTCATAATTGACGAAATTTCTATGGTAGGTGCCAAGATGATTGCTCATTTAGACTCACGACTTAAACAAATTTTCAAAAGTCCAACAATATTTGGGGGAATTTCCGTCATTGTTTTCGGGGACTTGAGACAGTTGCGTCCGGTAGGGGATAATTGGATATTCGATTCCAATCCGTCCGATCCTTATAGTGTATTAACTACACCTTTTTGGGATAATTTCAAATTCTTCGAGCTAACAGAAATTATGCGGCAAAGAGGAGATCAGGGTTTTGCCATAGCATTAAATAACATGGCATCTGGGAAAATGACCCCTGTTGACATTGCATTAATTCGCACACGGATTGTCGAAAATGCAAATGTACCTATAGATGCCATACATCTTTTTAGTACAAACGCGGCCACTGACTTTTTTAACACATCTAAGCTCAACTCAATTCCCACTGTTCAACATATTTCCTATTCCGACGATTTTATCAAAGGCACTCATCTAAATAGCGCAAATAGGAGTCGGATTTTAGAATCCATAAAAAATTTCAAAACTTCTGAAACTCAGGGCTTATGCAACTCTCTTATTTTAAAAACCAGCGCTAAATATATGATGACGGTCAATATAGATACTGCAGATGGCCTTGTTAATGGAGCAACAGACATACTTATGCAAGTAGATTTCAATGAATCCAATAGTCCTATTACTTTGTGGATAGACTTTTTGGAGGAAAGTTTAGGTGCAGTGCCCGTCCGAAATGTAGAAATCTTGCACAACATTCTTGGACCCCCATTCAGAAAGCTCTTCGAAGCTTTCAATATAAAAAAAACGATAACGTTAATATTGACCGTAGGCAGTTTCAAGTTGTACCTGCAGAAGGTATAACTATTCACAAAAGTCAGGGAGCTACATATAGCAAGGTGGTGGTCCACACATGCGCTCGTATGCAACGTGCATCAATATATGTAGCGTGTAGTAGGGCAACTAGTGCGTCCGGTCTTTTCATAATAGGAGATTTTCATCCTCCATTACCTCCTCATGCTGAAGATAAAGTGGAAAAAGAATTAAGCAAATTGCGTTCAGTTAAATTGCTCCATACGCACTTCGACTATTTAATAAATAGTCCCAATTTCAACATTATTTTCCACAATACAAAAAGTCTTCATTGTCACCTTAGCGATGTCCAGTCTGATAAGCTAATAACGAAGTATACGAAATTCCTGGATTTAGCCCTGTCGTACGTTTAGACTGTCTTGTATCCAACACAGTACGACATAAAAGAGGCATTTTTATTTTAAAAAAAAATGAATTATTAGAGAATGTTAGTCATTGTAGCAGTGGGCGATTTTGTAATAATTCAGATGTGTTTGAGTTTGCCGTATTTAAGTACATGTCTTTAGGGGTTTTGGTAGTATATAGAAGTCCAAATTATCCGCTTATTAATTTTAAAACTGAATTTTAGAAATTATTTGTTAAATATCCCTTTTTATGCAGTGATTCCTCAATTGTATTAGGAGATTTTAATTTGTGTTTGCGCGCTATGACTTTTGCTAGGGATACCCTTATTTTTTTAAATTTTAAATTTTTTTTTCTTTTCTCCATAATAAGGGGGTTCTTCAATTATATGATAAATAATATAAATTAGAGTGCCCCAAGTCGACTCGTAGGTCCCTAACACTATGTGCAGGTGACCCTATTGCGCTTGCAATAGCCTCCTCGTGGTATTCCCTGGGTATCGACATTTATAAATCGGTAGCGAATTCGAGCGGCGCATTACTATATACTAGTATTTTTTAATATCCTGTAAAAAGGCAACTTCTTTAGAGTTTTAAAATTACGAGTTTAAACTATGTAAGACTTTTATGCTGCGTACAGTCATTAATGTTATGAATGCCGAGTGGAAAATGATTTCAATTTAAAGTAATTTTCTGTGTGACTGGTGTACAGGGTATTTAAGAGTCGTGCTCGCACGACACTAGCATTCCTTTCTTGTTTTTATTATTCTTATATTTCTTAAAGCGCTCATTTTAAGCGGGCAGAAACCGCAATGTTTAATAGCTCTCTATTGAAATTCTAATGCAAATTCGAAGCAATGCCGACATCGTAGTCAGCTGTGTGCTTTAAGTCGGTCATTGACCTTAGTGCATTAATACATTTTACTGCACAAAACATATGCAATTTTCGTTTGCGCATTTTTTTTATCCTTCTCCATATTTTTATAGCCTGTACCCAAAGGGTGAAAGGGTGTGCGCATGTATGTAACACACAGAAGTAGGCGTGGCAGACCCCACAAAGTATATATATTCTTGATCAGGATGAGAAGACGAGTCGATATAGCCATGTCCGATTGTCTGTCTGTCCGTCTGTCTAAATGAGCGCAAGGATCTCAGTAAGTACAAGATAGGATAACCAAAATTGGTATCAAGGTTCCTATAAGCCCTAGGCATATCGAGTTTGTTTATTTTTTCTGATACACCCCCCCACTCCCCCGCAATTCGTGTTTTTTCTTATAACTTCCGTAATTCTCGCAATTTTGAAATCAATGGTAGGTACATCCAGTTAGTACTAATGTGTCCGTGTGCCAAATTTCATCATGATAGGTCAATTCTGAAGAAAGTTATAGCCATAAGTAAAATCGCTGCTCATGCGCTGCCTGCAGCTGTTGTTGTTGTTGCTGCTTTTGTTCAACTTTGTGCTGCATACATACAATCATATAAACACGCATAGGTACGTGATGTAATTGTATGCTGTTTAAACTGAACATAAACATGTATTCTAATTTAATTTAATTAATTATTTTAATTAATTAATTCATATATACTGTTTAAATTCTTTCATGGAATTTGTATTTAATTATTGTATTTCCTGTTATTATTATTAGTACTATTATTAATTATTATTGCTATTATTTTTATACTCTGTACATGAAATGTACAGAAGTATATTAGGTTTGCGGGAGCTGAAAAATGTAACAGGCAGAAGGAGGCGTGTATATAGTATATATATTCTTGATCAGCATGACGAGACGAGTCGATCTAGCCCTGTCTGTCCGTCTGTCAGTCTGTCCGTCCGTATGAACACCTGGATCTCAGAGACTATAAGAGATAGAGACACCAAATTTTGCACAAAGATGCGTTATGTGTGTATTCTATATGAGTTTGTTTTATTTTTTTGATTTCCCCCCCCCCCCACTTCCCTATGGGGGTTTTCCCGATTTTCCATTCGTATAATCGCCTATATCTCGGAGACTATAAGACCTAGGAACACCAAATTTTAGTGCCAGATGCCTTACGTGAATACGCAGAAAATGTGTATTTTGGAATTTCCCTCCCTCGCCCCTCTACCCCGCAAATCGTAACTCCCGTAATTCTTGGAATTTCAAACTAAAATTTGGCAAATATCCCCAGTTAGTTATTATGTGTCCGTATGCCAAGTTTCACTATGATAGACCGATTTAACAAGAAGTTATATCCATAAATATATTTGCTGCTGCAGCGCTGCTCAAGCGCTGCCCGGGGCTGTTGTTGATGTTGCTGTTTGGTTGACTGCGAAAATGCTTACACAGACACGAATAGATGCGCATAGGCATACATACACTCACACAGGCGCAATTGCGATGTAAATGTGCAATTATAAACCCTTTACGTGATTTCGAATACCGAGGGAGGTAAAATCGATCAAATTTTTTTTTTTTTTAAATTTTTTTATTTTCTATAATTATTGTAAACATATGTACAGAGTATTTCAAAGTCGGGACACCCGACTTTAGCTTTTTTACTTGTTATTATTGTGTTTTCCTTTTTTAATATGGATTAAAGTGATTATCGATGAAGCGAGAAACTCCCTGAATTTTTTTTTGTTTACTTACTTATTAGAACTAGTTTTTTTTTTAATATGAATAAATTTATAATGAAATCGACGTAAGTGTCTAAATTCGGGAATCATGTGCGCCGTCCGTGAGCCAATTTTGGAATCCGTAGTGTGCTTAGGGATCGTCAATTTTTGTAGATGCAGCATGACGATCATGGAAGGGTGGGGTTACTCGAGCCGCTCATTACCACCATTGCGAGCTCATTTTGCAACTATGACTCCTAGCGTAGCAAGCTTCTTCTCCTAATACTTTCTGCCCCTCCTTTTCCTTCTGTTCCTCCCGATAACTGATCGCTGATTGATAGAACATCATTTCCCTCCTCCCTCAAAACAGCACGCGATTTTTTAATAAATAAAATAATATACCTTTGTGAGCACGCAGTGTTGCGGTACCCTCAACATAACCCACTCCCACCATTATTATTATTTTAATTATTTTGGCGCCCAACGTGAGGGGCCTGTTTCTGAACCAATGCTAAATGTTAAGCCAGTTGCACTATTTCTTTTTCATATTTTACTTATTTGCCTGTTTCGGAATCAATGCTAAATGTTAAGCCAGATACAATATTTTTTTTTAGTATTTTAATTATTTGGAGCCAATTTAAGAGGCCTGTTTCTATCTCAATGCTACATTCTAAGCCATTTACAAGATTTCTTTTATTAGTTTATGTTTTTAGCTTATCAACTTATAAGCTTGGTTCAGCAAGCCCCATCCTAGTTTCAGTCATTAACAGCTGACTTAAATCAATCAGTGTAGGTTAATTTAAATGTTTTTCCCAAATACCAGTTTACGTACTTGAGTGCGGCGGACACTGTAGTGGTTTCAAATAACTTCCAGCCCTGCCTTAATAGAAGCTGTAAACGCTTGCGCATTTGGTTAGATTTGTTGGACATGTTGCATTTCTAGATCAGTTACAGCTCCACAATCATGAGATAACCGATGACTTCTTTTTCCTGTGTTTCTGATAATTCTGCAAAAGTATTGCTGGATTTAGGTTCTATGTGAATGCAATCTACGGCCTAGCGCTTATTTAAATTCAGAACATTAGTTACACCCTACGCTGTGTATTAGATCAGTGATACTTTCAACATAAGTGCATTGCCGGCACAACTCTCATCCCTTGTCCTATCTACCATTGTCTTTGGTATTGTGTGCGAGCTATATTATTTGACCAGTGCTGGATATACTGCAAAAACTTCTTTAAGGCCGTATCGCGCTAATTATATGTAAATGCGAATGCACAATATTTTAGGATAATGTCCGTTCTTTCAACTTTTAAATTTTTTTCCTTGTTCGGCTAGAAGATGTTGGTTATAGTATTCGAGAATTATTACCGGAATGTGAAGTTATTTTGCTGACGCCTTGAGTTAATTACCTTATTCCTTGGATTAATAAGTACTCGTTAGAATATTACTACTATATTGAAAGCTGAGCATTCTGCATACTATTTTATGTAGAGCATAGGTATTGCTGGATATCAGTTGCGCTGCCGTTTGCTGTATACTGTCCGTGGTACTTGTGCCAGTTTTCTGGTTTCTCTTTCACTTGATACATTACATTGCTCAGGAAAGCGTTTCATGATTTCCGGATGTTGTAGTTTTGATTTTGATTTGTATTTAGTGCTATCTTATCTTGCCTTATTATAGAATAGTGTTAGAATTAAAGTTATTCGCTACAAAGGAATATTTTTATTCTTTTTCTTTGATATTTTTGGGTGTACATACCAACTGTTTGTACTGTTTGGCCAATCTGAGAGTTGGCGGAAATGTCTTTAAATCGCAGCGGCGACAAATCAAACGAGACTTTGAGCGATATTGACTGCTTTATTTGCCTCCGATCAGTGCAGTTTGAGGCTCAGTTGATAACTAATAGTTGTGGTCACACTTTTCATAAAGTCTGTGTAAACACTAAAGTAGGCTCGAAGAAAGTTTGTTCTGTTTGCCAAGCTCCCCTGCAAGGTTCTACCTTGGGTCAACTGTATGGTTCTTCTACGGCTCCCTCACCGAATATGAGTGAATTACAGCAAATTGTAGCTGAGGCAATGGCAGCAGCCGCTATCCGACAAACGGAAATACTGTCAGAAGCTACATTACGACAAACAAATATGTTGAGAGAGGCTATAGCCGAGGGTTTTCATACAATCCGAAATGACAGTCCGAGTCAAGTAACAAATGTTGCTACACATACTCTTCCGCCACAGGATGAGCAGCCATGTCGATTGTCAAGTAGTGCTGGTAGTGCTAGTGACTGGTTTTGGCGCTATCATAAAAGCGCTAAATCCATCCGATGGGAGGATTTGTGTACTCAGTTGTGAATACAGTTTAAAGATGAGCGAACTGATAGCAATATTCGAGCTGTCATGAGTCACAGAAAGCAACAGCCAAATGAGTCGTTTGACCAATTTTATGAGTCAGTAGTTGTCTAGCTGAACAATTGTCTAACCCCTTGCCAGAGACAGCCTTGCTAGAGACACTGCAAGCTAACTTGTTGCCAGAAATCCAACATGAGCTTCTGTATGAACGCATATTTAGTGTAGCCCAGCTCCGACACCTAGTAAGAAAGCGTGAGTCGTTTTTGCAGTCGTTAGCTAAACCTGCAGGGCCTAAAATGCGAACTGCTCCACAGCGCACCCTACATGAAAAAGAAGCTCCATTAGAAGAGTCGGATCTAAGCGACAATGAAGTGTCCGCGTTGACTTTGTCCTGTTTGAATTGTCGTGCAATTGGACATCGGTATCAGGAACGTTTCTGAACGACGCGTATTTTGTTATGGTTGTGGACAGCCAGATACGTATAAACCATCTTGCTATAATTGTAATGCTTCAAAAAACTGTTTGCAGCGTGCACTGCCGAAAAGTGTACGCAAACTAGTGACGAAGGCCACCAATACGGAATAGTGGACGGTTCTGCCCCCACTAATCCCTTTTCCCTTGACTTACCTTATAAATACAGCTACATAACTGTCTAAAGCATAAATCTACAAAAATAACCATAAAGAAGAAGAGAATCACTCGTTCTCGCTTGCGACAGAAGGAATATTTTAAGCGGAAGAAGATTGAAAAACAAGCGTTGATCGCCGCCATAGTCGGTCATGATTTAAGGCCATATGCTGAAGTCAGCATGCTTGGTAGTTCTATGATAGGTTTAATGGATACCGGAGCATCGATTTGTTGAGAGACTCTGGGAAGCCGTACAAGCCTATGGAGTCCAGTGTGCGTACCGCCGATGGTAAAACGCAAAATATCGTAGGAAAGATTCGTTGTAAAGTTGAGTATCTCGGAAGTAGTAAAGCTTTGATATTTTATTTAGTACCCTCCATAACTCAACCGTTGTACTTAGGAATAGATTTTTGGACAGATTTTGATTTATTGCCAATGGGCTTATCGAATCAGGTGTCCAATTGCCCCGCTGCTCACGCCAGCGTGCAAAAAGATATTGCTATGAAACAGCGTCCCTTAAATAACGAACAACAGAAAGCGTTGAAGGACGCCATTGAGTGTTTTCCTTCATTGATAGAGAAAGGGTTAGGAAAAACTAGCTTGTTGTCTCATGTAATAGATGTTGGCGATGCCAAACCAATTAAACAGAGGCATTATCCTGTTTCTCCGGCCGTAGAGAAACTGATGTACGAGGAACTCGACCGCATGATTAATTGAAGAGTCAGAGAGTGCGTGGTTGTCCCCCATTCCAGAAGCCTGGAAAGGTGCGTCTATGTCTAGATAGTCGAAAGGTCAATGAAGTGACGAGAAAGGATGCTTATCCCATGCCACTGATAGATGGCATACTTAGTCGGCTTCCCAAGGCTGAATTTATAACAACTCTGGATCTGAAAGATGCTTATTGGCAGATTTCTCTAGATGCCAGTTCAAGGGACAAAACTGCTTTCACCGTTCCCGGGCGGGCTCTTTACCAATTCACGGTAATGCATTTTGGCCTTACCAACGCACCGTCCACAATGTCAAAACTAATGGACCGAATAGTTCCTGTCAAAGTATTTGTTTATCTGGATGATCTTCTCATCATTTCCGATAAGTTTGAAAGACATATTGCTGTTCTGAAGGACATAGCAAAATGGTTGGCCGATGCTGGCTTAACAATTAATGTTCAAAAAAGTAATTTCTGTGTTGCAGAAGTGCAGTATTTAGGCCATATTGTAGGGCATGGTACCATTTCGATGGATGGTCATAAAATAGTTGCAATAAAAGAGTTACCTACTCCAAAGTCTGTTAAGCAATTACGCCGGTTCTTAGGTATGACTGGCTGGTACAATAAATTTATTAGGAACTAGCAGGTATTGCCCGTCTTAACCCGACTCAATATAATGTTTCCAATTGTATTTATTTTGTGTGTGCATAACCTACCCATATGTTTTCACCTTATAAGTTACCAGTAGGAAGGAATTTAAGGTATTTAAATGAACATTTTCTGTTCTTGACAAAAAATTGTTCAGTAGTCCGTTACATTTTTGTTCTTGCCAAACTATTTCGTTAAACGAACATGACCACTATAACTAATATTTTTTAAAGCTCGTTTTCCCCCCTTTGGAGCTAGATTTTTCCAAAAGCTCTTCTTAGTGTGCTCCTACACTATGATGGATAGTATGAAAGGATACTTAGGTCAAAATTTCATCTTTTACCGTTTGGGCTGTGCGTTGATCACCAATTAGTCAGGACAAACTGTTTTATATATAGAGATAACGCAACGTTTTAAGATAGACTATGTGCAAAAAAGGGGAATAATTATAAGGGTATATCCTAATTTTAGATAGTTGAAGCCAACGATACCATCAAAATATCGAAGTTTGAATGCAATAATCAGAATATTAAAATAATAAAATTGAATTATTTATTGACATCAATAAGAACAAATGATATACATACATACATACATCTGCCCGCAATGCGAATCAGAATATGCGTAGCTCCGTTATTAGGTTTCTGCTTTACTATCGCTTACGCAGTCGTTGCCTAGCGACGGTAACTGTAACATTTTGGCATTTTGCCTTTGCAATTAACATTAAATGGTCAAAACGAAAGAAGAAGAGCGAGCTAATGACTTGCAGTTGTTGTTGTTTTTAGAGCATTATTTTTTTTTTACAATCAAACAACTGTGTTCGATTGCCCAATGTATACATTAATACGAATGTAAATACATGCTATATTCATACACAGGCATACATACATATGTACATATGTTTCTCTTTACTTTTTCAACCGTACGTAGAGAACCGCACACTTAGACACGAACTGTTGCTTGTTGTGTGTGAGTGTGTGTATGTGATGTCCCCAACTATTTGATATTTGTTGTTGCTGCATAAAGTTATTAATGAACACACTAATGCCAAATGCACTAAACAAAGAAAAAATTACTTTTAAAAATGTTATATTATATAATTTTCAATTAATTAACATTTCTTGCTCTGTCAGTGCAAGACGAATGTACATACATACATATGTAGATACATATGTACATAGATGTGCACATACATATGTATCTTTGGACATTCACACATTAGTGTCTCACATTTTGCTTTGGCTATTTCAATCGTTTGCACGCAACTACACGAACAGCTGTTTGTATGTGTGTGTGTGTGTGTATGTATATTTATTTGTCCCCAACTGTTTGACATTTTGTATTGTTTGATCTGCCTGCTTTTGTAAAATGCATATTTTGAAAATCCTTGAATGCAAAGTTGTAGATTTAGTTACGTAGATTACATTATCCAAATTTTAAATTGATCGGACTAAATTTATAACACAATCTTTTCATTTGAAATAGTGAATAAATATTAAAACCCCAATAATTCAAGCTCCAACAAAAAATTTAGAACACCGAGTATGCAGTTTTATTTGTATTCTTTTATTGATTTCAGAAACCAAGTTTTATGTCGATCGGCTAAAAAATGCGGATTTTTCAAACAAACTTTGGAGCTTGTTTTCCCCCCTTTGGAGCTCGAATTTTCCAAAATCCCTTCTTAGTGCGCCTCTACACCATGATAGCATACTTGAGCCCAAATTTCAGCATCCCAGCTTTTACTGTGTGGGCTGTGGGCTGCCCCAACATTTTTCTTACAGGAAATCTCCCATATTTTGGGCCCCAAAAAAATATCAAAAAACGAAGTATACTGTTTTTCTTGGAATTGTTCTATAGTATACAAACTGAGTTTGAAGTTAATCAGATGAAAACTTTAGATTTTTCATACAAACGTTGGAGCCTGTTTTCCCCCCTTTGGAGCTGGAGTTTTCCAAAATCCCTTCTTAGTGGGCACCTAGACTATGAAGGGATACTTGAGTCCAAATTTCAGCTTCCTAGCCTTTACCGTTTGGGCTATGCGTTGATCACCAATCAGTCAGTCAGTCAGTCAGGACAAACTGTTTTATATATATAGATTATGCAGCAATAGCAATAGTCCTTACGGATGCCCTAAAGAAATCCAGACAATTTATATGGACTGACGCAGCCGAATGTGCATTTCAGAAGCTCAAAACAGCCGTGTGTACAGCGCCTCTTTTGCACACGCCCGATTTTAAGTCTCCATTTTATATTCATTGTGATGCAAGTCACTCGGGAGTAGGTGGAGTGCTCATGCAGAAAGACAACGAAGGAAATGAGGTGCCAATATCCTATATGTCTCGGAAATTGAATCAGTGTCAGCGTAAATACTCAGTAACAGAGAAAGAATGCTTGGCAGCTATCTTAAGTCTTAAGAAGTTTCGTGCATACGTAGAAGGGCAGCAGTTTACAATTATAACTGATCACGCGTCCCTTAAATGGTTAATGTCACAGTCAGATCTTAGCAGTCGATCAGCGCGATGGGCCTTGAAATTGCAAGGGTATTAATTTACCATACAACATAGGAAGGGTAGTCAGAATGTAGTCCCAGATGCATTATCGCGTACCTTCACAGAAGATTTTTCTGCAATAGATTTGGGTTGTGTTATAGATTTGCAGCATCCGCATTTCAATTCACCAAGTTATCAGGATTTGAGGTCGAAGCTGGAGCAGCAGAAAGCTTGAACACCTGACATAAAAAAAGTGGATAATTTTATTTATCGACGAAGCGAACATGCTTCAGGAGAGCGAATAGCAGATGACTTGGTATGGAAATTATGGCTCCCAAAAGAGTTGATCCCTGAAGTTTTGAAAAGAGTTCACGATGACCCATTGTCATCCCACTGTGGAATAAATAAATCGCTTGAAAAACTTAAGCGTCATTATTATTGGCCAAATATGGTGACAGATGTAAAGGAATACGTCAATCGATGCGAAGTGTGCAAAAGCACTAAACATCCTAATTATGTACTCCGTCTACCTTTGGGCAAAACGGGTGAAAGTAAGCGTTTTTTCCAAAGGTTGTATGTAGATTTTTTGGGTCCGTATCCCAGGTCTAAATCCGGTAATGTAGGAATATTTATAGTACTGGATCACTTTTCTAAATTCCCTTCTTTAAAGCCTGTTAAGAAGTTCACAGCCGATGCCATTTTGAAGTTCTTAGAAGAAGATTTATGCCATTGTTTCGGGATACCAGAAGTTATAGTCTCAGACAACGGAGTTCAATTTAAGTTCCGTATCTTTAAAGACTTGCTACAGCGATATGGTGTACATCACGCATATACAGAGTTATACGCTCCGCAAGCGAATGCTTCAGAAAGTGTAAATCGCTCAGTTTTGACGGCAATTAAAGATTATATTCATCCTGATCAGTCAAACTGGGACGAAAAGTTAAGTAGCATTTGTTGCGCACTGCGGGCAAGTTGGCATTCCGCCGTGAACAATACTCCCTATAGATTGGTTTTTGGACAGCACATGATTACCGAAGGGAATTCATATAAACTGTTGCGCGAGCTCGAATTGTTAGAAGTTTCTTTTGTTGTAGGTCAGGAAGTGTACCGTAGGAATTTCCAGCAAAGCAATTTTAGTAAAGGATTTAATGCCAAACTAGCGCCTACATTTGTAAAAGCTAGAATAAAACGGAAATTTGGAAATAGTTATTACTAGCTAGAGGACCTATAAGGAAATTTGGTTGGGAAATATCATGATAAAGATATTAAGCAATAGTTTGGTCCAAGCAAGTGATGTTTCGACAAGCGTGGATCACCCGTTGTGGAATTGCATTCCCCAAGTGTGATTTTGGCCAGGGAATTTGCTTGTCGCAAATATTAGAAACTTTGCTTTTATTTATTTTTGTTTTGTAGTAAAATTTTTTTTTTTTGCCTTTATATTTAGTAGAAGATTCGGTTTTACATTTAGTAGTAGAATCTATGGTTTCTCTTAGTAGTAGATTAGTTGCATACGAGCGCCATCTATGGTCGTGGCAAGGTTCATTTCTCTTTTCCTTTCTTTTGGCTGAATTGTCAATGTCAGTGTTCTCCTTGCACTTTTCTTTTGACAACTGCCACCTCAACCACTTCCGTGGAAGGGCTAATGAGCCTAGGTTAGAACTAGCCACTTTCTTTTTCCTTTGAACCGCCGAACGGAACAGGCGCGCTTTTTCTCATAGTAAAAAGAAATGTGATTGCATTAAAATTTTAATTTGGATAAGAAATAATTGCTCCCGTGCAAGAAATTTAAAAGAAAAGAACAACTTTTGTTAAAAAAAAAACAAATTTTGGTATAAAAGTGAACGCCTGCGTTAAGTGCAAGCTAGAGCTACTGCCTATTATCTTTTTTTTTTTTGCTTGGATGCCATTTGCGTTGGCAAAAGAATTGCTCTTAAGTTGATGCCGAACAGGGTAAATATTTTAATTTCAGTCTTGTTTTTTTTGTGCCTATTACTTAGTTGCCGTTTTTCTGTTCGCTCACATTTAGATTCGGCACTATGCATATACCTATATACGATTCATTCTACAACGTCTGGAGCTATTTATTAAGCCGCTGTTAAATTTTTGTCCGAAAAAACGAACTATTTTCGTACTCACTGGCGGACCCGAGAACTCTAAGCCCAGCAGTTGATGCGCGGATGTATACGCCGGCGGACCCTGTGCTTATGGCCAGTCGAAAAATAATTATTTTCTGGGTTAATTTAAACGCCTTCTAAAGTGGACAGTGCTAATGGAAAAACCGCCGAATTAGGTTTTAACGATACATGTTTTCCTGATGATCCGGTTTCTTATATTTTTTTGTTTACGCCGCAGAAAAAATATTAAATTGCCAATAGGTTAAATTACCTTTATTTATTTTATCGACAAACAATGCAGTCGATGTAAAAGAAAAAGAAAACAAAAAATCAATACAAAAGAGAACTTAAACTAAAATATAGCTATTGGAATAAAAAGCCTATACAAATGACACAAATATCTAATAGCGAATCTAATAGAAGCTTTTAGTGAGGGGAGAGAGAGCTCACTTGAGATTAAAAAGTGAAAAGAATTATAATTAGAGCATAATACTCGAAAAGGGTTGTGCACGGCGTAAACACTAGTGCATTGTAAAGTTGTTACTCTGCCGCGGGTATGCTCGCCGGCCAGAGTATGCTGAAATAAATTAGGCACCCCAAAGTGCCGAGGTGTCCACCAAATATGTGCAAAATAAAAGGGCGGTATGCCAATAATTTTCACCACGTGTCTTTCTTTTACGTTGTTTTATTTCCAATATCATACAGAGCGCTTCAGTGCGCGTTGGGCATGAGCCAAAAAAGAACTAACTAACTCAACTTAAAATTACTTGCCTTCATGGCTTCTTAGTCTCTACTCGTTCTTACGACTACTCGTAATGACGCGCGGCTGCCCGCCATGCAACGCGTCATTACACGTTCCTCCTTCCTGAGCGGAACACGATCCGGTCGAGGGGGGTGGCTGCCAACGCCACCATCGGAAGCCTTCCTTCAAACACATCGCCCAAGCAAGGGGCTTTGTGGAGCCGCCGCACCTCTCCAGCACTACCATCGGCTGCTCGCTCGCTGTGCCATCGGGCTCTCTGCCCCATCTGGCGTATGTCAGACGCGCCTCCACGTCTCGTATGGCCCCTTCCACCCGCTGCTGCTCCTCGCGCCGCTCGCGTGTTCGCTGCTCCCGACGCCGCAGCCTCTCATCGCGCTGCTGCTCCTCCAGCCGCGCCTGTTGTGCCCATTGGCGTTGCTCTCGCTGCTGCTCCTCCAGCCGCGCCTGCTGTATCCGTTGGCGTCGCACTCTCACTCGACGGCCCCCGCGGTTTGCCAGTGCTACCCATGCCCGGCGGTCTATAGTCGGTGTTACCACTCGCAGCGATAGTGGCCGGTGCTGCCACTTATCGCATCTCCACGATAACTCGTTATCGACGGCCACCTGTCGCTCTGGCAACTCGACATCACCGCCCACATGTTTATGTTGTGCTTGGCTTCCGGTCCTGGGCTATTTTCTGCGTTGTGCCTAACCTCCTTTTCGTCGTGTTTGTCCAGCTGCCCGCCCGGTCCTTGTCCATCCGCGGTGCCCCTGGCATATTTTGCGCGGTTTGGGTATCTCGACTGGTGTGGTGTGTGTATGTCGCTTCATCAGGCCTGAAACGTAACAACAAGTTTTGTCTAATTATGTCTTCGGCTTACATGGGTGTCCTCTTCGGCCAGAACGGCCACTTTGCCGCTCCCGCTTGAGTGGACGCCAGTTGCATTGCTGTTGTTGCTATCGGTGTGGCCAATAGGGCCCTGGCTGCTGTAACTGCTGTCGTGCGGCTGTTGCGACCGCGGCTGCTGTCGTCGTGTTCGTTGACATGGCCGATTTAGTTGCCCGGACTGCCGCTGTGGCTGCGGAGATTGGTGTTGCGGCTGCTGTTGTGGTCGCTGAGCAATGGACTGCTGTGGCTGCTGTGAAGCTGTCGGTGGCGTGGCCCTGGTGACCATACTAACGCTGCCTCTGTCGTCGCTGCCTTCGTCGGCTTCGCTGTCTTCACCGCATTCACCGCTTTTAGATCCCGCACATGTTCCGTTCTACCTCTGCCGCCCGCCACTGGTTGCACACGCACTATGACTGGGGATATAAATGCTCGCACCGTGAATGGTCCATCGAAGCGAGGCGCCAGCTTGGCCGCAAACTGCTCGGCTGCGTTGGACAGGTGATGCTGTCGCACGAGCACCTCGTCGCCCAGTTTGGGTCGCCACTCGCGTCTCCGCAGATTGTACTGGCGTGCCTGATCCTCGCTGGCCACCCCTTGGTTTCTTCTTGCTATACGGGCAACAAACTGTAGCAGCGTTGCGTGTGTTTCTGGGCTACCTGGTGCTGCCTCAGGGGCATCAGGATCCCTGCCGTACAGTGTGTGTGGATGCCGTGGTTCTCTCCCAAATAGGATGAAAGCCGGTGGGTAGCCCGTTGCGTCTGAAATCGCTGTATTAATGGCCAATTGTGCTTCCGGCAGTTGTTCGTCCCACGTGTTGTGCTGCCCATCCGCCAGCTGAGCGATCAGTGTTTTGACCGTTCTATTGGTCCGCTCCGTGGGATTCTCCTGCGGTGTGTATGGTGCCGTCAGTTGTTGCTGTATGCCTGCCTCGGCGAGGAACTGCTTCAGCGCGCGGCTCGTAAACTGGGCTCCATTGCCTGTAATGAGCTTTCTTGGTGTGCCAAACCGAGCCAGAATCCGCTCTCGCAAGGCCAGCTTCACTGCCGCTGCCGTCGCCTTGCGGATGGGGACCAGTTCTGCCCATTTACTGAACTTATCGACCAGGACCAGTAGATACGCGTTGCCTCGTTTGGACCGCGGCAGCGGCCCCACAAAATCGGCGCAGACGACGTCCCACGCTGCCTCCGCTGGTTTGAAGTGCATCTTGCCTGCCGTCAGCTGTTGCTGGGCTTTATAACGTTGGCACAACAGGCACTGGTGCACATACTTCGCTACGTCGCGATACAGACCAGGCCAGTGGTATCGGTCTGGAATGCGTGCACAGGTTCGGCATACTCCCATATGGCCCGCCGTTGCGTCGTCGTGGCATTCCCTCAGCACCTCCTGTCGTAGAGGCGCGGCCACGCATAGAGACGCATGGAGACACCTGATCTTCTCCTAGCACGTGGGCGATGCGGCGGTACAGCCTGCCGTTCTGTATGGCGTAATCTGGGTACTTGCTGGGACTCTCCAACACCGCTGTCGTTAGCCGCTGTAACCATTTACAAGTTGGTGCTGCCTCTGACTCCACGTGCGCACGGCCGATCACCTCGCGTGGTTGTCGTGACAGTGCGTCGGCCACCACATTCAGGGCTCCTTTTCGGTACTGGACATCGAAGGTGTACTGCTGCAGCTCCAAAGCCCAGCGTGCGATGCGGCCGGTGGGGCTCTCAATCGAGTTGAGCCAACGCAACGCCAAGTGATCGGTCACGACAGTGAAATGGTAGCCTTCCAAATAGTGTCGCAGTTTTCGGATTCCCCAAACAATTGCGAGGCACTAGGAAATTACGTGTTCGTGGCCGTCTATGTCTTGCGTCAGAACCGCGCCCAGCCCACACTCGCTGGCGTCCGTCTGTAGGCAGAAACGTCGAGAGAAATCGGGGCACGGCAACACCGGAGCTTCCATCAGCTGCTTCTGGATACACTGGAATGCCTCCTGCTGCTGTTTTCCCCAACTCCACTTGTGGCCCTTCTTCAACAGTTTGGTAAGGGCCCCAACCGTTGTGGTACGAAGCGTCGATACCACGAGGCCATTCCAATGTACTGCCGCAATTGTTTCAGATTTGATGGCGGCTTCAGCTCGTGGATAGCTGCTACCTTCTCCGGATCCGTTTGGATGCCCGCCTCCGTCACTAGATGCCCCAGGTACCTAATGGATTTACGAAAGAATTCGCACTTATCTCGATTTATTCGCAGATTGGCCGCCCGCAGTCGCCGGAACACCTCGCGCAAGTTGCTCAAGTGTTCCTCGAACGTCCTGCCGACCACCACTATGTCGTCGAGGTATGCAAACGCATGCGGTGCCATGTCCGGGCCGATGACGCTGTCCAACGCCCTCTGGAATGTTGCGGGCGAAGAATGCAGGCCGAACGGCATCACACGCCACTGGAACAGCCCGCGTCCTGGCACCGTGAACGCTGTATATCGCTGGCTTTCGCGCTCCATCGGAATCTGCCAGTACCCATTCCGCAAATCGATGCTACTTATGTATTTGGCCTGGCGCAGCTGCTCCAAAATGTGCTGGATCCGCGGAATTGGGTACGCATCTGGTTCTGAGCGTTCGTTCAGCTGTCGGTAGTCGATGCACATCCTCCAGGCGCCTGTCTTCTTGCGCACCAACACGATGGGTGTGCTGTAGGCACTGTCGGATTGCTCGATGCAGCCCTTTGCCAGCAATTCGTCGACTTCTTCATTGATCACTGCCTGCATGGCCGGATTCCGGGGCTAGTACCGCTGTTTGATGGGACGCTCGTCTTTCATCCGGATTTTGTGCACCGCCGCCGACGAGACTCCTGTGATGCTCTCAAAGCTTGCCAGTTCCCCCTCGATGAACCTGGCGGCCGTCTGGGTCTGCTGCTCCGTTAGGTGGGCGGCTATAGTGAGCCCCGCCTGTTCGCTTGTCACCAAGGCTGCATGTCGGGCTCTGCGATTTCGCCTCCGCCGTCTGCGTGGCCGTGGATCGTTCGTTCGCAGTTCTACAGTTTGGCCGCCCACAGTCACCGCCCCGTTGGCCATTTGGACATAATCCAGTCCCAATGTGAGCTCATCTATGCATCCGGGGAGTGTGAGCAGCGGCAGTACTGCGCGACTGTCGCCTTCGTTTCTTCACGGACCGTCTTCTGTGTCCCGTCAGCCATGGACACAGTCACGCTCACGGACCGTACATTTTCTCGGACTCGCGAAGCTGCGTGTCGCTCCGGTGTCCACGACCGCCTCTACCAGTACACCAACATAGTCTACTGGTAGCGCGGCCGCTACCCTGCGTGTCGTTGTTAATTGGAATTTGCCTGCGTGGGCTCGCCGACTGTTGATGTGGGATGAGCCCCCCTGGCGTTTCCCGTCGCGCGTCGGCAGCATTCGTTCGCACGCACCCCCATCTTACCACAGTCCCAACAGTAGAGCTGTTGAGAGTTTGGGCACGCGTCCATACTGTGCCCTCCCATCCCGCAACGTCTGCAGATGGGTGGGCGACGATGCGTGTCCGCTGGGCCAACCGCCACCGGCCGTGGGATCGGCGTAGGGTGTGTGGCGTTCGTCTCATCATTGCCGGCCGCCTGTGACCGTGCTAAGATTGCTTGGTGCACGCCCTGTGCCGCCTGTACGTACCCATCGAGTGAGCTTACTTCTTCGCCTGCCAGGCGGAGATTGGCGCGTATTTCTGGTAGCCCGTTGGCGTGGACAAGTCTCAGCTGCTCCTCTGCAGTCATCCCCGCGCCGCGCATCAGTCGTTGCATCGCTCGGACATACTCGACAGGGCCCTCTGATGCGCCCTGGACCCGGCTGTATGCTTCCCGCCGGCGCTCTTCTATGTGGGGACCCGCTGGATATTCTTTTAGTAGGTCTTGGCGGAACTCTGCCCACCGTTATACCAAATTGCGCCTTGACCACTCCCACTCCTTCGCCTCGCCAACCAGGACTTCCGGTAACACGGTCAGCAACTCATCTAATCGCACGTTCCTCATCTGTGCCTTATCTTCCAGATCCCGGAGGAACGTTCTTGGGTCCCCGCTGCCGTCGAATCGGACGCCCCACTGGGCTACCTGTGTCGACAGTGCGGCTCGTCTGTCTCGTTCGGCTGATGTTGGCGCCTGTGGTTCTGCCACCGCCTGCGCGCTTGCGAGCGATGACGCTGGAGTCGGTGCTGTTGGGTCATCTTCGTCAGGCGCATTACCAGCAGGCGCGGTGGAAGCGCAGACCTGGCTCGACAGTTTCTGGAAACCATCCTCCATAGCCTGGGCCAACCGGTGGGTGTACTGAGCCAACGCAACAGTCACCGAATCGGCAATCGCTTGTGTCAGATCCGCCGTTGAGAGCACTGGAGCCACTGTTGGCGTCGCTGAGGCTGCCGTGGGCTCGGTTGTGGTAGCTCCCGGCGAGGCCGCGACCGCTACCGAAATGGTCGGCACTGTCGCAGGAGTTAGCGGTGTCGTGTTTGCCTCTGTCACGACGAGCAGCCCCTCCGGTACGTCCTCTTGTTTCGGGACTCCCAGCCGTCCGCCGGGCACCGGGCTCAACTGACCTGTCGCCGCGGTACGCGACGACATGTTCTCGTAATATGCCGCTAGTTCTTCCAGGCGGGGTCGGTACTCTTCTTGGGCCGACTTCACGAAAGTTGCCAGCCGCACCCGCAACGCCTCCACGGTGCCGGTCTCCTCGATGTCGAACTCGCGCAGCACCGTGCTGAGCTCTTCCTTCCGCAGCACACGTATCCAGCTCGTTCGTAGCATCGTAGGTCCACGCTCTCTTCCCTACTTGGTCGGATCTAACCTCAAACTTCTTTGGGGTCCCTGCTCGGGCGCCACTTGTAACGTTGTTACTCTGCCGCGGGTATGCTCGCCGGCCAGAGTATGCTGAAATAAATTAGGCACCCCAAAGTGCCGAGGTGTCCACCAAATATGTGCAAAATAAAAGGGCGGTATGCCAAGAATTTTCACCACGTGTCTTTCTTTTACGTTGTTTTATTTCCAATATCATACAGAGCGCTTCAGTGCGCGTTGGGCATGAGCCAAAAAAGAACTAACTAACTCAACTTAAAATTACTTGCCTTCATGGCTTCTTAGTCTTTACAAAATACTCATTCTTACGACTACTCGTAATGACGCGCGGCTGCCCGCTATGCAACGCGTTAGCATTGTTAACGATAGTGGAGATGTGAAGATTGAAATTCAATTTGGAATCAAAAAGAACTCCAAGATCTTCAACTGTAGATATACGTTGCAATGGTATATTGTCAATAGCATAAGTACCTAGATGTGGTCTGGACCGGTAAAAAGTCATAAACTTGCATTTAGAACAGTTAAGGTGCAGGTAGTTGACCAAGCACCACCGTTGAAAACAGTTTAGATCATACTGCAGACAAGACTTATAAAGAGGATCTTTATACGAAAAAATAAGCTTTACATCATCGGCATACATTAGTATACTGGAATGCAGCAGGATAGACGGAAGATCATTAATAAATAGAGTGAATAATAGGGGGTCGAGATGACTACCTTGAGGTATGCCCGAAGTTACGATAACAGGTTTAGAAATATTCGACCTGAGTAGTACCTTCTGTGTCCTATTTTTTAAGTATGAGGAAATCCAATTCAAAGAGTTTGACGGAAATCCCATACGAGATAGCTTTAAGAGGAGAAGGTCATGATTCACAGAACCAAATGCTTTGCTGAAGTCAGTATATATAACATCAGCTTGCATCTTTGCTAGGAATGCATCATTTATGACAGATGTAAATTCTAGCAGATTAGTCGTTGTTGACCGATTTTTAAAAAATACTGGAAAAACTTTGCAAATAATTCAGCACTTACGGAATCATTAACAGAATTGTCATTCGCAAGAAAAAATGACGATGGCAAAGTCGAAGATTTCTGTTTAGAATTTACGAAGTTGTAGAACTTCTTAGGGTCATGTTTAAATTGGAGTTAGCAATGCTCGAGATAATTTGTGTAACACAGGGTGTAAAAGTCGGGGGGCGTCGGGGATAAAATATCCAAACTCCAGTACAAGAACAAAATGGCGGGATTTTCAGGTGTCAAAGTGCTCTTCTGCACGTATGTATTCACTTCGTATAAAGACAATTTGTAACTAACTTAACCTAGTTACAGCGCTCTGGTCCTTAACTAGCGTGTGGGAGAGAGAGGGCGCTGACGTCAGCCGCGCTGTGCTAGCAGATGTTGCTAGCGAATGTTGCTAGCAAACGTTGCCAGCCTGCCATGCAGGCTACTAGCAGTGCTGCCACGTCAACATCCTCCCCCCCTGCAGGATGCAAATTAGTGCCTCCTAGGGTAGCGCGCCAGCGAGGACCCAGCCCAGCTGGGTGCGGGGACTCCGTGGCTTGCCGGCAGAACGCCCGGCAAGAGGATCTCTTGGTAGATCTCTGCCCCGAGCACGATGGATACCGTGCTTGGGGTGTGCCAGCGCTCGTCCGCCAGGCGCACATTGCCGTAATGGCCATCCACTGGCTCTGTGATGCGCCGCTGGGGGGTTCGATGTGCAAGGTCCGTCACGACTGCTAGCGCTACGTCATGACGCCAGCTGGATGCCCTGGATTCGATTTCGGCACGGCACACCTCGGTCCCGTCCGACGAGAATGACGTCCAGCCGAGTGCCGTCAGATGGTGCTGGTCGGGGAGCAGGCGTTGAGCAAAACCTTCACCTCCCATCGCTTACTCCTGCTCGTCATAAAAACCGTGGCGGTGGGCAGGACACTGGTGCCCCATAAGGTTGGGCGCGGGACCTGCGCTTGAACGCGACGCGGGACGCGATCCAGTGATGGCGTGCGGGGATGAGCCAAAGCGCGTGGAGGCGACGGCGAGCTGGAGTAAGCCAAAGCACGTGGAGGCGACGGCGAGCTGGGGTAAGCCAAAGCGCGGGGAGGCGACGGCGAGCTGGAGTAAGCCAAAGCACGTGGAGGCGACGGCGAGCTGGTGTATGGTGACGCTGGAGGAGGTGCTGTGCTGCGGCTCGGAGGTTGGCGCGGCGACGAGCCAACGTGCAGCAAAGTGTGGTGCGCGGCCCCACAGATCTTGCACCGGGCACCACTGCGACAGACGCTGCCCGCGTGCTCGTGTGCGAGGCAGTTCGAGCAGTACTGGTTAATGCCTACTGCACGCGCACGTTTGACGGGAGGCAGGTTCAGGAACCGCGGGCACTTCTTTAGGGCGTGCACACCACGACACATCCTGCACCGGTAGGTAGGTAGGTAGCCCCCTTGGCTGACGAGTGGCAGAGGAACGTACTAGGCGATGAGAGGGCATGTTGAGATCCTATGGAAATAAAGAACTTGTGAGTGCTTTGTCAGAAACGGGAAGGAAAGTGGCAAGCAGTGTGTTAGTGGGATTTAGGAGAGCATAGGGAGTAGGACGAGTTTGGCGACGGGTCGTTGGATGACGCCGCGCGCAGTTCGGACGTCGACCACTCGGACCTTGCCATCCGGACCTTGGTGCGCCGCTTGAATCCTACCAAGGCGCCATTCATTTGCAGGGATATTGTCCTCCTTGACAATGACCATGGCGCCCGGTTTGAGGTCCTCCTGTGGCTGCTGCCATTTGTGGCGCTTCTGCAATTCCTTCAAGTACTCCTCCTTCCATCGGAGGCACAGCTGCTGGTTGAGCGCTTTAAGGCGCTGCCACCGATTAATAATGGATGGCGCACTCTGCGTTATTTCCGGCTCAGCAATGGACTACTTGGTCGGATCTAACCTCAAACTTCTTTGGGGTCCCTGCTCGGGCGCCACTTGTAACGTTGTTACTCTGCCGCGGGTATGCTCGCCGGCCAGAGTATGCTGAAATAAATTAGGCACCCCAAAGTGCCGAGGTGTCCACCAAATATGTGCAAAATAAAAGGGCGGTATGCCAAGAATTTTCACCACGTGTCTTTCTTTTACGTTGTTTTATTTCCAATATCATACAGAGCGCTTCAGTGCGCGTTGGGCATGAGCCAAAAAAGAACTAACTAACTCAACTTAAAATTACTTGCCTTCATGGCTTCTTAGTCTTTACAAAATACTCATTCTTACGACTACTCGTAATGACGCGCGGCTGCCCGCTATGCAACGCGTTAGCATTGTTAACGATAGTGGAGATGTGAAGATTGAAATTCAATTTGGAATCAAAAAGAACTCCAAGATCTTCAACTGTAGATATACGTTGCAATGGTATATTGTCAATAGCATAAGTACCTAGATGTGGTCTGGACCGGTAAAAAGTCATAAACTTGCATTTAGAACAGTTAAGGTGCAGGTAGTTGACCAAGCACCACCGTTGAAAACAGTTTAGATCATACTGCAGACAAGACTTATAAAGAGGATCTTTATACGAAAAAATAAGCTTTACATCATCGGCATACATTAGTATACTGGAATGCAGCAGGATAGACGGAAGATCATTAATAAATAGAGTGAATAATAGGGGGTCGAGATGACTACCTTGAGGTATGCCCGAAGTTACGATAACAGGTTTAGAAATATTCGACCTGAGTAGTACCTTCTGTGTCCTATTTTTTAAGTATGAGGAAATCCAATTCAAAGAGTTTGACGGAAATCCCATACGAGATAGCTTTAAGAGGAGAAGGTCATGATTCACAGAACCAAATGCTTTGCTGAAGTCAGTATATATAACATCAGCTTGCATCTTTGCTAGGAATGCATCATTTATGACAGATGTAAATTCTAGCAGATTAGTCGTTGTTGACCGATTTTTAAAAAATACTGGAAAAACTTTGCAAATAATTCAGCACTTACGGAATCATTAACAGAATTGTCATTCGCAAGAAAAAATGACGATGGCAAAGTCGAAGATTTCTGTTTAGAATTTACGAAGTTGTAGAACTTCTTAGGGTCATGTTTAAATTGGAGTTAGCAATGCTCGAGGTAATTTGTGTAACACAGGGTGTAAAAGTCGGGGGGCGTCGGGGATAAAATATCCAAACTCCAGTACAAGAACAAAATGGCGGGATTTTCAGGTGTCAAAGTGCTCTTCTGCACGTATGTATTCACTTCGTATAAAGACAATTTGTAACTAACTTAACCTAGTTACAGCGCTCTGGTCCTTAACTAGCGTGTGGGAGAGAGAGGGCGCTGACGTCAGCCGCGCTGTGCTAGCAGATGTTGCTAGCGAATGTTGCTAGCAAACGTTGCCAGCCTGCCATGCAGGCTACTAGCAGTGCTGCCACGTCAACATCCTCCCCCCCTGCAGGATGCAAATTAGTGCCTCCTAGGGTAGCGCGCCAGCGAGGACCCAGCCCAGCTGGTTGCGGGGACTCCGTGGCTTGCCGGCAGAACGCCCGGCAAGAGGATCTCTTGGTAGATCTCTGCCCCGAGCACGATGGATACCGTGCTTGGGGTGTGCCAGCGCTCGTCCGCCAGGCGCACATTGCCGTAATGGCCATCCACTGGCTCTGTGATGCGCCGCTGGGGGGTTCGATGTGCAAGGTCCGTCACGACTGCTAGCGCTACGTCATGACGCCAGCTGGATGCCCTGGATTCGATTTCGGCACGGCACACCTCGGTCCCGTCCGACGAGAATGACGTCCAGCCGAGTGCCGTCAGATGGTGCTGGTCGGGGAGCAGGCGTTGAGCAAAACCTTCACCTCCCATCGCTTACTCCTGCTCGTCATAAAAACCGTGGCGGTGGGCAGGACACTGGTGCCCCATAAGGTTGGGCGCGGGACCTGCGCTTGAACGCGACGCGGGACGCGATCCAGTGATGGCGTGCGGGGATGAGCCAAAGCGCGTGGAGGCGACGGCGAGCTGGAGTAAGCCAAAGCACGTGGAGGCGACGGCGAGCTGGGGTAAGCCAAAGCGCGGGGAGGCGACGGCGAGCTGGAGTAAGCCAAAGCACGTGGAGGCGACGGCGAGCTGGTGTATGGTGACGCTGGAGGAGGTGCTGTGCTGCGGCTCGGAGGTTGGCGCGGCGACGAGCCAACGTGCAGCAAAGTGTGGTGCGCGGCCCCACAGATCTTGCACCGGGCACCACTGCGACAGACGCTGCCCGCGTGCTCGTGTGCGAGGCAGTTCGAGCAGTACTGGTTAATGCCTACTGCACGCGCACGTTTGACGGGAGGCAGGTTCAGGAACCGCGGGCACTTCTTTAGGGCGTGCACACCACGACACATCCTGCACCGGTAGGTAGGTAGGTAGCCCCCTTGGCTGACGAGTGGCAGAGGAACGTACTAGGCGATGAGAGGGCATGTTGAGATCCTATGGAAATAAAGAACTTGTGAGTGCTTTGTCAGAAACGGGAAGGAAAGTGGCAAGCAGTGTGTTAGTGGGATTTAGGAGAGCATAGGGAGTAGGACGAGTTTGGCGACGGGTCGTTGGATGACGCCGCGCGCAGTTCGGACGTCGACCACTCGGACCTTGCCATCCGGACCTTGGTGCGCCGCTTGAATCCTACCAAGGCGCCATTCATTTGCAGGGATATTGTCCTCCTTGACAATGACCATGGCGCCCGGTTTGAGGTCCTCCTGTGGCTGCTGCCATTTGTGGCGCTTCTGCAATTCCTTCAAGTACTCCTCCTTCCATCGGAGGCACAGCTGCTGGTTGAGCGCTTTAAGGCGCTGCCACCGATTAATAATGGATGGCGCACTCTGCGTTATTTCCGGCTCAGCAATGGAGAGGAGAGGCCCGCCGGTGAGAAAGTGGCCTGGCGTTAGCGCCTGGACGTCTGTGGCATCTTCTGACATGGGCGCGATTGGACGTGAATTCAGAACCGCCTCAATTTTGCACAGGAGCGTGGAGAGCTCTTCAAATGTGTACTTGAAGTTGGAGGCGGCTTTGTAAAAAAGCGCCTTGAAGCTTTTGACGCCGGCTTCCCATAAACCGCCCATATGGGGTGCACCTGGCGGGATAAAACGCCATGACACTATTTGGTGGCCGTAGGATCCGACTATCCGCGCCCGGGCTGCTTCCAGAAAATCGCGCTCCAACGCTTTTGCTGCTCCAACGAATGTTGTCCCATTGTCAGAATGAATTTGTTGGGGACACCGCCGCCGGGCGACGAAGCGCGCGAAAGCGGCCAGAAACTTCTCGGTGGTCAAGTCGGAAGTTGCTTCTAAGTGGATAGCCTTCGTGCTGAAACACACGAAGACACACACGTAGCCCTTCGTGATGAGGCAGGCGCGGCCCGTATAATTTTTAATTTCAAACGGGCCCGCGTAATCAACGCCTGTATGAGTGAATGGAGGAGAAAAGGTACTACGTGTAGCCGGAAGGCTGCCCATCAGCTGAGTCTGCAGCCGCTTTTTAAACACGACGCAGACCTTGCATGAGTTGATGGTGGCTTTGACCAAATTCCGCAGTTTGGGGATCCAAAACTTCGCTCGGACGAGGCTGACGGTCAGCTGGTTCCCGCTGTGAAGGGATAGCCGATGGACGAAACGGACTAGGAGCCGAGAATAGGCACAGCTGTAAGGCAGGACGATTGGATGTCGCTCGTCGTAGGTGAGCGAGTCGGAGGAAGACAATCGTCCGCATGCCCGGATGACACCTAGATCATCCATAAACGGATTCAAGTTTTGGAGGGAGCTGCTGGAGGATATCCTCTTCTGATTCGACAAGGCGCCGTATTCCTGGGGATACTCCTTCTTTTGGGCGCAAATCGTCAAGATCCGCTGGGTCCGGACCAGCTTCTGGTGTGTCAGCTCCTTGGTCGACGGAGTGGGGGCCTTCTGGCAGCGCTGCACAAAACGCTGGATATACGCCATGACCCTGAGCGCTCTCCCAAAGTCGGAGAACCGCTCAAGAAAGTCTGGAGCTGAAGGCAGTGTGGCGACATGCGTTTGGACGCGGCGTTGTTCCATGTCCGTCTCCTGTGGAGGCTGCTCTTGAGCAGGCCAATTCTCTTTCGGGGTCACGAGCCAGGCCGGCCCATGCCACCACAAGTCGCTGTCTCTTAAGTCCTGCGGAGAGACTCCTCGGCTCGCGAGGTCGGCGGGGTTATGCTCAGAGCGAACGTGGAGCCAATCATCTTTGTTCGTGGCTTGTACAATTTTAGCCAATCGATTGGCCACAAAGGTGGTCCAGTTGCACGCGGGCTTGCGCAACCAGGCTAGCACAATGGTGGAATCAGTCCAACACTGAATCGGAAGGCTACTGAGCTGAAGGTGTGGCAGGATTGAAGCGCACATATCAGCTAGTAGGACTGCGCCACATAATTCTAGACGTGGCAGCGACACTGTTTTGGTTGGAGCCACTCTCGTTTTGGCTGTAAGGAGGTGGACTCGGATTTCCTGGCGAAACTCTACTCGGACGTAGAGTGCGGCTCCGTACGCCCGCTGTGACGCGTCGCAGAAACCATGGTACTGGAAGAGGCATTGAGGGCGGAAATCTACCCATCTCGGAATCCGGATCTGGTCAAGCTCTGGGTAGCTCTGTAGAAACTCGTACCACCGTTGCAGGAGTTCTGAGGGGAGCGGATCGTCCCATCCTATTCCGCTTAACCAAACCTCCTGCATGAATATTTTTGACTGTAAGATGAACGGGGCCAGCCAGCCTGCCGGATCGAACAGTTTTGAGATTTGCGACAGGACTTTGCGCTTCGTAAAAAGGACCTTGTATAATCATAAGCTTTTTTATGATTCCAAATATGCGAAATTATGTTGGCGAAATATTTGCAAAATAAGCGAAACGAAATTGTTCAATTTAAAAGAGGTGCACAAATGTTTATTTTGCATAGGTAGCGATCGCCGAGATTTACAAAGTTTATGCTGGTAGACGGAAAGCTAAGCTTCTCCGTACCAGATGCGATAACGAAAAACGAACTTGACTTGCAGAGTTAGCGACAATAACTAGTACATATGTGGCGGCTGCGCAGCAGCCTATGCAAATTTATGGCAAGCAACAAAAGGAAACGTTAAGTGCTCGGCTTGCTATGCAAAGCAAGTGACAAGAAAACGAGCACTTTGCATTGAGTTATTTACGTTACTTATTAACTATGATGTGCTGCTGGTTTTGGCTGTTTTTGGCCGGATGACCAAACATACTCCCCCTGTTGAAGAACCAGGGTCTTCAACAACATCTTGTTTCGGCAGCGGGCATAATTTGCGAACGGCTCGCCGAATGGTTCCAGTGGAAGTCCTCAATTCTGCAACTCTAGACACGCCATCTGCGCCGCTGATGAGGCTGACCACCCTTGCTAATGGCCATTTGAGGGGCGGCAAATTCTCGTCCTTGACCAGAACGACATCATCAATGGAGAGCCCAGGCTGCGACACTCGCCATTTTGAGCGCTGTTGAAGAAGCGTCAAGTATTCTTCACGCCAGCGAGCCCAAAATATCTGCTGGTAGTACGTCACGCGCTGCCATCGATCCAGCCGATTGAAATTGAGCTTCGTCAGATCAGGCTCAACGTACGTTGACAGCGGAGCAGCACCAAGAAAATGAGCTGGAGTCAAGAAATCGAGATCTGCTGGATGTTCTGAAAGGGATAACAATGGGCGAGAATTAATAATTGCCCCGATATGGCATACAAGCGTGCGCAGTTCATCAAATTCGAGCAGCGATAGTCCGACGGATCTGTAGAAATGATGCTTGGCAGTCTTTACAGCCGCTTCCCATAGACCACCAAAGTGAGGCGAGCGCGGCGGAATGAAACGCCAATCAATACAGTCAGCAAGGCAAAATTCTTGCACAGCCTGCAGGTGCTCGCTGGATTCAAAAAGACGCTTTAGCTCAGCCATCTCGTTCCGTGCGCCAACGAAATTTGTAGCGTTGTCAGACCAGATCCTCGTAGGTCGACAGCGCGTCAAAATAAAGCGTTTAAGTGCATTTAAGAATGCTCCGGTGGTTAAATCCTTCACCAACTCCAAATGCACAGCTTTGGTGGCGAAGCAAATGAAAATGCAAATATAGCATTTTATTGGTGCCTTATTGCGGACCTCGCTTTTGTAGAAAAACGGCCCACAAAAATCCACACCAGTGACCATAAAGGTATGTGAAGCATCAACTCGATCCTTTGGCAGGTCAGCCATAACATGCTCCACAAGACGAGGCTTGGCTCGAAAACAAATGGTGCATTTGCTGACTACGCTGCACACTGTTTTCCGACCGCCAATTGGCCAATACTGCAACCGAATTGAGGCCAGCAATGCACGAGGTCCAGAATGCAGATTACGGACATGGTAGTGCATAATGACTGAACGCGTGACTGGATGACGCCTTGGAAGTATAATTGGATGCTGGGCTTCAAAGTCGAGCGCAGAGTTACTTAGACGGCCACCAACGCGCATCAATCCAGAGCTGTCGAGAAACGGAGATAAAGAAAGACAGGAGCTAGACGATTTCAAAGTGTGTCCGGCCTGCAAGGTCTTGTATTCGTCCCGAAGCGTAGACATTTGAATTGAGCGCATCAACAGCAGTGTACCATGACGGATGCAGTCCACCGATAGCCCAGGAATTCGTACACGGTGCAGGAACTTGTATACATATGCAAACACGCGCTGCAGCTTTCCAAATGTGTTAACATATTTGCATTGCTGTGCAATGTCTTCGCACAGTTGTGCCAGCAAAACGGCTCCGCACAACTCTAGTCGGGGCACGGTCAACGATTTGAGCGGCGCCACACGAGATCTGGAACACAGCAGCTCCGCACGAGATTGGCCTTGCGTGGTCGAAATGATGTAGACGCAAGCTCCATAGGCATCTATGCTGGCATCACTAAAACCATGCACTTCAATGGAAACACCAGCAGAAAGTGCAAGCCTTGGAAATTTCAGCTGCTTTGTGCGCTCAAAATCTGCAATAAGATTATGCCAAGATGTTGTCAATGATGCTGAAAGGCTTTCATCCCAATCAAGCCTTTCTCTCCAAAGCGCCTGCAGGAATATCTTAGCCTTTGCGATTACTGGTCCAATAAGGCCAAGCGGATCATAAAATCTGGCAATAGTTGACAAAACAGTGCGCTTGCAAATTCGACCAGATGTCAATGCTGGCAGAAACGTGAAAATGAATAAATCCGTCGCAGGATCCCACGACAGTCCTAGAGTTTTTGTTATGTCGCTGCCATCATCAAACTTAACTAGAGTTTCTTTGTCTTCTTCCGGAACTTGTTTGAGCACATCAGGATTGCTGGAGCACCACTTCCTTAGCTTGAAATTAGCCTTGGCAAGTAGCCCTGTGGTTTGTCTCACAATTTCTATGACTTCGTTTGTAGAAGCACCACCAGTGATTAAATCATCAACATAAAAATCGCGGCGCAAGATATCGGAGCCAATAGGAAATAGCTCATGCTCATCTTCAGCCAGCTGATGCATAGTGCGAACGGAGAGAAACGAGGCAGGCTTTGTACCGTAAGTGACGGTATCAAGACGGAAAACTTGAATAGGCTTTTGAGGCGAGTCACGCCATAGAATGCATTGAAAATAGCTATCCGGATTTGATACTCGCACGCAGCGGTACATCTTGCAGATGTCTCCTGTTAAAGCGATAGGAAACGTGCGAAATCGAACAAGCGTGTTTGCGAGCTTTGACTCAATGGAAGGACCAGCCATTAGGATGTCATTTAAAGAATGACCAGAGGATGTGGATGCGGAACCGTCAAACACGACTCTCAACTTTGTCGTTGTGCTGTCCTCCTTCAGAACGCAATGGTGCGGAAGGAAATACTTGCACAAATTTAGCGAAACTGGCGATACAAGCGACATATGACCCAACTCTAAATACTCCTTAATGAATGCCGAGTACTGTGCTTTGAGAAGTGGATTGCGTTCTAACTTTCGCTCCAAGTTTATGAACCGACGATAGGCTTGCGTATAGGAATCGCCAAGCAGATCTGTGCTGAGCTTTACAGGCAATCGGACGGAATACTCGCCAGTACGCAGGCGCCTGTAATTAGCCTTGAAATGCTCCTCGCAGTCGAACTCTTCTTTTGTAAGTTTTACAGCCAGATCGACACCACTTTCGAGTTCCCAAAAAGAGCGAACCATCTGCTCGATTCGTGTATTGCAATCCTGTGTAGACGGAGACTTGGATGCAACCAAATCAGATTTCTGACGCTGCGAGCCACCTCCAGTAACTATCCAGCCCAAACGAGTCTTTTGCAGAAGTGGCAGGCCATCAGCCAGTTTAATCTGACCTACACACAACAACTCGTAGAATAAATTGGCACCGATAAGCATATCAATTTGCTGTGGCTTGAAGAACGCCGGATCAGCTAAACGGACATTGCTTGGTATATCCCAATGAGATATGTCAACCGTGAAATTTGGTTGGTTCTCAGTAATGGAAGGAGCGACCAAAGCAGTAATATTTGCGGAATAGTCAGTGACCAATGATTGCAAGCATAAGTGCACAGTGCAACCATCAGACTTGAAACCAAGACCAGACACAGAGGCCGACGACTTGGTCTTTCGAAGTTGGAGCCGGGGAGCGAATCGCGAAGTTATAATGTGCAACTGTGATCCGGAATCGAGCAGTGCACGGCAGGGTGCCCAAGTCCCGGCGCGATTTTGAATGCTGATGACAGCGGTGGCCAAGAGCACAACATCTGAGCCGAGATTTTGGGCAGGCAATGAAGCAAGCGATGATGGCGAAACAGCTGCGAGAGCGCTACGTGGCAGTAACAATGAAGACGGCCGCGAGTGTAAGTCAGAAGCGGACGATTGCTCAGGCATCAAATTTACGGCAGCTGAATTATTAAAATGCAATAAACTGTGATGTTTGGCGCCACAGGTTCTGCACGATCCAGAATTGCAAGTTCTCATTCTGTGTCCCTTTCTAAGACAATTTATACACAGAGAGAGGCGTTTCGCTTCCTTTAAACGAAGTACAGGCGACAAATTACCAAAAAGTGGGCAACTGTATATTTCGTGTGCATTATTGTCACAAACCAGACAACCATTTGCGGATGGGTTAGTGGCGACAAACGAGCGTTTGGTGTTAGTGGTTTTATTCTTTCCCACCTGATAATTCGACGAATATGATGCCATTGCATGCTCGATGTTTTCCAATTTTTGGCACCTGCTATCCAAGAACGTCGCAAATTGCTCCCACGACGGTATAACGTTTAATGGGGCGGCTTCCTCCCACTTTGCCTGCGTCGCAGCATCCACCTTGCCCAAAATTGTCTGAACGACGATGCTGCCAGCTACATCTTGCACATTGCCCAAACTCAACAGTGCACGCATATTTGCGTTGACTTTGTCGGACAACTCTCGCAGCTTGCTTGTAGTTTCAGCCTTTTTAATGCCCAAAATCACGGAGATGTGTGCCTGGAAAATAAGACGCTTATTGTTAAACCGCTTGTCGAGTAGGTCTAACGCCACTGAATAATTTGCACCACTTATCTCAAGCGCACGAATCGTGTCCAACGCAGATCCTCTTAAGCTTGACCTCAAATGCTGCAACTTTTCCACATCGGAGAGATCTGGATCCTTGGCGATCACTGATGTGAACATCGAAGCGAAATCTGCATATTCAGTATATCCACCACTGAATGTAGGCAACTTAAGCTCAGGCAAACGAGACCGATTTATCACAATGGTAGACTGATCATCTTGCCGAAGCGTCGAACACGGCGGCGCGCCAGATTGCATCCTTTGTATTGCATTTAGCAGGCGGCCCTCCAAGCAGACCACCAGCTCAGCAAAGTTGCAGCGCAAACTGCTGCCAATCTCGTCAAAGTCCAGCTCCTCTAATTTGTCATGCACCAAATTAAAAGAGGCCTGAATACTTTGCAGCATTTCCACACGTTTTCGCAGCTCACTTTCTGAAATATTGTCAATTTCACAATCATTTATTTTATTTTGAATAGAAAGCGCCCACGCATATAATGATTGCGCCTTGCGCTTATAAAACTCAACACTATTGCTCGTAGCCTGCACTGCATTGCCCACAGCTGTTGACGTCGAAGCTGTTGGCGCAAGCGTCGCTGCATCAGCTACGTCAGCAGCAGCTGATGCGACAGCTTGGAAGGCGCGCATTTGACCGCCGCTCTCAGACATTATGAACGCGAGAGAGAACCGAAAACCGAAAATAGCAGAGATAAATGACGCGCGCGAATAACTGTTTTATCTGCTGATGTTCGTTGCCCTCAAAAACGTCGCTTCACACGGCTGCTTATTGGCGGTACAGTAGGCACTATGAACTTATACTTTTGCACTTATGTACTTGAATATTTTTTGTGTACAATGAACTCAATTATGTACGCTTTTGTTTTTAAACGCGATTAAGCAAGGTTTTGTGGAATTATTAATCACGTCGGGGTCACCAAAATGTATAATCATAAGCTTTTTTATGATTCCAAATATGCGAAATTATGTTGGCGAAATAATTGCAAAATAAGCGAAAACGAAATTGTTCAATTTAAAAGAGTTGCACAAATGTTTATTTTGCATAGCTAGCGATCGCCGAGATTTACAAAGTTTGTGCTGGTAGACGGAAAGCTAAGCTTCTCCGTACCAGATGCGATAACGAAAAACGAACTTGACTTGCAGAGTTAGCGACAATAACTAGAACATATGTGGCGGCTGCGCAGCAGCCTATGCAAATTTATGGCAAGCAACAAAAGGAAACGTTAAGTGCTCGGCTTGCTATGCAAAGCAAGTGACAAGAAAACGAGCACTTTGCATTGAGTTATTTACGTTACTTATTAACTATGATGTGCTGCTGGTTTTGGCTGTTTTTGGCCGGATGACCAAACAAACAGCATACCTAATAATAGAATTAGAAGCAAAACTAACTGCTTAACAGTGTTCATTGTAAAGCAATCAGAACAGATTTAAAATCTTCTTTCACATGATTATTCGAATTTGAATTTATTGTTTTGCGTATACATACACGGCGAAAATTGTCTCTGAATAGCTTTCATCTGGTATAACGCATCCGCACCGTTATCTGTTGTCGGTAGCTTCGGGGTTTGCAACTCGTCTTTGGCTGTTTGACCTTAATGTTTTGCTGTTAATTAGCAAACACAAGCGCTGCATAGTTTTCCAATTAAAGCAATTGAGATCAAAGCCAAGCACTTGAAGTACCAAGTACCCTCCTTCTTTAAAAAGGGGGCAATAAATTAGGCACGTACCGTCTGAATAAGAATTCCAAAGAATCTGATTTCCACTGTTATCAATACTCAATTAAAAATCTTTGCAATACAATATCTCATTCTAAGTTTACCTTTCTAGCATCGACAGAAGCTTTTCTTTAAGGGGCATTGTTATGATGACGCGGGAAAATTACAATTAATGCCAACAATCTGTCAACATGTGTCGCAGAACGTCGTTGCGGAATGGCTTAGGTGTGTGACATCCAGGCGCCCAAGTTGCGACAGCCTTATCATTACGTTGTCAATGTCGGCTGTTCTTGAAGGCATTCTTTTTGCTGTCATATTAAAACAAGATAGAACGCTACAGTCGAGCAAGCCCGACAGTAAAATAGCCTGTACTCTCCACAAAAAAGAAAAATTTAAAAAAAAAATGAAATTAAAAAAAAATGAATGAATTAATTTATTAATTAAATTAAATTAGAATACATGTTTATGTTCAGTTTTAACAGTATACATTTACATCACGTACCTATGCGTGTTTATATGCGTGTATGTATGTACAGAGCTGCAGGCAGCGCATGAGCAGCGATTTTACTTATGGCTATAACTTTCTTCAGAATTGACCTATCATGATGAAATTTGGAACACGGACACATTAGTATCAATTGGATGTACCTACCAAAATTTATTTCAAAATTCCGAGAATTACGGAAGTTATAAGAAAAAACACGAATTGCGGGGGAGTGGGGGGGGTGCTATATCCACTCGGCTTCTCATCCTGATCAAGAATATATATACTTTGTGGGGTCTGCCACGCCTCCTTCTGTGTGTTACATACATGCGCACAAAACTAGTATAGCCTTTCACCCTTTGGGTACAGGCTATAATAATGTTGAAAAGAAACCATATAACGGATCTACGCATTTTATGGTCGCAATGCCGGCAGAATTTTATTGAATATTTTGATAATTTATAAATGCATGTGCCTTTTACTTTGTTTTTGTCAGAGATAAAAGCCATCTGCAAATTGGTAGAGGCGTAAGTAAAGTAAAGAGCAACGATTTTTCACACAATCGATCTATCGTCAAGTGCCATTTATTCCGGTTGTCGCGACAAAAAATCAATGCATCGATTTTTGTTGTTTTTTTTTCGATATTTATGAAAATTTTATATTTGGTTTTAATTCTTAAGTCTCAAACAAGATTCCGTTTACTTTTGAATTCCTTTTAAAATTAGGCTTTCATGGCTTTTGCCAAATCATCGGAAAAAATCGAGTACATCGACGATGTAAAAAAATCGATGTTTGTTTACAACCCTACAAATTAGTCAATTAACCACGCGGTTCGATCGAAAGTAGAGAAGTAGAATAAATATTTTTCCAAGTACGTTTCACGTATATTTCAGAAAATTATTTATTGTTCTTAGTCGATTTATACCATGCGTTAGTGTCGATAAGTGCGAATAGCTGCTTTTCAGTTTTTAAAGTGAAATTGTTACAAGTCGCGAGTGCACATATATACATACATACATACATACATATGCATATGTATATATGGGCTTAAAAATATTTGATATTATATTTTGCACTATTCAACAAAATTTCACTATTCTGTATTTGTTGCCTGTGTTTGCATGAGTGCATTTTTTTGGACTCTCATACAAGAAAGTTTTTTGAATATTCCACTATAAATATCGGTATTTATAATCGGTATTTATATATCGGTATAAATATTTTTGAGGTGACTCAAAATATTGTTTTGAATTTGTTGTCTTAAATATTTGCATGCTTTTAATATTTTAGACTATCAAACAAGACAGTATTTTTAATACTAATATAATAATAATATAAAATAATAGTATTTTCTGCTTAAATATTTGCATGTTTGAAATATTTTTGGGGATTATACAACCCAGTATACATAGTACTGAAATATAAATCGTAAGACTTGCATGAAAGTATTTTATAAATAGTTGTTTTCTTAAGGAAAAATTATTCTGCAATATTGTTCAAAATAATTGTATTTTCTTCCTTAAATATTTGCATGTTTGAAATATTTTTGGAGATTATACAACCCAGTATATATAGTACTGAAATATAAATCGTAAGACTTGCATGAAACTATTTTATAAATAGTTGTATTCTTACGGTAAAATTATTTTGCAATATTGTTCAAAATAATTGTATTTTCTGCCTTAAATATTTGCATGTTTTAAATATTTTAGGGGATAATACAACACAGTACTTTTAGTACTGAAATATAAATCCTAAGATTTACAGGAAACTATTTTATAAATAGTTGTATTCTTACGGTAAAATTATTTTGCAATATTTTTTTATATTCAAAATATAAATAGTGTTTTGTGCCTTGAAAACATTTTAGGCTATCACACAACACGGTATTTTTGATACTGAAACATATAATATATCGTAAAATTTCATAAAAACTATTTTTAAAATAGTTGAAAAATTACGATATTTCCACTTTCTTCTAAATAGTGGAGTCAGAAACTACTATACTTATACTATAATTTATAGTAGTTGCTGAGAACGTTTTTTATAAAACGAATTCATTTGCTAATTTACTACTAAGCAATTAAAAATTTGCCATATTTTACGGTAGTGCTACCACTAAGACATCATGCTTACTGAAAGCTTGAATATAAATGGCATAATGGTGCCCCACTCTGTCGTTTTTATAATTGGCGATGGAGCTTGCCTGTTTAGAGCAATTTCACATGTTTTAAAAGGTTCACAGGAATTTGCAGGCTTAATACGCCAACAAATAGTAACCCATGTGGTGAATAACCGACATAATTTTGTTTCTTTTACATTCGATTCTATGGGCAATAATTATAGTACACCTGCACTATATAAGTCCGAAATGATGCTTCCCACACATATGGGACCACATGCGAGCTAAAAGCAGCAAGCGAATTATATCCAATTTGCATTGAAGTCTTTCGTAATGGGAATATTCTTGGAAGATTTGGTACAGAAGGCCCTGTGAAAAGGCTCCGCTTCTCCGGCGACCTCTCTAATGGGCACTTTGATGAACCCTTGTCCACTGCAGATTCTGTTTCTCAGGAGGGATCGCAAGCAATCACTGCACGAAACGAACTCGATTTTCTAATAAAAAAAGAAAAACCCAGCAAAAGCTTGCATCTCAAATTTATCGGTCTGAGCATCGTGAACTGCTAAAAGATGAAGCGAAAAAGTATCAGGAGAACAATCCTAATGCGCATCGGGGAACAGAAATACACTTTCGTTCTGAAACTGTACTTAACACAAGTCTTGGGGCTCAAAGGGAATCCCAAACAGGAAGTGAGAAAAAGCCTATTAAAAGACGAGCTCGATTTTGTGACGAAATGAGAAAAAAGCAGCGAAAGCTTGCATCTCAAATAAATCGCGCTGAGCATCGTGAAAAACTCATAGATTCAGCTGAAAAGTATCAGAATGACAATCCCTATGTGCATCGAGCCGCAGCAAAAAAATACCAGAAAAAGAATCCTGAAGTGCACCAAGCTGCAGCAAAAATATATCAGGGAAAGAATCCTGATGTGCACCGAGCTGCAGCAGATAAATACCAGGAAAATAATCCTGAAGTGCACCGAGCTGCAGCAAAAATATATCAGGAAAATAATCCTGAAGTGCACCGTGCTGCAGCACAGAAATATCAGGATGAGAATCCTGAAGTGCACCGAGCTGCAGCAGATAAATATCAGGAAAATAATCCTGAAGTTCACCGAGCTGCAGCAAAAATATATCAGGAAAATAATCCTGAAGTGCATCGTGCTGTAGCACAGAAATATCAGGATGAGAATCCTGAAGTGCACCGAGCTGCAGCACAGAAATATCAGGATGAGAATCCTGAAGTGCACCGAGCTGCAGCAAAAATATATCAGGAAAATAATCCTGAAGTTCACCGAGCTGCAGCAAAAATATATCAGGAAAATAATCCTGAAGTGCACCGTGCTGTAGCACAGAAATATCAGGATGAGAATCCTGAAGTGCACCGAGCTTCAGCCGATAAATATCAGAATAAAAATCCTGATGTTCATAGAAGAGCTTTTCGCCGCTATGAACGCAATAATCCTAAAGTGCAAGAAGAGAGACGTTTGCTCCCATGGAAAGTTAAAGCAATGTCTGGTTTAATGTATGATTCCAAAACGGCATATAGTACAGACTTAAGCATTGCGCTAGGTTCCATGGATCACAAATGCAAGTTTTGTAATGCTCTTAAATGGAAAGATGAGTCTCTAGGGATGTGCTGCAAAGAGGGAAAGTTAATCTGCCTTCATTTAGGGAATTACCTGAACCTCTTGCTAGCCTAATATTAGGTGGCTATCCCAACCATATCCATTTTATGGACCGCATAAGAAAATACAATAGTTGCTTCCAAATGACTTCATTTGGAAGTACAAGAATTGTAAATGATGGGTTTATGCCAACATTTAAGGTGCAGGGTCAAGTCTATCATTTAGTTGGTAGTCTTTACCCTTGCCCTCAAAAAGAAGAACAGTTTCTTCAAATATATTTTGTTGGTGAAGATGAAAGAGAATCGAAACTGAGGAGAAAAAATATCTCTGATGTCAAACTTGACTTAATAAAGGCGCTCCAATCCATGTTGCGCATAAGTAACTCATATATCAAGGATTAAAAGTTGCTCTTGATAAAGCACCCAAAAATAATAAAGACTATAAAATGATTATTCACGCTGATAGAACACCAGCTGGGGCTCATAAGGGTCGCTTTAATGCACCCCAGGCAAGCGAAGTAGCTTTGCTAATAGTCGGACAGCAGTTTGAGGAGCGCGATATTATTATTGAAAGTCATAATAATAAATTGCAACGAATCAGTGAAGTTCATCGTTCTTACGATGCTTTGCAATATCCACTGCTTTTCTGTTATGGGGAGGATGGATATTCCGTTGACACACCTCAATGTAACCTCAAAACTGCCTCTGACCAAGACGGTTTCTGCTCTAAGCTTTTATAGCTACAGAATAATGATTCGTCAATCTGAAGCCAATCATTTGGTTTACTGTCGATCTCTATTCAGTAAGTTCTTGGTTGATATGTATGCCAAAATTGAAACAGAAAGGCTTAATTACATTCGCCACAACAGCCCAATTGAGAGCAGACAGTTACATACATCTCCAAGATGCTATAGGAAAGCAAGATATTGATGTTGCTCAGATTGGGCAAATGGTAATTCTACTATCTTCTTTTACCGGCTCAGCGCGACACATGCTCAAGATGCTATGACGTATGTTAGACATTTCGGTCGTCCTGACCTTTTTATTACATTTACCTGTAATCCTAGGTGGAAGGATATAACAGATGCATTAATGCCAGGTCAAAAGTCTTACGATCGTCATGATATTATAGCTCGAGTTTTTCATTTAAAAGTCAAGGCTTTAATGTCACTATTGACAAAGGGTGCTTTGTTTGGTAAAGTCCAATGCTTTATGTATTCTATAGAGTGGCAAAAACGTGGTCCTTTCATGAAAGAAGGTAAATGTAGCAAACGGTTTCCTCGGCAGTTGCTTAATGCAACTAACACGGGAATTGATGGTTACCCTCAATATCGGCGAAGAGCTCCAGATGATGGAGGCTTTATTGTCGAAATGAATGGTAACATCATAGATAATCGTTGGGTTGTACCTTACAACTGTGTACTTTCACGAACTTTCGAAGCTCACATAAATGTGGAGTACTGCAGTTCTGTGAAGTCAATCAAATACATTTGCAAATATGTTAATAAAGGCAATGATCAAGCAGCATATACGCTTGAGAACCACAGAGATGAGGTTCAATCGTATGAAAGTGGTAGATACATCAGTAGTTCAGAAGCCGTGTGGAGAATTCTTGCATTTCCCATACATGAACGGTTTCCGGCTATCACACACTTGGCTGTGCACTTAGAAAATGGCCAGCGCATTTACTTTAATCCAAATAATCCCAACCAATTAGTTGAAAAGCTAAGAAACCCATCCAAAACGACACTTACAGCGTTTTTTGATTTATGCAAAATTGATGGCTTTTCAAAAACACTTTTGTATGTAGAAGTTCCTTCTTATTATACATGGAATAGCCAGAAGTTTCAAAGAAGGAAACGCGGCTGTGATGTGGATAATTTTCCTGGAGTAAAAAAAGATCAAGCTTTAGGTAGAGTGTACACTGTGCACCCCAAAAAACTGAATGTTATTACTTAAGACTTCTACTCCATGAAGTACGGGGACCAACCTCATTTTTGCACCTAAAAACAGTAAATGGTGTCAGCTATGACACATTTCAATTAGCGTGCAAAGCCTTAGGCTTACTTGAGGATGACAAGCACTGGGACTCTACCTTAGCAGAAGCAGTACTATGTCAAGGTCCCCGTAAATTGCGAGAGCTTTTCGCAATTATGTTAGTTTTTTGTCAAATATCTGACGCTTTAAGCCTTTGGGATAAGTATAAAGAAAGCTTATCGGAAGACATTGTAAATGATATGGAATTACCAACAGATGGTAATATTGATTCAGTTATTATGGATATAATCTTTAATAAATGTCTCATCCATATTGAAGATATATTTTTGTCCATAGGCGGACAAAATCTTACAGTATATGGACATCCTAAGCCGAGTAGATCCGAAGAAGTGCTGCAAAATAAAGAGTACCTCAGAGAAATAAGTTATGAAAACAATGAACATATTGTTAATAACAATGAACATTTACTCAAAATGAGCAAAATGGGGTATATAAAAAAATATTAGAAAGCATTGAAGCTGAAAAAGGTGAAATCTTTTTCCCCTGGTGGTACAGGAAAAACATTTTTGCTAAATTTACTGTTAGCGAAAGTGCGGCACAACCAGAAAATAGCCTTGGCTGTAGCTTCTTCTGGTATTGCAGCCACATTGCTCAACGGAGGTCGGACAGCACAGTCTGCATTTAAACTCCCGTTTGATTTAATAAATGTAGAAACGCCACATTGCTGTATTTCAAAGCAATGCAATATGGCTAAGGTTCTTAAGGATTGCAAGTTTATTGTTTGGGATGAGTGCACAATGGCGGCTTTGAAGCTTTAGATAGAACACTAAAGGATTTAAGAGATAATAACTCCTTAATGGGAGGAATTACTGTCCTTTTAGCTGGAGACTTTCGTCAAACGCTTCCAGTAGTGCCTCGAGGAACAAAAGCTGATGAAATAAAGTCATGCTTGAAATCCTCATTTTTGTGCCCTAAGATCCAAAAATTGGCACTAACAAAAAATATGCGAGTGTACCTAAAAGGTGATACTTCTGCCGGCATTTTCGCAGAAACACTTCTTAAAATAGGAGACGGAGTAGTCCAACAACAGATGGGAAAATAGTCATTCCATCATGTTTGGGCACTTTGGTTAAGTCTCTAAAAGAGCTTATCTCCAGCATATTTCCAGATATTTCAAATATATCAACAAAATCGCTGGATTGGTTATCTGAGCGAGCAATTTTAACCTCAAAAAATGAAGGAGCCACCAAAATAAATAACATACCTCTAAAGTCATTTGATGGAGAAGAAATTACCTATAAGTCCGTCGACTCTGTAATAGAAGTCGAGGATGCAGTTAATTATCCTGTTGAGTTCCTCAACTCGCAAAATCCTGCGGGCCTTCCCCCACATAACCTTATTCTTAAGGTGGGAGCACCAATAATGTTGCTACGGAATCTTAATCCTCCCAAATTATGCAATGGAACAAGATTGCAAGTAAAAAGTCTTCACTCTTATGTAATTGAAGCCACTGGTTGTGCCAAAGGGGAGACGGTATTTATACCAAGAATCCCACTTATACCATCAAACCTTCCATTTCAATTTAAAAGACTTCAATTTCCCCTCAAAGTCTGTTTTGCCATTACAATAAATAAGTCACAGGGCCAGACATTAAAGATAGCTGGATTAGACCTACAGGAGGATTGCTTCTCTCATGGACAGTTTTATGTGGCCTGTTCAAGGGTTAGCTCCGCTAGCAGCTTAATGATTCTCGCACAAGGGGGGAAATCGGCAAATGTTGTTTATAGATAAGTTTTACAACAGAACTAATGTAAAACTTGCAACTTAAAGATTTTTTAATGGTTTATATAGTGCACATTTAACCTATGTTAAATACGTGTATATTAAGTGGGACCGTGGAGTAGACCTAAAGGGGATACCACGTTAATAAAGACGCACCCAAACCTCTACCTCTAAGGTGGTGTGGAAAGGAGGAAACATGAAATTGATTTGTCTAATTAAAATGCCCATTATTAAGTATCTATCCTTATCAAAAAAAGGAATATTAATTGTAGTGGGCTTAGTTGTACGTTTAACGTTATTTTGACGAAGACTGAAAGTTAAACGGTATGCTAAAATTGTGAATTGTTTTATTTTAGAATTTTTATTCGCAGAAATAAATAATAAAACAAGAAAGGAATGCTAAAGTCGAGCAGGCTCAACTCTTAAATACCCTGTACCACCCCACAAAAAGTAATTAAATTAATTAATTAATTAAATTAAATTAATTAAGTATTTTAATTAAATTAATTAACTAAATTAATTTAATTAATTAACTAAATATTAACTAATTAAATATAAAACAAGAGAGAACGCTACAGTCGAGCAAGCCCGACAGTGTAATACCCTGTACCCAGGTAAACTTCCGTCACTGAGTTATATGCGCCCATAGCAGCAACAAAAAGAGGAAGAAGAAGAGCGAACTTGTTGCTGCAGTTTGTTGGGGTTGTACTGGCGAGAATTTGTTTCGCTAATAACTTTTCTTAGAATTGACCGAATTGAATAAAATTTTGAACACCAGTAGACAATTATATATGAATAGTGTGTGCAAAGTTTTGTTTAGGTAGCATTTGAAATGTGGACGCTATTCTGTAGCGGAGGAAGGGGGGGAAAATTAAAAAAAAAATAAACTCGTCCTTACTCGGACCTAGGAGAATCTGGATGCCAACTTTGGTTATTCTAGCTTTTATAGTTTCTGAGATCCTCGCGTTCATCCAGACGGACGGACATGTCTAGATCGATTTCTCTCGTCATGCTGATCAAGAATATATATACTTTATGGGGTCGGAGATGCTTCCTTCTGTATGTTACATACTTTGCACAAACCTAATATACCCTGTTTACCCTACGGGTACAGGGTATATAAAAGTATAATTCCACTACTGAATATGCAGATTTCGCTTCGATGTTCACATCAGTGATCGCCAAGGATCCAGATCTCTCCGATGTGGAAAGTTGCAGCAGTTGAGGTCAAGCTTAAGAGGATCTGCGTTGGACACGATTCGTGCGCTTGAGATAAGTGGTGCAAATTATTCAGTGGCGTTAGACCTACTCGACAAGCGGTTTAACAATAAGCGTCTTATTTTCCAGGCACACATCTCCGAGATTTTGGGCATTAAAAAGGCTGAAACTACAAGCAAGCTGCGAGAGTTGTCCGACAAAGTCAACGCAAATATGCGTGCACTGTTGAGCTTGGGCAATATGCAAGATGTAGCTGGCAGCATCGTCGTTCAGACAATTTTGGGCAAGGTGGATGCTGCGACGCAGGCAAAGTGGGAGGAAGCCGCCCCATTAAACGTTATACCGTCATGGGAGCAATTTGCGACGTTCTTGGATAGCAGGTGCCAAAATTGGAAAACATCGAGCATGCAATGGCATCATATTCGTCGAATTATCAGGTGGGAAAGAATAAAAACACTAACACCAAACGCTCGTTTGTCGCCACTAACCCATCCGCAAATGGTTGTCTGTTTTGTGACAATAATGCACACGAAATATACAGTTGCCCACTTTTTGGTAATTTGTCGCCTGTACTTCGTTTAAAGGAAGCGAAACGCCTCTCTCTGTGTATAAATTGTCTTAGAAAAGGACACAGAATGAGAACTTGCAATTCTGGATCGTGCAGAACCTGTGGTGCCAAACATCACAGTTTATTGCATTTTAATAATTCAGCTGCCGTACATTTGATGCCTGAGCAATCGTCCGCGGCCGTCTTCATCGTTACTGCCACGTAGCGCTCTCGCAGCTGTTTCGCCATCATCGCTTGCTTCATTGCCTGCCCAAAATCTCGGCTCAGATGTTGTGCTCTTGGCCACCGCTGTCATCAGCATTCAAAATCGCGCCGGGACTTGGGTACCCTGCCGTGCACTGCTCGATTCCGGATCACAGTTGCACATTATAACTTCGCGATTCGCTCCCCGGCTCCAACTTCGAAAGACCAAGTCGTCGGCCTCTGTGTCTGGTCTTGGTTTCAAGTCTGATGGTTGCACTGTGCACTTATGCTTGCAATCATTGGTCACTGACTATTCCGCAAATATTACTGCTTTGGTCGCTCCTTCCATTACTGAGAACCAACCAAATTTCACGGTTGACATATCTCATTGGGATATACCAAGAAATGTCCGCTTAGCTGATCAGGCGTTCTTCAAGCCACAGCAAATTGATATGCTTATCGGTGCCAATTTATTCTACGAGTTGTTGTGCGTAGGTCAGATTAAACAGGCTGATGGCCTGCCACTTCTGCAAAAGACTCGTTTGGGCTGGATAGTTACTGGAGGTGGCTCGCAGCGTTAGAAATCTGCTTTGGTTGCATCCAAGTCTCCGTCTCCACAGGATTGCAATACACGAATCGAGCAGATGGTTCGCTCTTTTTGGGAACTCGAAAGTGGTGTCGATCCGGCTGTAAAACTTATTTTTATTTTTTTATTTTTTTATTTATTTATTTATTTATTTATTTATTTATTCCTAGTGTAATTATACATAAATTTAAAGTGTATTTGGTTCTTATTATTAATATTATTATTATTTTATAATCTGACCAAAAATGTTGCCTACTGAGTGTAAATGTATTAATATTGTGCTCTTACTTTATTTCATTTAGGTATTTTCTTAATAGTGCGCATGAATTCTATTTCTAAAATGCGTTTCATTGCTGATTGTTTTTAAGCCATGCGGTAACTCGTTCCACAGACGAACAGCAAATATAAAAAGTGTTTTTCGGAACAAGATAATCTATATCTTATGCAGACTATATTATTTGTTCTTCTTGAAGAGGTAAATGAAATTTTGTCATACAAATAATTCGGCTCTTTTCGAGTAATGGTTCTGTGTATAAAAATTAGGGTCCTAAGTTTAATCCAGGAGTTAAGAGTCAAGTTAAAAATTAGTTTTGCGTATTCCGTTATGGATTCTCTTCTTTTAATATCAAAGACATAACGTGCAATGCTTTTAAAGGCTACTTTTAGTTTGTTCTGGCTTACGGCGTCACAGTTTCCGAATAATTCTACTCCATAAAATAGTGAGGGTATCAAGTATGTCTTAGCAATAAGTAGCTTGAGTTTGGCTGGGAGGAAATTCTGCGTCAAAGAGAGAAACCTAAGTGCACTATACGTTCTTCCTACAGCATTATTAACATGATTGTGCCATGATAGTGTCTCATTAATGATTATCCCTAAATTTTTTGCCTGCCTTACGTATTCAATATGTTTGTCTTTCAGTTGTAATTTCTCTAGATTAAGTAAGTTAATTTTCTTTTTATAAATTACCAGGCATTTAGATTTTTCCGGATTGACTTCCAGACCATTTATTCTCGCCCATTCACTGATTTTCAACAGATCGTCATTACAAGCACGTACACATTCTTTTAATCTATCTAACGGACGACTAACATACAACTGAACATCATCTGCATACAAGTGAATATCGCAGTTTGACACAGAACATGGAAGGTCATTAACATAAATAGAAAATAGCAGGGGCCCTAGCACTGAACCCTGTGGGACTCCACGTTTTATTAACAGAAAAGACGAAACACTACACGAGGTGACGACTGCTTGATGGCGACAGGACAGGTATGATTGGACTAGATGTATAGCGGAGTCAGAGAAGTTATAGAGTCTTTCAAGTTTGGTGCAGAGTATGGTATGATTTACCGTGTCAAAAGCTTTTGAGTAGTCAAGAAGGGTCAAAAAAGTTACCATACTGTTGTCCATTTGCTCACGAATGTCCTCTGTAATTTTTATACCCTGTACCCGTAGGGTAAAAAGGGTATATTAGGTTTGTGCAAAGTATGTAACATACAGAAGGAAGCATCTCCGACCCCATAAAGTATATATATTCTTGATCAGCATGACGAGAGAAATCGATCTAGACATGTCCGTCCGTCTGTCCGTCCGTCTGGATGAACGCGAGGATCTCAGAAACTATAAAAGCTAGAATAACCAAAGTTGGCACCCAGATTCTCCTAGGTCCGAGTAAGGACGAGTTTATGTTTTTTTTTTAATTTTCCCCCCCTTTCCCCGCTACAGAATTTCGTCAATAGCGTCCACATTTCAAATGCTACCTAAACCAAACTTTGCACACATAATTAATATATAATTGTCTACTGTTGTATACAATTTTATTCAATTCGGTCAATTCTAAGAAAGTTATTAGCAAAACAAATTCTCCCCAGTACAACCCCCACAAACTGCAGCAACAAGTTCGCTCTTCTTCTTCCTCTTTTTGCTGCTGCTATGGGCGCATATAACTCAGTGACGGAAGTTTACCTGGGTACAGGGTATTACACTGTCGGGCTTGCTCGACTGTAGCGTTCTCTCTTGTTAATATTGAAGTTATACAACTTCTATTTTTCCTGAAGCCCGATTGTTTGTCGCTTAATAGTGAGTTTGTTACCATGAAGTTAGTAATTTGGTTTGTCATCAGGTGTTCAAATGCTTTTGAGAGGAACGGTAGTATGGAAATAGGCCGAAAATCATTGCCTCCCTTAGGTATTGGCATTATTTTCCCGAATTTCCATTTATACGGAAAGCACGAGGTTGTAAACACTGAGTTAAAGATATATGTTATATGCGTTAAAAGTTTGGGGAGTAGCAATTTTAAAAATTTAGGATGAATTTCATCGAGACCAACCGCATTGGACTTTACCTCGAGGATAGAATCTAAAACATCACATTCACGTACACACATAAAACTAAAACTAATATCACAGTTTAGTAGCGAAGTATGGTTCGCGTACGCATTTTCGAGAACTTCAGGTACTGCTAAATCTACAAACTTATTGTTAAGCTCATCGACATCTACGTCAAGGTTTACGGAGGGTAGGGATTTTCCAATCCCTACCTTTTTTATTTCCGACCAAACCTGACTTGATGACAGGACTGATGTAAATTTGGCTGAGTAATGGGCACGCTTAGCATTTATGATTTTCAGCCCAACTATTTTTCTGAGTTTCCTATAATGCAAAAGGTGAGCCGTGGTCTTATAGCGTTTCCACTTATTGAAAGCATGATCTCGTCGTATTATTGCATAACCAATTTCTCTACTAAACCATTCGTTTTTAACAGGCTTAATTACTTTTAGTCGCAGCGGCACAAAACTATTATAAAGGTGCTGAAAGTGTTCATTAAAAAGTTCAAGCTGCTCGTCTACTGTGGGTTTTGTATATATCTCGTCAAAGATTATGGTTTCGCAGTAATCAAAGAGTAGCCTAATGTCAATATTCCTAAAGTCCCTATAAGTGATTGTATGGTTATTTTGATCTAGGTAGATATCATACGTCAAAAAGATCATGTCATGTTTGGAGAAAGCTGGTGCTGAGAGCTGGTCAAAAAGAATCGCTTTATTGGTGTCATTAACAAAGAATACGTCAAGGAGGGTATTACAGGTGTTGGAGAAATGTGTAGATAAAACAGTATTTACCAGTCTCATGCCCAAACCGATCATGTCATCTTTTAGGTGGTGCTCGATTAGCATATTGCTGTTAAAATCTCCAGCCAGGACAATATTGTTATATTTTATAGACACTGCGGAAAAGGTATCCAGAAAGTCTCTGTAGTCAGTGTGTCTGTTAGGTCTATACGTACATCCGACAAGGATGCTTTCAATATTTTTGCGGCCTGATATTTGCAGAAACAAATATTCCAGATTGCTGCCCAATGGCTGGTTGCTAATCACCTGGCATTTAAGACTATTTTTAACATATATGGCCACACCCCCCGCATGCCCCTCACGGTCAGAACGATAGACATTATACCCATTACAACATACATATTGATCATTAAGACTAGAGACAAACCACGTTTCAGACACACACACTACATCTACATTAGAATTGACAAACAAAGATCTAAACTCGTCCATTTTATTCACTAGACTTTGTGCGTTGAGGTGACAAATATGAACACCCTTCTTTTGCTTACATAGAACCCGAATAATGGAATGACTGTTCGCTGTGGAAGCATATCTTAAGTTATCTTGCATGGAGTCCACAAAACAATCAAACGCCCACGCATTATACAGAGATCAAAAGCACTTACAGATGATCTGCACACTATTATTACATTTACTTACAAAAGAAGAGTTCGACTGCGAGGAGCATTTCAAGGCTAATTACAGGCTCCTGCGTACTGGCGAGTATTCCGTCCGACTACCTGTAAAGCTCAGCACAGCACAGCAATCCACTTCTCAAAGCACAGTACTCTGCATTCATTAAGGAGTATTTAGAGTTGGGTCATATGTCGCTTGTATCGCCAGTTTCGCTAATTTGTGCAAGTATTTCCTTCCGCACCATTGCGTTCTGAAGGAGGACAGCATTCTTTAAATGACATCCTAATGGCTGGTCCTTCCATTGAGTCAAAGCTCGCAAACACGCTTGTTCGATTTCGCACGTTTCCTATCGCTTTAACAGGAGACATCTGCAAGATGTACCGCTGCGTGCGAGTATCAAATCCGGATAGCTATTTTCAATGCATTCTATGGCGTGACTCGCCTCAAAAGCCTATTCAAGTTTTCCGTCTTGATACCGTCACTTACGGTACAAAGCCTGCCTCGTTTCTCTCCGTTCGCACTATGCATCAGCTGGCTGAAGATGAGCATGAGCTATTTCCTATTGGCTCCGATATCTTGCGCCGCGATTTTTTATGTTGATGATTTAATCACTGGTGGGTGCTTCTACAAACGAAGTCATAGAAATTATGAGACAAACCACAGGGCTACTTGCCAAGGCTAATTCAAGCTAAGGAAGTGGTGCTCCAGCAATCCTGATGTGCTCAAACAAGTTCCGGAAGAAGACAAAGAAACTCTAGTTAAGTTTGATGATGGCAGCGACATAACAAAAACTCTAGGACTGTCGTGGGATCCTGCGACGGATTTATTCATTTTCACGTTTCTGCCAGCATTGACATCTGGTCGAATTTGCAAGCGCACTGTTTTGTCAACTATTGCCAGATTTTATGATCCTCTTGGCCTTATTGGACCAGTAATCGCAAAGGCTAAAATATTCCTGCAGGCGCTTTGGAGAGAAAAACTTGATTGGGATGAAAGCCTTTCAGCATCATTGACAACATCTTGGCATAATCTTATTGCAGATTTTGAGCGCACAAAGCAGCATAGATGCCTATGGAGCTTGCGTCTACATCATTTCGACCACGCAAGGCCAATCTCGTGCGGAGCTGCTGTGTTCCAGATCTCGTGTGGCGCCACTCAAATCGTTGACCGTGCCCTGACTAGAGTTGTGCGGAGCCATTTTGCTGGCACAACTCATAAACGAAATATCTCGTATGGAGTTATTCGACTGCAAGTTTTATTGTTGGTCTGATTCTGCAGTAGCGCTATCTTGGATTCGCAGCGAGCCATCCAGGTTTCAAATTTCGTTTCCAATCGCATCGCAACTATTCAAGAGTTGACCCTCTGGCATGGAATGGCGATATATTCCAACCGATTTGAATCCTGCGGACATACATTCACGTGGAGCTTTGCCCAGCGAATTAGTCCAGTCCAACTTGTGGCTACATGGTCCCGCATTTCTGACGAAAGATAAATCTTCTTGGCCAGAGTCTTGCGATTCCGTCTCGTCGCTTCCTGAGCAGCGCTCTAAAGTGTTTTGTAAGCACCACACTGTGCGAAGACATTGCACAGCAATGCAAATATGTTAACACATTTGGAAAGCTGCAGCGCGTGTTTGCATATGTATACAAGTTCCTGCATCGTGTACGAATTCATGGGCTATCGACAGCTCTGGATTGATGCGCGTTGGTGGCCGTCTAAGTAACTCTGCGCCCGACTTTGAAGCCCAGCATCCAATTATACTTCCAAGGCGTCATCCAGTCACGCGTTTCAGTCATTATGCACTACCATGTCCGTAATCTGCATTCTCGTGCATTGCTGGACCTCGTGCATTTCTGGCCTCAATTCGGTTTGCGTATTGGCCAATTGGCGGTCGGAAAACAGTGTGCAGCGTAGTCAGCAAATGCACCATTTGTTTTTCGAGCCAAGCCTCGTCTTGTAGAGCATGTTATGGCTGACCTGCCAAAGGATCGAGTTGATGCTTCACATACCTTTATGGTCACTGGTGTGGATTTTTGTGGGCCGTTTTTCTACAAAAGCGAGGTCCGCAATAAGGCACCAATAAAATGCTATATTTGCATTTTCATTTGCTTCGCCACCAAAGCTGTTGCATTTGGAGTTGGTGAAAGATTTAACCACCGGAGCATTCTTAAATGCACTTAAACGCTTTATTTTGACGCGCTGTCGACCTACGAGGATCTGGTCTGACAACGCTACAAATTTCGTTGGCGCACGGAACGAGATGGCTGAGCTAAAGCGTCTTTTTGAATCCAGCGAGCACCTGCAGGCTGTACAAGATTTTGCCTTGCTGACTGTATTGATTGGCGTTTCATTCCGCCGCGCTCGCCTCACTTTGATGGTCTATGGGAAGCGGCTGTAAAGACTGCCAAGCATCATTTCTACAGATCCGTTGGACTATCGCTGCTCGAATTTGATGAGCTGCGCACGCTTGTATGCCATATCGGGGCAATTATTAATTCTCGCCCATTGTTATCCCTTTCAGAACATCCAGCAGATCTCGATGTCTTGACTCCAGCTCATTTCTTGGTGCTGCTACGCTGTCAACGTACGTTGAGCCTGATCTGACGAAGCTCAACTTCAATCGGCTGGATCGATGGCAGCGCGTGACGTACTACCAGCAGATATTTTGGCTCGCTGGCGTGAAAAATACTTGACGCTTCTTCAACAGCGCTCAAAATGGCGAGTGTCTCGAACTGGACTCTCCGTTGATGATGTCGTTCTGGTCAAGGACGAGAATTTGCCGCCCCTCAAATGGCCATTAGCAAGGGTGGTCAGCCTCATCAGCGGCGCAGATGGCGTGTCGAGAGTTGCAAAATTGAGGACTTCCACTCGAACCATTCGACGAGCCGTTCGCAAATCATGCCCGCTGCCGAAACAAGATGTTGTTTGAAGACCCTGGTTCTTCAACAGGGGGAGTATGTTTGGTCATCCGGCCAAAAACAGCCAAAACCAGCAGCACATCATAGTTAATAAGTAACGTAAATAACTCAATACAAAGTGCTCGTTTTCTTGTCACTTGCTTTGCATAGCAAGCTGAGCACTTAACGTTTCCTTTTGTTGCTTGCCATAAATTTGCATAGGCTGCTGCGCAGCCGCCACATATGTACTAGTTATTGTCGCTAACTCTGCAAGTCAAGTTCGTTTTTCGTTTATCGCATGTGGTACGGAGAAGCTTAGCTTTCCGTCTACCAGCATAAACTTTGTAAATCTCGGCGATCGCTACCTATTCAAAATAAACATTTGTGAACCTCTTTTTTTCAATTACAATTTCGTTTTCGCTTATTTGCAATTATTTCGCCAACATAATTTCGCATATTTGGAATCATAAACAAGATAGAACGCTACAGTCGAGCAAGCCCGACAGTAAAATAGCCTGTACTCTCCACAAAAAGGGAAAATTAAAAAAAAAAAATTTTTTTTTTAAATAAAATTATTTAAAAAAAATGAATTAATTAATTAATTAATTAAATTAAATTAGAATACATGTTTATGTTCAGTTTTTACAGCATACATTTACATCACGTACCTATGCGTGTTTATATGCGTGTATGTATGCAGCACAAAGTTGAACCAATGCAGCAACAACAACAACAGCTGCGGGCAGTGCTGCCGACAGAGCTGCAGGCAGCGCATGAGCAGCGATTTTACTTATGGCTATAACTTTCTTCAGAATTGACCTATCATGATGAATTTGGCACACGGACACATTAGTACTAACTGGATGTACCTACCAAAATTTTATTTCAAATTCAGAGAATTACGGAAGTTAAAGAAAAAAACACGAATTGCGGGGGAGTGCGGGGGTGCATCGAAAAAAAAACTCAAACTCGTACTTTCTCGGTCTTAGGAGAATATGGAAACCAAGTTTGGTTATTCTAGCTCTTATACTTTCGGAGATCCTTGCGTTCATACAGACAGACGGACAGACAGGCGGAAAGACGGACATGGCTATATCGACTCGGCTTGTCATGCTGATCAAGAATATATATATACTTTGTGGGGTCTACCAAGCCCTTCCTTGTGTGTTCATGTGCACTCGCACCAAAACTAATATACCCTTGTACCCTTGGGGTACAGGGTATAAAAATTAACTTGCCTGGGCTACGACGGGCAATATCTGCTAGTCTCTATATATAAAACAGTTTGTTGGCGCAGGATGCTGTTTTAGATTATGATAGTTTGCGGCCGTTTGCGGACGTCGCATCGCGCCCTTTTTTCGCCGCCTTAGGCTTAGTTTAGCATGTAAGCCGAATTTTGAAGTTAGTTGTAAAATAGAACTAAATAGAAGCACAAACGCCACCGCATCGTGTCGTAATTTTCGATATTAAAAAAGTTAAATGCAAGCGTCATATTTTTCTTTGTTTTTAATAATTTATAAAAACTCATATAAATTTTCATTGGCGCCCGAGCAGGGACTTGCTTGTTTTTTTTTAATTAAAAACTTTAATTGTGCGGAACCGCGTCGGTCGTGTTATTATTTCTGCACTGGGGATTGTGTGTGTTGCTGTCACGTCAACTGGATTATTGGAGGATGAGTCAAGTCGACCAAAGGGAAGTTCCTGAGCCAAAGTCGACTTCACAGGTACTGTGCTAAAGTTTGAAAGTGGAATTTAACCAGCGAATTGCTTATTTCGGCCTTCAACTGTCAACCTTGGGCACATACGTGACCATAATATAATACGGTAGATAGTTGAGCATAATTAACACAAATATAAATCGCATGTCGTACTAATATTAAATAAAAGTGAACCGCTATAGGCAATTATTTAAAGTGCCAATTTATTGTCGTTGATTTTGTTATACATACATACATACATAAATATACATAGCCACTTTTACATACGGCATCCCCCCCACGTCAATCTCAGCCAACCGTCGGAGTTTTCGTTTGTTGCTTGCTCTCGTTGTTCTCATCAAATTCGCCGTTGTCGTTATTACATATGTACATATATACCGACATACTCGCATACATAACTTAGCTAATACATTGCTGTCGTGTTCGCGCTTAAGCTGCTGCATCTTTTGTTGCCTGCGCTTCGTATAATACATGCATAAGAATTAGCTGTTCTGCTAACGCACACAAGGCATTTGTATTAGAATTATTCTTTTCGTTTGTCGCCACTTTCGCTGCTGCTTCCAAAAGTATTGCCTTCGACGGTCAGTCAACTGCAGTTCTTCTCGTTTTCGTTCGCACCATCTGTTGCGCTCCCCTACACTTGCTGAGAACAGCATATTATTTTCGATTACTCGTTTGCCACTTGACAATTTTCGTTCGATCAAAGTTTAAAACCTTAAATCAATATGGGTAAGGACTTGATCGAACTTGATCGAACTTAAAAGGAAAGCGCGAGGGCTGTATGAGGAGTATATGTCGTATGCAACGGCCAATTAAAAGAAGGCTCGATTTCGTTAGAGCCAATCGAGTTAGAATGCAGGTTAGAGCTTCTAACAACTCATATAGAAACTGCAAATATATTGCAAAGCAAAATTGAAGCAAAAGATACAGAAGAAGACTACCGTGAAGAGTTGGAAGAAAACTTGCATTATGACCAAATTCCTTATTAAAAGGCCAGCTGGAAAAACTAAGAAGAAAAACCATCGACAATTCAAGCCTACTTCAAAAAAGCCAAGCTGTCGATTGCCAGCGGTCGCTCTTCCAACTTTTAGCGGCAAGCATTCTGAATTTAAAAATTTCATGAGTCTTTTTGAAACTTTTGTTCACAATGATGACACACTGCATGATATTGAAAAATTCAATCACTGAATATCATGTTTGGCTGGTGACGCTTTAGGCGCAGTTCGCGCCTTCCAAGTGACGGAAGACAATTATAGCAAAGCCATTGAAAGTCTAAAGCGGGTGTACAATAATGACAGCCTAATATTTTTCGATAACATATCGACACTTTTCAATCTGCAAAAGATTTCCCAGCCATCTGCGTCAGCTTTGAGAAGCCTGATCGACACAGTGTCGGCCACCTATGACTCACTTCTGTCAATTGGGGACGACAAGAAAATCGCTAATGCCATTTTAATTTATTTAATTATGGGCAAAGTCGATCCTACCACAAAAAAGAAGTGGGAATAGCAGCTGACTACACAACGCTCCCACTATGGCGAGATTGTGAGACTACTCTTAACAGACGCTACCAGCATATTGTTGCTGAAGAAGCTAGTAAAGCTCAAGCGAAGGGCAGCCCAGTCGAGCAATAACACTCAGACTCAAAAAGTAAAAAAATGCTAGCAGGATAAATCATTCGTTCGTTGCTGCCAAAAACGAACAGAATAACCTTTGTCAGTTTTGCAATTCAGCTGACCATTCGATTGGCAATTGCCCGGCATATATTGCCTTGTCAGTGCAGCAAAGGTTTGACTTCGCTAAAGGTGCGCCTTTGTGCATAAACTGTCTTCGACGAGGCCACACAGTAGCGAAGTGTAAGGCAAAGAAATGTAGCGTGTGCCAACGTTCTCATCACACACTGCTACATATTTATACTGCTAGCACAAATCTTGCGTTACCACCACCCTCTCAGCCACTACATCTTCAAGATAGCTCTTCCACTTCGCATGCCATGCATGCGACTGCTTCGGATAGAGTGGTTCTTGCAGCAGCAGTCGTGAGCGTTAAAACGAAAAGTGGCGATTTCGTTTTAGCAAGAGCATTGTTAGATTCTGGGTCACAAGTCAACTTTGTGACTGAGGATCTAGCTCAAAAGCTACAGCTCAGACGAGGAGGATACGTGTATGGTCTTGCGCGGCATTGGAGACACCAATGCGCGTGCCAAGAAAAGAATTCATACAGTGGTGAAGTCGCGTGTCAATTGTAGCGAGTTTTCCGCAGATTTTTGGATCTTGGGATCGATTTCTGGTTATCATCCCGATCAAGCGGTGAACACCAGCGGGTGGAGGGTCCCCAAAAATATTCAATTGGCCGATCCTCAATTCCATAAACCGCAAAAAATTGATATGCTAATTGGAGCAGAGTCATTCTTCGACTTATTGTCGGTAGGCCAAATAAAGCAAGGCCCTGAGTCTCCCCACATTACAAAAACGCTTCTCGGCTGGATAGTGTCAGTACAACGAGTATAGAAGAAGCAGGTGAATTTAAGTTGCCAAGAAGAACAATTACTTTCGATAGACTCAACGATACAAAAGTTTTGGTCCATTGAGGACTTGCCTAATAATTCGAAAGTTCTCTCAGCTGAGCAACAGCTTTGTGAACAACAATTTGTTGATAATACAAAAATCTTGTCGTCTGGTCGATTTCAGGTACGGTTACCTTTTAAATCTGACCCAAAAAATCTTGGCTCGTCGTATGAAAATTGCGAAACGTCGTTTTTTGTCGCTTGAAAGGGAGGTTGTCAAAAGACCCTCAATGAAAAGCATGTATCTGGAATTTATGGACGAGTATGTTTCGCTCGGGTCACATGTCCTCAACGGACAACAAAATTCCAGATACTCCACACTATTTTATTCCGCATCAGTGTGTCTGCGGCCTCAAAGCACGTCGACCAAGTTACGTGTCGTTTTCGATGCCTCTTGTCGCACGTCCACTCAGATTGCGTTGAATGATACCTTAATGGTCGGTCCAACAATTCAGGAGGAGCTTTATTCTACGCTGCTCTTCGTTTTCGTTAGCGAAAGTTCGCCTTAGCGGCAGACATTAAAAAAATGTACCGTCAGGTGATGGTGCACGAAGCAGATAGAAACTATCAGCTCATAGTGTGGCGAAGAGATCCGTCTGAGTCTTTGAAAATCTTCAGGTTAAACACTGTAACATATGGCACGTCGCCAGCTCCGTTCTTGGCGGTGCGGTGCTTAACAAGGCTGAGTGAATGGTCCGTTCCTCACATCCAACAGCTGCTGAAGCGTTGAACGTTCTTGAAAGTGCAGGCTTCGAATTGGCAAAGTGGTTTTTCGAACTGCTCGGAACTGTCCGCATTTGATAGCACAGTTATTCCAGTAGCCACAGTCGACTCAGACCCAACCAAAACGCTCGGCGTTATGTGGTTGCCTAAGGAAGATGTATTTCAGTTCCAGTTGGAAAATTCCTTCCTAGATCTCCGCCCGACAAAACGGAACATATTATCGGTGACTGCCAGGCTTTTCGATCCTCTGGGCCTTCTTTGCCCGCTGATCACCAAAGCAAAAATGTTGCTGCAAGATTTGGGGCTACAAAAACTAGATTTGGACGAATCCATCCCTGAGAATCTTCATACAGTTTGGGACTCATTTAAGCAGAATTTGTTGAACCTCAGCGGTATTCAAGTCCCTAGATTCATCCATACAGATACGCAGTCACCCATTCAAATACATTCGTTCGCCGATGCCTCAATGCGAGCTTATGGCACCTGTATTTATGTTCGGTGTTCGACTGCGAATGGTTGGGAAAGTGTCACTTTTGACCTCAAAATCCAAAGTAGCTCCACTCAAGACGAAAACTTTGCCTCGTCTTGAGCTGTGTGCAGCTCACCTTCTCGCAGATCTTTTTCGTCAAGTCCGCCCGTTGCTTAATTTTCCAATAGACAAGATAGTTATGTGGACTGACTCGGAAATAACGCTCCACTGGATCAAGTCGCATCCGTCGGCATGGTCAGTTTTCGTTTCAAACAGGGTTTCTCAAATCCAAGAGTGGTCCGAGAATGCAAACGTGGCGACATGTCCCAACGAAATCCAACCCAGCAGACATCGTGTCCAGAGGATGTAATGTAGACGAGTTGCGGTTACAGGGTCAATCTCAGCTAACCGTCGGAGTTTTCGTTTGTTGCTTGCTCTCGTTGTTCTCATCAAATTCGCCGTTGTCGTTATTACATATGTACATATATACCGACATACTCGCATACATAACTTAGCTAATACATTGCTGTCGTGTTCGCGCTTAAGCTGCTGCATCTTTTGTTTGCCTGCGCTTCGTATAATACATGCATAAGAATTAGCTGTTCTGCTAACGCACACAAGGCATTGTATTAGAATTATTCTTTTCGTTTGTCGCCACTTTCGCTGCTGCTTCCAAAAGTATTGCCTTCGACGGTCAGTCAACTGCAGTTCTTCTCGTTTTCGTTCGCACCATCTGTTGCGCTCCCCTACACTTGCTGAGAAACAGCATATTATTTTCGATTACTCGTTTGCCACTTGACAATTTTCGTTCGATCAAAGTTTTTAAAACCTTAAATCAATATGGGTAAGGACTTGATCGAACTTGATCGAACTTAAAAGGAAGCGCGAGGGCTGTATGAGGAGTATATGTCGTATGCAACGGCAATTAAAAGAAGGCTCGATTTCGTTAGAGCCAATCGAGTTAGAATGCAGGTTAGAGCTTCTAACAACTCATATAGAAACTGCAAATATATTGCAAAGCAAAATTGAAGCAAAGATACAGAAGAAGACTACCGTGAAGAGTTGGAAGAAACTTGCATTATGACCAAATCCTTATTAAAAGGCCAGCTGGAAAAACTAAGAAGAAAAACCATCGACAATTCAAGCCTACTTCAAAAAAGCCAAGCTGTCGATTGCCAGCGGTCGCTCTTCCAACTTTTAGCGGCAAGCATTCTGAATTTAAAAATTTCATGAGTCTTTTTGAAACTTTTGTTCACAATGATGACACACTGCATGATATTGAAAAATTCAATCACTGAATATCATGTTTGGCTGGTGACGCTTTAGGCGCAGTTCGCGCCTTCCAAGTGACGGAAGACAATTATAGCAAAGCCATTGAAAGTCTAAAGCGGGTGTAAAATAAGACAGCCTAATATTTTTCGATAACATATCGACACTTTTCAATCTGCAAAAGATTTCCCAGCCATCTGCGTCAGCTTTGAGAAGCCTGATCGACACAGTGGTCGGCCAACCTATGACTCACTTCTGTCAATTGGGACGACAAGAAATCGCTAATGCCTTTTAATTTATTTAATTATGGGCAAGTCGATCCTACCACAAAAAAGTAAGTGGGAATAGCAGCTTGACTACACAACGCTCCCACTATGGCGAGATTGTGAGACTACTCTTAACAACGCTACCAGCATATTGTTGCTGAAGAAGCTAGTAAAGCTCAAGCGAAGGGCAGCCAGTCGAGCAATAACACTCAGACTCAAAAAGTAAAAAAATGCTAGCAGATAAATCATTCGTTCGTTGCTGCAAAACGAACAGAATAACCTTTGTCAGTTTTGCAATTCAGCTGACCATTCGATTGGCAATTGCCCGGCATATATTGCCTTGTCAGTGCAGCAAAGGTTTGACTTCGCTAAAGGTGCGCCTTTGTGCATAAACTGTCTTCGACGAGGCCACACAGTAGCGAAGTGTAAGGCAAAGAAATGTAGCGTGTGCCAACGTTCTCATCACACACTGCTACATATTTATACTGCTAGCACAAATCTTGCGTTACCACCACCCTCTCAGCCACCACATCTTCAAGATAGCTCTTCCACTTCGCATGCCATGCATGCGACTGCTTCGGATAGAGTGGTTCTTGCAGCAGCAGTCGTGAGCGTTAAAACGAAAAGTGGCGATTTCGTTTTAGCAAAAGCATTGTTAGATTCTGGGTCACAAGTCAACTTTGTGACTGAGGATCTAGCTCAAAAGCTACAGCTCAGACGAGAGGATACGTGTATGGTCTTGCGCGGCATTGGAGACACCAATGCGCGTGCCAAGAAAAGAATTCATACAGTGGTGAAGTCGCGTGTCAATTGTAGCGAGTTTCCGCAGATTTTTGGATCTTGGGATCGATTTCTGGTTATCATCCCGATCAAGCGGTGAACACCAGCGGGTGGAGGGTCCCGAAAATATTCAATTGGCCGATCCTCAATTCCATAAACCGCAAAAAATTGATATGCTAATTGGAGCAGAGTCATTCTTCGACTTATTGTCGGTAGGCCAAATAAAGCAAGGCCCTGAGTCTCCCACATTACAAAAACGCTTCTCGGCTGGATAGTGTCAGTACAACGAGTATAGAAGAAGCAGTGAATTTAAGTTGCCAAGAAGAACAATTACTTTCGATAGACTCAACGATACAAAAGTTTTGGTCCATTGAGGACTTGCCTAATAATTCGAAAGTTCTCTCAGCTGAGCAACAGCTTTGTGAACAACAATTTGTTGATAATACAAAAATCTTGTCGTCTGGTCGATTTCAGGTACGGTTACCTTTAAATCTGACCCAAAAATCTTGGCTCGTCGTATGAAATTGCGAAACGTCGTTTTTTGTCGCTTGAAAGGAGGTTGTCAAAAGACCCTCAAATGAAAAGCATGTATCTGGAATTTATGGACGAGTATGTTTCGCTCGGTCACATGTCCTCAACGGACAACAAAATTCCAGATACTCCACACTATTTTATTCCGCATCAGTGTGTCCTGCGGCCTCAAAGCACGTCGACCAAGTTACGTGTCGTTTTCGATGCCTCTTGTCGCACGTCCACTCAGATTGCGTTGAATGATACTTAATGGTCGGTCCAACAATTCAGGAGGAGCTTTATTCTACGCTGCTTCGTTTTCGTTAGCGAAAGTTCGCCTTAGCGGCAGACATTAAAAAAATGTACCGTCAGGTGATGGTGCACGAAGCAGATAGAAACTATCAGCTCATAGTGGCGAAGAGATCCGTCTGAGTCTTTGAAAATCTTCAGGTTAAACACTGTAACATATGGCACGTCGCCAGCTCCGTTCTTGGCGGTGCGGGGTGCTTAACAAGGCTGAGTGAAATGGTCCGTTCCTCACATCCAACAGCTGCTGAAGCGTTGAACGTTCTTGAAAGTGCAGGCTTCGAATTGGCAAAGTGGTTTTCGAACTGCTCGGAACTGTCCGCATTTGATAGCACAGTTATTCCAGTAGCCACAGTCGACTCAGACCCAACCAAAACGCTCGGCGTTATGTGGTTGCCTAAGGAAGATGTATTTCAGTTCCAGTTGGAAAATTCCTTCCTAGATCTCCGCCCGACAAAACGGAACATATTATCGGTGACTGCCAGGCTTTTCGATCCTCTGGGCCTTCTTTGCCCGCTGATCACCAAAGCAAAAATGTTGCTGCAAGATTTGGGGCTACAAAAACTAGATTTGGACGAATCCATCCCTGAGAATCTTCATACAGTTTGGGACTCATTTAAGCAGAATTGTTGAACCTCAGCGGTATTCAAGTCCCTAGATTCATCCATACAGATACGCAGTCACCCATTCAAATACATTCGTTCGCCGATGCCTCAATGCGAGCTTATGGCACCTGTATTTATGTTCGTGTTTCGACTGCGAATGGTTGGAAAGTGTCACTTTTGACCTCAAAATCCAAAGTAGCTCCACTCAAGACGAAAACTTTGCCTCGTCTTGAGCTGTGTGCAGCTCACCTTCTCGCAGATCTTTTTCGTCAAGTCCGCCCGTTGCTTAATTTTCCAATAGACAAGATAGTTATGTGGACTGACTCGGAAATAACGCTCCACTGGATCAAGTCGCATCCGTCGGCATGGTCAGTTTTCGTTTCAAACAGGGTTTCTCAAATCCAAGAGTGGTCCGAGAATGCAACGTGGCGACATGTCCCAACGAAATCCAACCCAGCAGACATCGTGTCCAGAGGATGTAATGTAGACGAGTTGCGTTTACAGGGCCAGCCTTCCTCATGGAATCGGAAGAAAATTGGCCTGTGAATGCTCACTTCGAGCGCCTAAAAATTTAGCTGCCCTAGAAATTCGTAAGTCTGCTGTAGCTTTACTCGCAGATCGGCAAGCCAATATATTCTCGAAGTTATCGAAAGCTACTCGTCACATTCAAAATTGCTGAAAGTTCTCGAAGCCCTTTGACCCGATAGCCAAGCCAAGCGAACTCAATTTGGTATTCAACCAAATTGTTCAAGTCATCCAGAAAAATGATTTGGTGACGAAATGACAAGGTTCGAAAAAAAGAGAACACTTAACGCTAACTTACAGCGTCTGAGTCCATTTCTACATGAGTTTAGAGAAGACGGGGTCTTGTTTCCTTGCTGAGAGTGGGGGGAAGATATTAAATGCTCCTATCCCGTACGAAGCCAAGTTTCCGTTGTTGCTTTCTAAAAAGTCACAATTCATAAGATCGTACGTATCTTATTTGCATGTGTCAAATTGCCATGCTGGCCCTAGATCGTGGTGAGCCTGCTTTGTGAGCGAGTTTGGCTGGTTAACGCTCAGTGTGTCGCCGAACAGTACATTCGTGCATCCTCTGCTTCAAATGGAAGCCCGGTTGGCCTCCCAAGTAATGGGAAATCTTCGGCAGACAGGCTCCAGCCGTTCCACCCGTTCGAAGTATGTGGTGTGATTTTTGTGGTCCTATAAGCACAACGCTCCGCATCCGTGGCAAGCCACCGTACAAGTCGTACGTGGCTCTTTCGTTTGTTTTGCCTCGAAAGCTTGCTTTTCTCTTGGCTTTTGAAAGGTTCGTCGGCAGGAGAGGCGTCCCTCGCAAAGTTTACTGCGACAACGCAACGAACTTCGTGGGAGCCGACAGGAAGCTGCAGGAGTTCCGAGCGAGATGGGAGAAGGAGCGGAAGGCGTACGCGAATTCACATCAAGAAAAGGATGCGAGTTTGCGTACATACCACCCAGAGCGCCTCACTTCGGCGGTCTATGGGAGGCAGGTGTCAAGTCTGCAAAGCACCTGTTCCTACGGACGGTGGGCAGTGCGCCCGTGACTCCTGGCGAGCGCCGATATTAAAAAAAGTTAAAAGCAAGCGTCCAATTATTCTTTTTTTAATAATTTATAAAAACTCATATAAATTTTCACAGTTTGTCCTGACTAGTTGGTGATCAACGCACAGCCCAAACGGTAAAAGATGAAATTTGGACTCAAGTATCCTTTCATAGTATCCATCATAGTGTAGGAGCACACTAAGAAAGGCTTTTGGAAAATTCTAGCTCCAAAGGGGGGAAAACGAGCTTTAAAAAATATTAGTTATAGGTCATGTTCGTTTAACGAAATAGTTGGCAAAAACAAAAATGTAACGGACTACTGTTTGTCAAGAACAGAATATGTTCATTTAATACCTTAAATGCCTTCCTACTGGTAACTTATAAGGTGAAAATATATGGGTAGGTTATGCACACACAAAATAAATACAATTGGAAACATTATATTGAGGGGTTAAGACGGGCAATACCTGCTAGTATTTCATATGTAAGTGTACAAGTGTATTTATTTTATTGTATTTATACCCGGAATTATTATACATATAGTACATCCATATTTAAATACATATATGTACTCGCGCATACACATAGATGTGCACATAATTGTAATTGTCTATCGATAAATTGCTGCGGCGAAACAACTATTTTGTTGCTCTTCTGCTTCTGAACATATACATACATACATATGTACATACGGTTTTCTTTTCAATTTGTTCTTTTATTTTGATTGCCACGTGGTCGCTGTTTTTTTTTTTTTTGTGTAGCAGGGCTGCCAGTTTTTGACCATTAAAGAGCTGGATCCGCAATTATAACAAGCTAGAATTAGCTAAACGAATTGGGTCAATATAAGAATTGATGTTATTAATATCAATTATATTATAATACTGTTGCAAAACAGTGCTTCTTTTATTTTATTTTGGCTTTTTGATTGGGAAAGGCAGCAGTTTTGTAATTTTCGCCGCATCTTTAAAACTGGCTAGAAAATAGCTAAATGGGCAACACTGTTGAAGATGGCACACGACAAATGAGTGCTTGATTGATAGAGGGAGCCAGTTGCATTGAACTTATGGCGAATGCAAGAGCCATCTATTAGTATTATATACACTTTTTTAATACAATACTTTACAAGATAATGTTCAATATATTATATACGTGTTGTAGCGCGGGCAAGGCCGTAGCGTCGATAGATCACATCGAAAGTCTTGCCACGGAGTTGCCCTCGGTAGTGATACCAATAGTGGCGAATGAGGTTGCCACAGTACTCCCCCTCTAAAAACCTGTCACGGTAAAGGCTGGGAAAACCGTACGCGAAAATGTTTTCGTAGGTGCGTGTGGCTTTGTTTGG